>NC_089843.1:108680503-109001396 GCF_035609145.1 Eleutherodactylus coqui | reverse complement strand
AATGCAAACCCGCCCCCAGGGACATTGGGCCTTATCTTCTTTATTTCACTTTTCATCTTGTTGCATCACTTTGATTTAGGCCCAGTGTCCACAGGCAGGTCAGATTCTGGTGCAGGAGCCCACAGCAGAATCCCACCCTGTCTGAGGCCGAGGACCCTTTATACCTGTACGAGCAGGAAGCGACCTTTCTTTATCTGGGACATATGTACTGTGGATGGTCCGCACGGCTCACCGTCAGACATGTGCAGTATGGATTTTTCAATTTAAATCTTCTGCTTTACCGCTGGATCTGCAGGCTGCAGATCATACAAATTCCATTGTCTTCAATGGAAGCCGCCCGTGCGGGATCTGCAGAAAAATGGAGTGGGTTGTGATTTGTTTTCCAGGCTAAAAGGTTCACAAAATGCATTTGCGGACCCCCATGCAACCCTATGTGCGGTTTGATTTGCAGATTGTCTGTGCGGGTGCCCTGCACGGATTCCACAAATCAAACCCACCCGTGGTCATTGGGCCTCACTGTGAATGTTAATATATACACATGCTGCTTTACTATTCTATTTTGAACACATGGATTATACTCTCTGACCTGTATTTTTTGCATTGTAACATTATGTAACACTTTCAATTGATATTAAAAAAAAGTGTTGTGTGTGTACATGAGGAATAACATTATATGACTTGTATATGGCATTTTTCACTAGTTTTTCCCTTATGCGGCTGTATCTCTAATTTTTTGTTCACTCTGACCTGGTAAGTGGGGACTGCTGCTATGATGGCTCCCATACGCTACACATAACTCTGTAGCACATATACACACATAAATAATAGCATCATGGAAGACATTAGAGGACAGAGCCATGTAGATGTGATTTTAGTAGCTGTAAATCATCTACCAGTTAGCTGTTGCAGCACATTTGTAAGAATCTCTCTCTCCTTCTGCCCCCATGTGAGGAGACCTCTAGAGCTGTCAATCATTGCTATACAGCATCTGACAGAAAGGGAGAGCACCATAGGAAGAAGTAATGCCCACAAAGCACTTGCAGTGGGCAGAGCTGCTGGTAGGATCCCTTTAATGATATGTCATTAATCTTTATGATGTATAAACATCTTGAATTCAATCCATCATTTCGTTTTCAACAGTAAACTGTCCCAACATACCTCCAGTCTGTAAGAATTATTTGACAAAGAGGCTAATTAAATACTACATTAGATGAGGCACATTGCACAATTGAAACTAAATGATGGTCACAATGTGCAGCAAAAATTGCATATTTTTTTCTGCATCAATAGGATGCCTCCTGACAAAGCAAGTTATTGAATATGGAGTTTGGTTTCTTCGTTAGTAACCACTGTGTTACATAGAAAATGAATTACAATTGAATGTCTGCAAAGTAAAATAACACAAACTTCACTGTTGCTTTGCATTAACTTCTGTGTGTGAACTTTTATTTAGATCAAGAGGAATGTGTTCTCCTCACCTCCCCTCTGCATCTGTGTGTTATAATTATGTGCCCTCCAAACTAGTTTAATTCAATAGCCTGACAAAGGGGGTGAGATATCCCCGAAAGCTTGCTGTAACATCATGCATTTTTGTTAGCCATTCAAAGGTATCATATCTACAAGATTACTTGGTTTTTCGCTCTGAGAATAATCACACATTAAATCCAGTGAGACACCTAAAGGGTTAAAAATATTAATGCAGTTTTGCATATTTTGAGGGGTGCCGTTTTAAAAACAGGGTGATTTATGGGCGGTTTCTGACACAGAGGCCCTTAAAAGCCACTTTAAAACTAAACTGGGCCCCCATAAAAAATATTTTTAAAGCTATTTAACCTTATAGATGTCACTGTCAATTCAGACCGTGGAACCTAGGGCATTTGGAGAGGGAGGGGGCTCCCTCTTTCAACTCAGAAGCATTGCAGTAATTGGATCACAGTGCGGTGATGGTTGCCATGACAGCCAGAGGCCACATAATGGCCTGTGGGCCTGCCATGTACTGTGGCCTACAGAAGACAATTTTTTCACTGAAAATAAGAGGCTTGTCAGCGAAACACACTGCATTACACATAAGTAAGTGCAATATTTTATCTAAACATTTTCAAATCCACTTGTGGGATGAATAGAAACGTTTTCAAATAAAATTAAACATCAGAAAAGAATAACAGTCACTATTTTTCCAATTACACACAATTTACCATGGGAAAAATACAAAAAATCCCCCCATATAACTGGTATTGCCATGTTCGTAGCAACCCGTATTGTAAAGTCATAGCGTTATCTATGCTGCATGGTGCACACCATAAAAATGAAGATAACCTATTTGAGAATTGCTGATTTTGATCACTGCTCCCAAAAAAACAGAATAAAAAGAGATCAAAAGGTTGCGTTCACCCCAAAATGGTACTAATTAGAGATGAGCGAACGTACTCGTCCGAGCTTGATACTCATTCGAGTATTAGCGTGTTCGAGATGCTCGTTACTCGTAACGAGTACCACGCGATGTTCGAGTTACTTTCACTTTCATCTCTGAGATGTTAGCGTGCTTTTCTGGCCAATAGAAAGACAGGGAAGGCATTACAACTTCCCCCTGCGACGTTCAAGCCCTATACCACCCCCCTGCAGTGAGTGGCTGGCGAGATCAGATGTCACCCGAGTATATAAATCGGCCCCTCCCGCGGCTCGCCTCAGATGCGTTCTGACATAGAGGAGGGAAAGTGGTATCTTGGTGGAGCTGCTATAGGGAGAGTGTTAGGAGTATTTTAGGCTTCAAGAACCCCAGGTTCTTGTTCTTCTTAGGGCCACATCTGACCGTGTGCAGTACTGTGGAGGCTGCTTTTTGCAGTGTTGCACTTTTTTTTTTTTTGGTATATCGGCCGTGCAGAGCATTGCGCCCTGCAGTAATACTCCAGGGACAGAAGCGCTTAGGCAGGGACAGAAGACATATTGATTGAATATAGGCAGTGGGCCTTTGCAAAAAAATTTGGGGAAAAAAATCTATTTGGGCTGCCTGAGACTGTCCTCAGTGTTCTGGGTCTGTGCTGGGTGTAGTAGTTCTCCAAATTCATACGCAGCCAGCTAAGTGTTACAGCAGGCTTGCGCAAAATTATTTCCTTGCGTTCCGTAAGCGAAGTCAGCCTCCAACCACAGGCCAATAAGCAGCACATTTAATTACAGCGTTCTGTTTCTGCATTACTGGTAATACAGCATGCTGAGGGGTAGGGGTAGGCCTAGAGGACGTCGACGCGGCCGAGGACGCGGAGGCCCAAGTCAGGGTGTGGGCACAGGCCGAGCTCCTGATCCAGGTGTATCGCAGCCGACTGCTGCGGGATTAGGAGAGAGGCAAGTTTCTGGCATCCCCACATTCATCGCACAATTAATGGGTCCACGCGGTAGACCTTTATTAGAAAATGAGCAGTGTGAGCAGGTCCTGTCATGGATGGCAGAAAGTGCATCCAGCAATCTATCGTCCACCCAGAGTTCTGCGCCGTCCACTGCTGCAACTCAGAATCCTCTGGCTGCTGCTCCTCCTTCCTCCCAGCCTCCTCACTCCATTACAATGAGACATTCTGAGGAGCGGGCAGACTCCCAGGAACTGTTCTCGGGCCCCTGCTCAGATTGGGCAGCAGTGGTTCCTCTTCCACCAGAGGAGTTTATCGTGACTGATGCTCAACCATTGGAAAGTTCCCGGGGTCCGGGGGATGAGGCTGGGGAATTCCCGCAACTGTCTCAAGACCTTTCAGTTGGTGAGGAGGACGATGACGTTGAGACACAGTTGTCTATCAGTGAGGTAGTAGTAAGGGCAGTAAGTCCGAGGGAAGAGCGCACAGAGGATTCGGAGGAAGAGCAGCAGGACAATGAGGTGACTGACCCCACCTGGTTTGCTACGCCTACTGAGGACAGGTCTTCAGAGGGGGAGGCAAGGGCAGCAGCAGGGCAGGTTGCAAGAGGCAGTGCAGTGTCCAGGGGTATAGGCAGGGCCAGACCGAATAATCCACCAACTGTTTCCCAAAGCGCCCCCTCGCGCCATGCCACCCTGCAGAGGCCGAGGTGCTCAAAGGTCTGGCAGTTTTTCACTGAGAGTGCAGACGACCGACGAACAGTGGTGTGCAACCTTTGTCGCGCCAAGATCAGCCGGGGAGCCACCACCACCAGCATGCGCAGACATATGATGGCCAAGAACCCCACAAGGTGGGACGAAGGCCGTTCACCGCCTCCGGTTTGCACCGCTGCCTCTCCCCCTGTGCCCCAACCTGCCACTGAGATCCAACCCCCCTCTGAGGACACAGGAACTACCGTCTCCTGGCCTGCACCCACACCCTCACCTGCGCTGTCCTCGGCCCCATCCAGCAATGTCTGTCAGCGCACCGTCCAGCCGTCGCTAGCGCAAGTGTTTGAGCGCAAGCACAAGTACGCCGCCACGCACCCGCACACTCAAGAGTTAAACGTGCACATAGCCAAATTTATTAGCCTGGAGATGCTGCCGTATAGGGTTGTGGAAACGGAGTCCTTCAAAAGTATGATGGCGGCGGCGGCCCCGCGCTACTCAGTTCCCAGTCGCCACTACTTTTCCCGATGTGCCGTCCCAGCCCTGCACGACCACGTCTCCCGCAACATTGTACGCGCCCTCAGCAACGTGGTTACTGGCAAGGTCCACTTAACAACGGACACGTGGACAAGCACAGGCGGGCAGGGCCACTATATCTCCCTGACGGCACATTGGGTGAATTTAGTGGAGGCTGGGACCGAGTCAGAGCCTGGGACCGCTCACGTCCTACCCACCCCCAAAATTGCGGGCCCCAGCTCGGTGGTGGTATCTGCGGCGGTGTATGCTTCCTCCACTAAAGCACCCTCCTCCTCCAACGCAACCTCTGTCTTGCAATCAAGATGTGTCAGCAGCAGCAGCACGTCGCCAGCAGTCGGTGTCGCGTGGCGTGGCAGCACAGCGGTGGGCAAGCGTCAGCAGGCCGTGCTGAAACTACTCAGCTTAGGAGATAAGAGGCACACGGCCCACGAACTGCTGCAGGGTCTGACAGAGCAGACCGACCGCTGGCTTGCGCCGCTGAGCCTCCAACCGGGCATGGTCGTGTGTGACAACGGCCGTAACCTGGTGGCGGCTCGGCAGCCTCACGCACGTGCCATGCCTGGCCCACGTCTTTAATTTGGTGGTTCAGCGCTTTCTGAAAAGCTACCCACGCTTGTCAGACCTGCTCGGAAAGGTGCGCCGGCTCTGCGCACATTTCCGCAACTCCCACACGGACGCTGCCACCCTGCGCACCCTGCAACATCGGTTTAATCTGCCAGTGCACTGACTGCTGTGCGACGTGCCCACACGGTGGAACTCTACGCTCCACATGTTGGCCAGGCTCTATGAGCAGCGTAGAGCTATAGTGGAATACCAACTCCAACATGGGCGGCGCAGTGGGAGTCAGCCTCCTCAATTCTTTTCAGAAGAGTGGGCCTGGTTGGCAGACATCTGCCAGGTCCTTGGAAAGTTTGAGGAGTCTACCCAGGTGGTGAGCAGCGATGCTGCAATCATTAGCGTCAGCATTCCTCTGCTATGCCTCTTGAGAAGTTCCCTGCAAAGCATAAAGGCAGACGCTTTGCGCTCGGAAACAGAGCCGGGGGAAGACAGTATGTCGCTGGATAGTCAGAGCACCCTCCTGTCTATATCTCAGCGCGGTGAGGAGGAGGAGGAGGAAGATGAGGAGGAGAGGGAAGAGACAGCTTGGCCCACTGCTGAGGGTACACATGCTGCTTGCCTGTCATCCTTTCAGCGGGTATGGCCTGAGGAGGAGGAGGAGGAGGATCCTGAAAGTGATCTTCCTAGTGAGGACAGCCATGTGTTGCGTACAGGTACCCTGGCACACATGGCTGACTTCATGTTAGGATGCCTTTCTCGTGACCCTCGCGTTACACGCATTCTGGCCACTATGGATTACTGGGTGTACACACTGCTTGACCCACGGTATAAGGAGAACCTTTTCACTCTCATACCCGAAGAGGAAAGGGGTTCGAGAGTGATGCTATACCACAGGACCCTGGCGGACAAACTGATGGTAAAATTCCCATCAGGCTGAGTCGGCGGGAGCACTGTAAAAGGATGGTGAGGGAGTACGTAGCCGATCGCACGACCATCCTCCGTGACGCCTCTGTCCCCTACAACTACTGGGTGTCGAAGCTGGACACGTGGCCTGAACTCGCGCTGTATGCCCTGGAGGTGCTTGCTTGTCCTGCGGCTAGCGTCTTGTCAGAGAGGGTGTTTAGTGCGGCTGGGGGAATCATCACAGATAAGCGTACCCGCCTGTCAACCGACAGTGCTGACAGGCTTACACTCATCAAGATGAACAAAGCCTGGATTTCCCCAGACTTCTCTTCTCCACCAGCGGACAGCAGCGATACCTAAGCAATACGTAGGCTGCACCCGCGGATGGAAGCATCGTTCTCTATCCCTATCAAAAACGGGGACCTTTTTGCTTCATCAATCTGTGTATAATATTCCTCCTCCTCCTCCTGCTCCTCCTCCTGAAACCTCACATAATCACGCCGAACGGGCAATTTTTCTTAGGCCCACAAGGCTCAGTCATATAATTTTTCTAAACAATTTTTATACGTTTCAATGCTCATTAAAGCGTTGAAACTTTCACCTCAACCAATTTTTATTTTAACTGGGCTGCCTCCAGGCCTAGTTACCAATTAAGCCACATTAACCAAAGCGATTAATGGGTTTCACCTGCCCTCTTGGTTGGGCATGGGCAATTTTTCTCAGGTACATTAGTACTGTTGGTACACCAATTTTGGGGGGCCCTCGCCTACAGTGTAATCAAATTAATTTTTAGCCCACCTGCATTACAGCTGACGTTACATCAGCTGTGTTGGGCACTGCAATGGGATATATTTATGTACCGCCGGTGGGTTCCAGGGAGCCACCCATGCTGTGGGTCCACAGGGAGTTGTAACTGCATGTGTCCACTTCTAAAGAACCCCAGTCTGACTGGGGCATGCAGTGTGGGCCGAAGCCCACCTGCATTAAACATGACATTACCTCAGCTGTGATGGGCAATGCAATGGGATATATTTATGTACCGCCGGTGGGTTCCAGGGAGCCACCCATGCTGTGGGTCCACAGGGAGTTGTAACTGCATGTGTCCACTTCTAAAGAACCCCAGTCTGACTGGGGCATGCAGTGTGGGCCGAAGCCCACCTGCATTAAACATGACATTACCTCAGCTGTGATGGGCAATGCAATGGGATATATTTATGTACCGCCGGTGGCTTCCTGGCACCCACCCATGCTGTCGGTCCACAGGGAGTTGTAACTGCATGTGTCCACTTCTAAAGAACCCTAGTCTGACTGGGGCATGCAGTGTGGGCCGAAGCCCACCTGCATTAAACATGACATTACCTCAGCTGTGATGGGCAATGCAATGGGATATATTTATGTACCGCCGGTGGGTTCCAGGGAGCCACCCATGCTGTGGGTCCACAGAGAGTTGTAACTGCATCTGTCCACTTCTAAAGAACCCCAGTCTGACTGGGGCATGCAGTGTGGGCCGAAGCCCACCTGCATTAAACATGACATTACCTCAGCTGTGATGGGCAATGCAATGGGATATATTTATGTACCGCCGGTGGCTTCCTGGCACCCACCCATGCTGTCGGTCCACAGGGAGTTGTAACTGCATGTGTCCACTTCTAAAGAACCCTAGTCTGACTGGGGCATGCAGTGTGGGCCGAAGCCCACCTGCATTAAACATGACATTACCTCAGCTGTGATGGGCAATGCAATGGGATATATTTATGTACCGCCGGTGGCTTCCTGGCACCCACCCATGCTGTCGGTCCACAGGGACTTCACAATAGGGAGTTGTACCTGCCTGTGTCTTTGAATTAAAAACCCCGGTCAGGTTGGGGCATGCAGTGTGGGCCGAAGCCCACCTGCATTTAATCTGACGTTAGCTCTGCTTTCCAGGGCACTGCAATGGGATACATTTATGTACAGCCGGTGGGTTCCAGGGAGCCACCCATGCTGTGGGTGCACACGGAACTCCCATTGCGGAGTTGTACCTGCCTGTGACTATTTATAAAAAACCGCGGTCTGACTGGGGCATGCAGACACCTTGACAGAATGAATAGTGTGTGGCACATAGGTTCCCCATTGCTATGCCCACGTGTGCAGCTCCAGATGGAGGTGGCACAGGATTGGATTTCTCATTGCTTCTGTACAGCACTGTGGACTATCGCCCCACCCCTTTTAAAGAGGGTCGCTGCCTAGCCGTGCCAACCCTCTGCAGTGTGTGCCTGCGGTTCCTCCTCATGGCAGACGCACTTATAAATAGACATGAGTGTGGCATGGCATGAGGGCAGCTGATGGCTGGGCAGGGACAGTTTGGTGTGCGCTGTGGACACTGGGTCGTGGGTGGGGGGGTTGGGCAGCATGTAACCCAGGAGAAGTGGCAGCGGAGTGTCATGCAGGCAGTGATTGTGCTTTGTTGGAGGTAGTGTGGTGCTTAGCTAAGGTATGCATTGCTAATGAGGGCTTTTCAGAAGTAAAAGTTGTTGGGAGGGGGGGGCACTCTTGCCGCTATTGTGGCTTAATAGTGGGACCTGGGAACTTGAGATGCAGCCCAACATGTAGCCCCTCGCCTGCCCTATCTGTTGCTGTGTCGTTCCCATCACTTTCTTGAATTGCCCAGATTTTCACCAACGAAAACCTTAGCGAGCATCGGCGATATACAAAAATGCTCGGGTCGCCCATTGACTTCAATGGGGTTCGTTATTCGAAACGAACCCTCGAGCATCGCGAAAAGTTCGTCTCGAGTAACGAGCACCCGAGCATTTTGGTGCTCGCTCATCTCTAGTACTAATGAAAACTTCATCACATCCAGTAAAAAACAAGCCCCACACAGCTCTGTAGATGAAAAATAAAAGTTATGCCTCTCTGAATAAGGCACTGCAAAGAATATGGTTATCTATGAAAAATGCTTTTATTGTGCATAAATAGTAAAATGTAAAAAACTAATTTGGTATCACTGTAACTGTAGTAACCCACAAAATAAGATTAACATTTCAGTAAGTCCTGTTTCACACGGTTTCCAACATTGCTACAAAACGCATGTATATGAAGCCCGTGGCTTCCAATGGGTTCTCTCACATAAGGGCTCAGTCATACGGGCGCATCAGCGCCCGTGTTACTGCAGGTAGCAGACGGCTGTACCTGAAGACGGACGTCTCTCTGCAGCGCCGGAGGAAAGAACATGTGACCAGCTTCATTTGGACATATGGTAAATGTTATTTATTAACTACTTTGTGTACTTTAAGCATCTCTCTTACAAGCAGAATTGCCATTTTTTTTAAATTGTGAATTTTTCTACATTTTCCATAAATTTTGAGTTTTTTAAAATAAAGAAACACAATATATAGTCCAAAACTCACCACTAATATAAATTACGTGTCACGAAAAAAACTTTTTTACAATCACTTGAGGAAGTAGAAGCATTCCAAAGTTATTACATAAAGTTATAACTGTCAGCTTTGAAGAATGGGGCTTGATCAGGAAGATCAAAACTGGATGCAGCGAGAATTGGTAAGAAGCAGAGAAACTAAAATTTTGAAAATAGTAATCAATTTTGGTGTTTTAACAAATGAATACAAAGGAGCACATTAACCTCACAACGCTGCAGGGCATACATTTACACCCTGCAGCATCGGGGTATGTATGAGGGTTAGTCTCTCTTCACACAACGCGGGCCGGCTGGTCAGAGCTGTTAACCCTTTAAATGCTGCTGTCAATTGTGATAGTGGCATTTAGCTCCCGAGAACGATGTTCGGAGGGTCCCCCCCCCCCCCCCCCCCCGGGATAAGATTGCAGGTAGCCGTACTGGTGTCATGGCAGCCGGGACCTTCTGAAAGGCCCCAGGGCTGTCTTGGCAAACTGCCTATCAAGCGATGCCTGTGGGGTGGCTTGATAGACTGCTTGCCCGATCACAGTATGATGTAATGGCATTACATCATACTGCAGGGGCGATCAAGGCATCGCAAGTTGCTGTCCCCTCTGGGGACTAAAAAAAATAAAAGTAAAAATAAGAATAATAAAGTTTTACTAATCTAAAAAAAGAAGGAATAAAAGTAAAAAAAAAACCTTTTGCCATATTTATAATAAAAGAATCTAAATAATAAAACAAAGATACATATTTGGTATCGCTGTGTCTGTAAAGGTCTGATCTATCAAAGCAACGCATTATTTACCCCTCATGATAAGCGTCGTCAGAAAAGAAAAGAAAGAACGCCATTAGTGCGCTTTTTTTTGTCACCCTGCCTCCAAGAAAAAATTCAATAAAAAGTGATCAAAAAGTCATATGTATTCCAAAATGGTACCAACAGAAACTACAAGACATCCCACAAACAATGAGCCCTCACACAACTATGTTAATGGAAAAATAAATAAGTTATTGCGCTCAGAAGATGGCGGCTGAAAATAATTTTAAAAAATTAAATATCTTTGAAAAAAAATAAAAGTAGTATATAAATTTGGTATTGTAGTAATCGTACTGACCCGTAGAATGAAGTTATCATGTCCTTTTTGTTACAGTTGGTGCGCCGTAGAAACAAGACGCACCGAAAGATGGCGGAATGTCATTTTTTTTTTCATTTTACTCCACTTAGAGATTGTAAAGGTTTTTCAGTACAATATATGGTACATTAAATAGTACCATTGAAAAATACAACTCATCCCGCAAATAACAAGCCCTCATACGGCTACTTCGATGCATAAATAAAGGAGTTACAATTTTTTAAAAGGGGGAGAAAAAAACGAAAATTGAAAAGTAAAAATGGCCACGTGCTTAAGGGGTTAAAGGGGTTGTCCCGCGCCGAAACGTTTTTGTTTTTTTTTCAATAGCCCCCCCATTCGGCGCGAGACAAACCCGATGCAGGGGTTAAAAAAAAAAACGGATAGTACTTACCCGAATCCCCGCGCTCCGGTGACTTCTTACTTACCTTGCGAAGATGGCCGCCGGGATCTTCACCCTCGGTGGACCGCAGGTCTTCTGTGTGGTCCATTGCCGATTCCAGCCTCCTGATTGGTTGGAATCGGCACGTGACGGGGCGGAGCTACGAGGAGCCGCTCTCCGGCACGAGCGGCCCCATTCAGAAAAGAAGAAGACCGGGCAATTAGACGCTGAAAATTAGACGGCACCATGGAGACGAGGACGCTAGCAACAGAGCAGGTAAGTGAATAACTTCTGTATGGCTCATAATTAATGCACAATGTACATTACAAAGTGCATTAATATGGCCATACAGAAGTGTATACCCCCACTTTGTTTCGCGGGACAACCCCTTTAAAGCTGGCCTTTCATACACTGGTCAGTGTAATGCCAGCTGAAGTAGGATACAACAAATTTGCACTTATCACATTATTAGACGAATGAAAGGAAATAGAGATTGATGCAGAGTGAAAAAAAAGTTATACTAAGCAATGACATACCATATTTAGAGTGACTATAAAGCGGGACAATAATCTTAGATATAATAGCAGGGCTAATTAGCTATATTCAGTACTGACAACCATTCTTCAATAATATATTGCATGCTTTTCTCCAATTAAGGCTTGAATTGTGCACTAAACAGTGAACCATCCTCATGGCATGGTCCCAGGAACATGAGAAGATGAGTTAATTTTGCATTTGTGGTCCGTACAGTTCCGAGATCACAACCACTTGAAGTGTTATTAATGAGATGCAATGACTGAATGCAATATAACTTTACTAACATATAATTTGTAGCTACACTCCAGAGACCTTGTAAAATTCATGCCATGACACTTGGTGGAGGATTTAAAAGTACGGTTCTGTTTAGCCCTATACACTGTAGTTGTTGCATAGAGAATATTATTAGAGTAATATCCAAAATTACCTCTAAATGGCAGCAGTCATGGAAGGATTAGTTGTGAATACAATCCTCACTGCATACAGTAAGTATCCTTGTTTATCCAAGAGTTCACAAGGCTTCAAACATTTCCAGTAATACATTATGTAACTTTTTATAGGCAAGCTCTAAAAATGAAGGGGTTGGGAAATGAAGAAGAGAGCTTTTCCTTCTGATAGCAGTCAAGCATAAGAACATTGTAAGTGTGTTGCAAGCTTTGAAAACTGTGGGCAAGATTATATTAATGCTGGAGCATCGTGCAAGTATCTCTCTCTATACACCGTAAACAGGGTGCAAACCCTGTCAATGTTTCATGTGCCTCCTTGAACTCCAACAACATGGAAACAAAAAACAGGAGAAAAGACAAGTATGCAGATCTAAATGCAGTAATAAAAAGCAATGTACAATATACAAATGATATATAAGCCTTTCACCTGGTGGAGTTGTGCTGCTTTGGCACAACTCTAATAAATGCCAAATATTCAGTAGATGCAACCATTTTTCTTTATGACCAGCTTTAATCCTTGAAGATTGATTGTGAAAAGAACATCAAAAACAGTGCTGCTAGGTAGAACCATACAATGGAAGCCTGCGACACCAAGGAATCTATCCAAGCGTATTTATTGAACTATATGCAGTAGCGGTATACAGTACAATACGCTTCGACCCCCTATAGGGTCTTCATCAGGTACCTGATGTTGACTATGTGGATACCTGTAAGTGGAAACTATAACTCCATTACACATGTTGGGGATATGTGGAAGAGGGCTGTGAGAGCTGCTCCTGCTAATCTGCAGCACCAAGTGACAGAGCTGCTGCAGTAGGCATGGGTCGAGCTGAACATGGAGGATGTTCAATACCTTGTGGAATCTGTTCCTCGATGTCTGAAAGCCATAATCGCCAAAAAAGGTGGACCAACCCCTTATTGAGTAAGTTTTTCTAATGCAGTGATTGTTCAGTGCATATTTCCATATATCCACAGAGAGTCACATGTTAGATGCAAAAGTCCCCTTACTCCAGGAATCCACTGGGATAATGCCTATAATCCAATCACGTGCATTCATAGGGTGTCAAATATATATCTATTTTACTTCGCCATTAAATGAAGATAATTTTTCAACCCTAATCAGGTCTTTGTCAAGCACGCTGTCCTATGTATTTGGATTATGGGCCTTACAAGTGACACTGGCATAGAAATGCACAAGTCAGTTTGTGAAATTTCTGATCTGCTAGTTCTTCCCCAGTCAACTGTTATTGCTATTATTGTTAAGTGGAATTGTCTAGAAGAAGCAGGACCCATGAAGCAGTAAACCCCTCAAATTCACAGAAAATGACCGCCAAGTGCTGAAGCACGTGGTTCATAAAAATTGCCAATACTCTGTTGGTTCACTCACTACACAGATCCAGAATGCCTCTAGAAATTACATCAGTACAAGAGGTGCGTGTCTGGAGCATAAAAAAAAAGATTTCAATGGTCACATAGCTGCACACAAGTCTAAGATATATCCTGCACAGTGCATAGCATCAGCTGGAGTGGATTAAAGCATGTTGTCACTAGACTCTGGAGCAGTGAAAACGTGTTCATTGGAATGATGATTCAGGTTTCATTATTTGGCAGTCTGATTAATAAATCTGGGTTTAGAGGATGCCAGGAGAACAATACCTACCAAAATTCATAGTGCCTAGAAGAGAATTTATTGGAGAAGAATAATGATACGGATCTGTTTTTCAAGGCATGGACTAGGCCTCAGAGACATGCCACCAATGGAATGAATGCTGACCTCCACTCCATCTCACACAATATACCATTAATCCCCACTCTTGAACTTCCTTCCCCCAGAACAAAAATACTCTTCATACTTCTGAGCTTGATGTTGGTCAATCCCTCTGAGCATAATCTGACTACTCCCCCGTCTCTTTCGCATTGTACTCGAAGAGTAGGAAGGAGAGTAGGAAGAATATGCACAGAGTATGTGGTCGGTGTCAGGCTCAATACTGTGTATGAAGTAGGTACTTGTACTGGTGGAGGTTTGAGAGTGAGAGCTAGTAGATTATTGGGTGAGACACAAGCACTATTACTAAGTGGGGCTACAGAGAAGGACACTATCGTTAAGTGGGGTCACAGAGTGAGCCTTCTTACTTTGTGGGGCCACAGAGAAGTCATTATTACTTTGTGGGCCCGTAGAGGCATGTCTCAGTACTAGTACTATATAGTACACTGAGACATGCATTGTGGATAACGGCAGAATGGGGAGAAGGTAAAAACGCAAGTCGTAGCTGGAAGAAGTCTTCATGACAGTATGGATCCAAGGTCAACATTTGAGGTGTGTGAACTGCACAGGGCACACAACCCTACTGAGATAAAGGGGGCGCCAGCGCTGTGCTTGTACTGACAGCATCACACTGAACAGACATAATGCACAGAATAGAAGTAACAGTTGCTAAGTACATGTAGCATCGGTGCCCCACTTTATTTCAGTGCTGTCAGTGTCAAGAGGAGAAGCAGGGTTACCTGTAAAACCTAACTGGGTTGCAGGTATCACCTCATATTACCAAAGATAATAGCAAAACTAGAGAAAATTCAGGAAAGATAAGAAGAGAGTCATTGTCTGTGGCCACCACTTGCAAAATCATTCCCTTTTTAGGGGTAGTCCTGCTGTTGCCTCTCCAGTGTATCAAAGCATGCTTTAAGAGGCATGTTGAGAAATTGCTGATCATAGAGGCAATTTTACATCTAGGTACTTATACAATGATTGTGCAAAAGACAGCTGTTAATGAATGTGTATGAACATGTAGAATTGTAGGAGGCATGCAGGTCTGGAGAGGTAATCAGGGATGAGCCAAGAGTCAGCAGTGGGTGGTCTCAGTATGCAGTACAGAAGGATGAGGTGAGTAACGTAGGCAGATGGAAAGCCAGAAGTCAGCAACGAGTGGTCTTGATATGTAGTAAAGAAGGATAAGGCTGGTAACGTAGTCCGATGGAAAACTAGAAGTCCGTATCGGGAGGTCTTGACAAAATGGCAGAGGAACAGGCAGAAGTTGAGCTGATCAATGCAGTGGAGCAGAATAATCATGAAAGGAGTGGGTGGAAGGGCCAGGCTTATATAGGAAGTGCTGAATAGCAGCAGAGCAGGGCCAGGACAGAGAGGCAGGAACTAAATCATGAGCCAGAACAATGATAGGATCAGCAGAAGAGCTTGTCCAGTAAGCTGGATAGCTCACTGGGGAGAAAAACTGTCTGAAGCACAGGAGGCCCCAAGTTCAATCCCTGACACATATTTGGCTGTTGTACACACTGTGTAGGCATATTACTGTGTACACACTGTGTAGGCATATTACTAGGTTTTGTACATACTTAAAGAACTAGCTGATATACCCGGCTTTACCCATGTTAATTTGGTACAGGTTGTTCGCACAGAAAATTTTATGAATTCATGGTTACTTCAGAAGAACCGAGAAATGAAATATGTACACACATAGAGGAGCATTAGATTCTCCTTAGACTACATGTACCGATGTCTTTCTGCAGAATGTGCCACCCCTACCACTCTCCTCCCTTTTTACCCTTAAAGGTAACGCCCCTTTTTATTCAAATTTACCCCCAGACTTGCAGTCTATGGCCATTTCCTGATGTACTTTACAGCCTTCCAGTATATGCATACATAGGTCAGTTAGATTTTCCTCAGTATATACACACAGAGGTCAGTTAGATTCTCCTCAGTGTATACACACAGAGGAGAGGTAGATTCTCCTTAGTATATACACATAGAGATTAGGTAGATTCTCCTCAGTATGCAAATCGTGGATTTTCACACAGTTTTTCAAGCTTAAAATTGAATATTGGAGTTAGGACCACTTTACTTTTCCTATTTAGGGCATAAATAATGGTTGTGGCAAATTTCACGTTTGTGCAGTACAGATGTGTGTTATTAGTTACATTACATAGGGGGTTCACTTACTTTTGCACTTCGAATTGAATAATCAAGTTGTGACCCCATTACATTTCCTATTTCTGACCTAGAGAATGATCCTGCTAAATTTTCAGTTTGTATGACATTGCGAAGTTAGAGAATTAGATTAGATACATTACATAGGGGGTCACTTACTTTTGCACTTAGAAATGAATAATCAAGTTGTGACCCCTTTACGTTTCAAATTTACGACCTAAAGAATGGTTCTGACCATTATATGACTTGTATCCTGCATTTTCACCAATTTCCCCTCTGCATAATGTATCTCTAGTTCTCAGTTTCCCCTGAACTTGAGTGGGTGTAGATCATCTACTATGATGCCTCTCATATACTGCACACATAGGAGAGCATGATCTCTTCTCAATCTCTCTGTCACACAGCCTCAAAAATGACAGTACCATGAAGAATATTAAAGCAGTGCTGGTGTGATTGCAGTAGCTGTGAGACATAAAATCACTTACTAGAAGCTGTAGCTACATCTGTGCGAGTCTCTCTGCTTCTGTCTCCACCTAGCAGCACCCCTTCTCCATAGACTTCTAAGGACCGCATAAGACAGGAGCAAACAAAACCCATGCATCATTGATGTAATCCATCTCAGGCTTCCTTCACACAGACGTTTTCGTACAGAGTTTAGCACTGCTTTTTCAGCGTAGTGCTAAACACTGTACAATGCTCCCATTCAATTCAATGGGACTGCTAACACAAGCGTCAAAACGCCAGTGTTCTCCGTAGTTCTGGGCCAGCTGCTGGGTACTTGTCAAGCTGACAGAAGATCTATTGCTAGTAACGCGGATTGAAATCTCCGCCTCTCAGTGAAAGATTACTCTGATAGGCTGAGGCGGCTTAGTGACAGCCGGCTCAGCCAATCACAGCCAGCGCTGGATACACTAATCACAGCCACTGAATGTGCTGAAAACGCAGCCAAAACGCCAGCATAATGCATGCAGTGCTGCTGAAACTGTGCTGCAGCAGCAGTAAGCGCAGCATTGTAAAACGCTGCATTTTTGCAAATGCCTGTGTGAGGTAGGCCTCAGTGTCCCTGCTACTAGAGATGGACTTCACATGACAAAAGGAAGTGGACAGCAAGTTAGTAGGAAGTGAGACGCCTAGATGCTAGCACTTTAGAGCGATATTTCAGCACAAATATGTAATTTTAAAGAAAAGCTGTAAACAACTATGAGTAACTAAGGTATGGGTCTTGCCATTTAGATGACGGGGAATATGATTCCCTGTCATCCAAATGATAAGCACCATAACTTAAGCCCCATTTACACACAACGATTATTTGAACGAACGAAAGTCTGAACAAATTAATGACCTTTTCACATAGAAACGCTAAGTATTTAAATGTACAGATAATCATGTGAAATTCTCTCCATTTCCCTCACTAGCTAAAGTAAACACAGTGTATGTTGTTTGCTCAAGTGGGCGTGTGTTTATACGAGGAATCTCTGGCCAGCAGGGTTTTAATTAGTTTGAAGATGAGCCATTGTCTCCTGCAATGTAATGATTATGGAGCAAATTAGTTCATCTGAACGAATTTTGAGCAATACTTCTGTGTAAAATGGGCCTTTAGTTTATAGTGCTTATAGTTGATGAGAGAATCCCTTTAAGTAAATAAAATGGTTTGCACCTTTGCTAGTTATCACACTGGTTACCACATAAGAACAAAGTGGTTCAAAAGTACTCTGAATATTTACGACTGACTGATTGAGTCTACAGTTGTAAAAAAAAAAAGAGCTAGCACTGATCCACATATTAAACTTGTGGGGTTTATTTTTCAGCTGATAGCACTAATTTACTCCACTGTTAAAAAGTAGCTAGTGCTGAACCAAGGATTCACTCTGCTGGGATTTATTGTTCTACAACTGACAGTTCTGACTCCATTGTTATAAAGAGCTGGAGTCACTTCAATCATTTATTGCTTAGGGACATGTACTATAGAGACTGGTTCTTGAGAAAATCTGTTGCTGTAAAATTTTAATTAGTATTTAATTCAAATATTGATATTCTAAAAATAAACAAATTTATATTTGCCTTCACTCCACTTGTGATTGCCATAATTGTTGAATGCTGCATCCTTGGTCCATTACAGGATGTCTAAAAAGCTTGTATAGGTGAGATGGTCAGTTGTTAACATCATTTTCACCATCTAGTGTATATATACTCTAGAACTTGGCCAGTACAGCCATGAGTGTAGAGGGATTGTATCACAATAGAAAAACATGGACACATTCTTCCAGAAACAGTGCCACTTCTGCTTATGGTTTGTGTGCAGTACTGCAGCTGAGGCTTTTTTGTTTGAATAGGACTGAGGTGCACTACCAGAAAAAGTCCATCGGCAGGAGAGAAGATGCTCTTGTAAAAAGGCAGCCATGTTTTCCTAATCTGACATGACTCTATAACACAGCCAGAATTTAGCAGTCTACAGTTGTGATTTATTCCATACGGCCTAGATGAGTGCTTTTCAACTTTTTTCGGCTTGTGGTACACCTGAAAAAATTGTTATTTTGCAGCACACGTGCAGAAAACAAGTTTCTCTCTCTTTCCAATCTCTTTTTTATCTCTCCTTCTCTCTCTCCTCTTTCTCCTACACTCTTTTTCTCTTTCTTTAGCCGCTCTTTCTCCTTTACTCTCCTACACTCTCTCTCCTTCACTTTTCTTTATCCTTCTCACTTTCACTGTCTCTCTCTCTCCCATCTGTCTCCTATTGTTATGGGTAGCCAGTGTAACCCTATTGTGCCAACTAACCGGTTTGGCTTTGGGCTTATCCTAAGGGCATTATCCTGATGGTGCCCCGGTTTTCACAGTTTTTTTAACCTGTACAGAAATTTGGTATTCACTTTGGGAAACTGAGCAGCCCGCTACCTCCTGGAGTGGTCCTAGTGTAATTGGCAGCTGACCCACAGGAGTCAGAGACACAGGTTCAACACACCATTGGACAGTCTGAACTACAATCAAAATTCAGTCCAATGTCGGGGCAGGCAGAGTACAATTATAATCCAGGTAATAGGTCCCAGAATCAGGGCAGACACAGGAATCAGAATAACTTGTTAAGTGACTGAAAAAAGTTCACTAATACACAGGCAAGGAGGAGGATCCCCAGCTCAACTAAATAGGAGGGCAATAGTTTATTAACCTGCAGCTGGGCTGAGAGCACTGGGAAGGATTAACTCCTATAGTGCTGATGGAAAGTAGACAGCTAATAACCAAATCATATAGGAGGAGCAGAGCGATGCCCGCATCTGCCTGGAAAAGCAAGTGGGTGGCAGACACAGGTAGCCAGCCTAACACCTACATTTTCTCTCCTGTTTTCTTCTTGCTTTATCCTTTTCTCTCTCGCCTTCCCACGGCACCACTAGGAATTTCTCACAACACACCAGGATGCCATGGCCTAGGTGAGACCATTCAATTGAGGTCAACTATAGTACCTCTCTAGAATTATCAGGCTGTATATATTGGAACATCAGTTCTTCCTACTGATTTACAGTTCTTGCTTGTCTCTAAGCTGCTTTATGTTTTCATGTGCAAAACTCAGTGGCACTAAACTTTTTGACCATTTTTTTTAACCCACTTTAGTAAACCCCACGGTTGCGGCAGGTCACATGTCCATATTAGAGGCGCGTGGATATGCTCATAATATGCTTGTGTGAAATTATAGTCATATACAAATACTGCTTTAGTAAGGCTTCTTTCACACACAGTTTTTTATAGAGTTTTTCTAGTGCATTATAAATTGCCATGAATTGTATATGTGTCTTACCAGCACTGTTGGATGGCTTTTTTTTTTACATTACACACGTAGTTTTTTTCAGCATGCTACCTTTTGAAAAAAAAAAACACCCTGGATGCAAAAAGTGCACCAAAAGGGAGGAAAATTACCACAAAAATGCATGTCTGAACTGGAATTCCTAACTTCTTGTTGAAATGCAGCTAACATCTGGCTATTTAGTTTTTTTGGTACAAAAAATGCTACTGAAGAAAGCTGTGCAAAACATGTTGCTGTTCCTAAAAGTGATAAGGCTGGGTTCCCACGGGACGGAAATCCCGTGGCTTGGCAGCATCGAAAAGCCAGAAGATTTCCACGGGAGAGGCACAGCTTTAAAACCCACGGCATTTCACCGCTGGTTTTGGAGCAGTTTGGCTGCTGGCATTCTGTTGCGGCTTTCTCTCCCAAAAGAGAGGAGTGAGGCTACAAGGGAAAGAAAAGAAAGAATTGACATGCTGTGGCTGTCAATTCCGCGCCACAGCACCGGTTCCGCCCGGCTTTGGCGCGACAGATTGGCCACCCCATGTGGACGGGATTTTTGCAAGATCTCATCCACATGGCTGGCTAATCTTGGGATTAGGAGCTGTGGGCGAATTTGCGGCGCAGAAATTCCAAATGGAATTTCCGCTGCAAATCAGTCCCGTGTGAACCCAGCCTAAAGGCCACCTTTTTTTTTCTAATATTTATTTTCTCCTTTTTAACAATCACACATCTAAAAGTAATAACTGCTGATTTGTATTTCCTACAGTGCAGGATTAGGCGAATGTACTCAGTGGCATTTTCAGCGACTTTATTTAACTGCTTAAAAATTGCAGGCACCTTAGAACAGCAGAGTCTTGTTAAATGTGTGATACTGTACTACTGTTCTGAAAATAATACAAAAAAATAAAATAAAACAATGTATTATATTTCATTCTCCCTAGGCTCTTGCTTGCTGTCTCTGGTAGTGTTACACATAATCCTATTCATGATAGATGAGCCTACAAAATAATGCAGTGAAAGCTCTTGTGTTAGTACAGGATTTATAAATGCGATGCTCTTATACTGCCACTTAGAACATTCCCTGGTAAATAGCAACTTGTGATATTAAATATAAGGGACTGCGACAGGGCAATATTCCTTTTACTTTGTCCTCGCACTATGCACCTAGATGTGAGATGTGCAGCTTTGGTAATTCAACCCGACTTTGGTATAATAATTTGTCCCAACTCAAATGGTTGTGTCAAAAACTGTGTTATTCAGCTGGGAAATGAAAAGATAGCTTTGTTATACTTCTTACAGCTCAGAATAAGCACCTACTTATTACACAAATGTACTAAAATCACAGTACTGCCAAGATAATATAATTGGAATCATACATTTAGTAATTTTCCGCTTTCAATTTTGTGTCATTTCTTTTCTTTGTTTTAGTTGTGCTTCTGCTTAGCTAACTTCATATAAGAGCACATGGAACTATCTGAGCCGTAGAGGAATAAAAGGGTGAGCTACAGTTGATAATTCAGATATATTGTGCATGGTCTTGATGAAATAAGATAATTGTATTCATTGTATAAAGCAGACTATGGTAGCAATTTGATGGCGAATTATCTCAGCAGCCTTTCAGTGCAGTGGTTAGTTGCTAAAGTATACATCTATTCATATAGGAAAACATGACTGCACTTCTGAGTCCTACTGTACCCTGACCATATGCATAATTTATCCTGTAATCTCAGTCTTTGTGTCCTTGCAATTAGGACTATTTGAATCAAACTCATAGACTGGTATTTTCTATTAGTTTATTCCACTTTATTTTAATAGTTGTTCTGTGTGTATTTTGTATATTCCTTGCTCTTTTTTAAATTACTCTCTTTATATAATTTTTATGGCATAAAATTCTGGATGAAATAGCGCAGCATGCTGTATTACTTTATCCTGGATAGAGTCAAGGAAGCAGGACAGACTACATTGCTGCTTGATGCACTCTGTTAGAAGACTATACGACAGCCTGTGCCTTCTCTGTGCTCCACTTCAGCTCCATTCCTCTGTGGCTCACAGACATAGCTAAGATGTTATCTCCACTGTGATAGGCATACAGTATATTATCCTCTGTTTTCTCGGTCAGGCTGGTACAGGGAATGATCAGTGATGGGTAGAGCAGGAAGGATAACTTACAAAGGCCTTAAACTCCATGGCCTGATGCAACCTGTCCTCCTGCAGGAGTAGGATGGATTCTGTGTTTATGTATCTCAGTGTTTCCCAACTCCAGTCCTCAAGGCACCCCAACAGGTCATGTTTTCAGGATTTCCTCAGTGTTGCACAGGTGATGTAATTATAGTCGGTGCCTCAGACATTGCCACAGGTGTTCGTACTATAGGATATCCTGAAAACATCACCTGTTGGGGTGCCTGGAGGACTGGAGTTAGGAAACACTGATGTATCTGATGGTGTCTATCTTAACCCTTTCCAATCCACTGTCTGACGTCTAAAGACATTATGATTTAAGGCTGTACGGCTCCGATGTTGGAAGACGTCCGTCAGGGTTCTCTTACTGTATATTGCCAGCCTCTCTGCTGTCGGAGCCTATCCAACGTGCCACCTCATGCAGTACTGGCTTTAGCCAGCATATAGGGCCTTTGTATAACAGCAGACAAAGATAAAGCCCCCTAGGAAAACCAGGATACAAATTGGATTGGCAAGGGTTAAAGGTGTTGTTTTGTTACCGGACAATACTCCTCTAACCTTTTGCAATCCAATTTTGGATTCAGAGTTTCCTAGGGGGCTTTCTCTTTCTGCCATTTTACAGTGGTACCATCTGCTGGCTAGAGCCAGTACTGCAGTATGTGACATGCCAGAGAGGCCACCGACAACAGAGCAGCCAGCAATATACAGTAAGAATACCCTGCCGGACCTCTTCTGACATTAGAAGCTGTACAGCCTTCAATCAAAATGTCTTTAGACGGCAGACAGTGGATTGGAAAGGGTTAATAGCATTCACTGTACTATAATAAAAAAAGAAACTAAGCAGTACTTACCTCTCATCCAGCACTGCAACCAAACCATGGTCCTGGTGTCTGTTGTGACAGCTGATGTCATTTAAAGTCAGGTGACCGCTACAGCTGATCAGAGGCTGTAGCATCACTGCTTGGTCTCCTGGCATGAGTGCTCACATCCTGGGTGCCATGAAAGCCGAACAATGACAATGCAATCTCTAATTGGCTGCTGCTGTCACAATAAACACTTAGACCACAGCAATGGATCCTGGCGGTAGAGGACAAGTAAGTACTGCTCAGTTTGTTACTTTATTACAGTTAGCGTTATTAAAGGGATGTTGTCCGGTAATCAGACAACCACTTTAATTTCCTCAGTGATTGTCCCATAGACAAAACGAGTGGTTAGAAATGTCTAATGGTATGTTCACAAGTAGCAGAAATGCTATGGATTTTTTTTTTTTAAATACAGGGCAAAATCCACATCAAAATCTGCACCATTGGTGCGGATTTAGACTCAGATTCAGCTGTGTAGCCGCAGTTTATTACTCACTGCCAGGCCCAAGAGTACAGTGCCCAAAATCACCAGGCAGGTGATGCGGAAGTGGGTTGTCTGTCAATGAGAGAAAGATAGAGGCGCTCAGTAGGGGTTGCTGGGTGATGGAGTGGGCAGCACTCTTGGGACTGGCAGTAAGTGCTCAGTATTTGGAGGTGAGAGGAGCGCTATGCAGGCTAAAATTAACTGCGAATCCACAGCTGAATCCATGTTAAAATCTGCATAAATGGTGTGGATTTTGATGTGGACATGCTGCAGATTTCGCTGTACAGCATTTCCGCTACATGTGAACGTACTCTTAAAATATTTAGGAATCTATTTATACTACTGTCTACTGAGTTTTTTCACTTTTTTTTAGTTTCCTGGACAAACTCTTTAGGTTAATAGGTATACCTTCCAACCCCCTTGTCATGATAAAGATGCCAACAGTCACCAACCTGTGATGTATGACACGCAGGGGCAGACCATAGGCTCTTAGAAGATGAAGCTTAAATCACACCAACACGGCCTTGCAAACCCCAAAACACTTCCTGCCACCATTGACCGTTTCTGACAGGTAGGTCAGCCACCTCAGTTCTGCTCACTGTGTGAATACAGGCCTTCCAGGTCTCCAACAATGAAACACAATTAATACAACTTTAGGCTTATAGACTACTTTTATAGAGCCCAAGAACGACTTATAAAGTTTTAAGCTTCATTCTAAAAAGTAAGCAGTACTTAGATAACAATTATACAAGGGGAGTAATTTTTAAAAAAAGGCAAGGAACATACAAAATACACACAAAGCAGGTATTAAAATAAAGAGGAATAAAATAATAGAAAATACCAATCTATTCGTTTGATTCAAATAGTCGTAATTGCAAGAAGCACGAAGAAGGATAAACAATCCCGCATCAGATGCAACTACTTGATCTGATAATGGGGGAGTGGACCCTGTACAGTGTTAAAGTGTCTTTGAGCCGCACATCTGACTTCCCCTCCAGTGAGATATTGAGGAAGCTAGCTAAGTAGATGTGCAGATCTTGTGGCTAGAAGCCCATTTTAATATTAAGGTCATATTTCCCCAGGAAGCGCTCCAGGAGTGAAACAAGGACTGTCATACCTTGTAGCATTATTTTACCATCAATTAGACATAAATATGTACAGGATTATTAGAGGGTGTGCGATTTCACGTGTCCTAGGGATCGCACCACAATGGGAGTGGGTGTGTGGTGTTCATGGTATGCTCCCGGTTCTGAAAATATACTTGGTGTGTGGTTAGAATTCCTAGATTGCTCATAAACCCAATTATTCATCTTTTTTGTTTCTTCTCAGCAGCTGGTCGACATTGATGAAGTGTTTGCTGTTAACAGGATATACAATTGTATTTCATTCACTCAGTTGTTTTTTCAGATGCAGAATGGCTGATAGCAGAGACACTAGAAATCCATATACATGCAACGATTGTTGTTTGAACGAATGACTCTGTGACTTTTTTGCCGGAAAATGATGAGTGTTTACACGTAAAGATAATGATTTGAGATTCTCACCATTTCCCTCATTTGCTTGGTCATTTGGTAGTGTTTTCATCGTAGAAATAGGTGGGCGATTGTTTACTCAGGTAGGCGTGTGTATAGCCAAGCCAGACTCCTACTGCACACTGAGGAGGGGCATACATCCCGAACCAGCTGTCTGTGTATGGATTCTGGCTTGGCTTTCAATTCCCAATTATTGTTACAAGATGTGGAAAAACAGAGGAAAATGGCTCGGCGCTGCAACGGAACAAACTGCAGATGAAGACCAAAGATCAGTTCGTGATCTTTAATAGGAATGTACAACGCGTTTCATCGCGTTACTGCGACCTTTTCAAGTACAACAATATTACAATAAGACTTAACATATATAGATAAGATGTGGGGCTTACATTTGTGAAGTGACCAATGGAATTGATGAAGGGCCATCCCGTCTGTATCCCGTTCCCTTCCGGAGCAAGGTGCAGTGTGTGAAGCGTCATAGAGCCTGAGACGCTGTGTATCCGGTGAACTCTTCCGGGTACTACATGTGACGTATGGCGTGGTGACGTCAACTGACGCACGAGTCACGTGGGACTGACTCCGTAGCCCGCGTGTAAGTAGGATATAATGGACACTCTCGTTCTTAGCATGTTTATAGTTCTACCAATGTATTTTTTCTTGCAAGGGAATTAAGGTACAAACATTTGGATTTTTATTGGAGTGATTTTGGCTATACGCTAGCTAGGACGTGGAGGTGTTTAGTGGGGGACCTCCCTTGGGCCCACCCCACAGACACTGGGTAAGTCCTGATATTATTTTCTCACCACTATTCCATGCACCGTTTGAGTTGGAGAGTGGTCCCTCACCTTGTTTATTCTAATTATTGTTACAAGGCTTGTATAAAGAGTCTAACATTGACTTGTAGGAATGCTGCCTTCCAATAGGTGGTGCTGCAGAGGTATTGTTCCATCTCCCTTGTATGTAAAGAAAGAAACCTTGGTATTGTGAAAGCATTCGGACTTGCTTTTGAAAGAATCTCTAGGTGGGCAGTTTTTAATTTGTGCGAAGAAAAAGCCATGGTCTACTGCAGCAGTATGTGGATTGGCTTTTGAATGAATCATTTAGTTTAGCTAGGCAAACAATTACCCCTCCCCATAATTTTATGCAGGCTGAAACTCAGCGACCAAGGACAAGTCAGCAAATAGTGCACAATGCCTTCACGTTTACACGTAACGATTATCGCTCACTTTCGCTTGCTTGATTGAATTTTGAGCAACAACCGTTGTGTGGAACTAGGCCATAGCTGAAACTCAAAGTTGGGTGAATCTACCAGTATCACTTCATTATACACCCCATACACATTTGGCCCAGCCAACTACCTGGCAGTAGCTTAGTAACACAAACAATGTAAGTAGCACTCTTCCTATATATAGTGTACATGGGTAAATACATAGTCATCACCAACTGGAATCCACAATTTCAATAATCCAGTAAAAAAAAGTTCAGGACAGCATCTCAGGTGCAAAATTAAAAATCTTTATTGCATGCATGAAGGAGGAATAAAAGATTTTTCTTTTGCACCAGAGATGCTGTCAAAAGCTTTTTTACCTGGCAGTGGCTTATCTCCCTCGCAAGCAAAGGATTGGATATGTTGAAATCCTACATCTTTAGATGATGGAAGTGAAGATCAAGTACCTAGGAGGCTGCCAAGGGATGCTGGCTCCATGCCAGAAAACAGTCACATATAATGTATAATGGTTGCGCAGTTCTCTAAGGAGAGGTGCATACCTAGGATCCGACTCTTCTGTGATAATTTTCAAGAAGAACCCTGCACTCAGAAAGTGATGCACAGAAATGAAAACAGAAGAAACTATATTGAAGGCAAGCCACAAATGTCAAATTGTGATGTTTCAGTCTGATCCCAGGACTTCCTAAAAACCCTGTACTGTTTCTGCAAGTGAAATTAGCAGTTAATAGCAATAGAGGTGCTAGAAAATGCGACCACAATTGATGGAGAATAGCACCATTCTCCAGCAATGGCATTTACTTCTTGAAATTGAAAACAGTCACAGGCCATAAATCTCAAAGTCCTGGGGGTTCAGTAGCAAAGCATACTTAAGGCTGGCGGTTCCCAGGGTTGTGCCCTAAAGTGTAGTGTGAATTCTCTCATTCTGTTCTCTGCATCCAAAAAGTTCCTTTTGCCAGGGTGCTATGGGTGCCAGTAGGGGGACAAATACCTTGTAACAGTGGTGGAGTAATTCCACACCTCTAACCCCGAAGTCCTTCCATCTTGGAGTCTGTTTCTTATTAATCATAACATGTTTGTTTATCCTGCTTTTCGGTTTTCTACCAGTGTGTCCAAATATTGCTTTCTACATGGACTCCCAAGTACCTAACAAGGGGGGCATGCCCCAGAGTGTAGTGTAAATCAGCTCACGCACCAAATCCTCGCCAAGCAGTAGGAATAGTGAAAACTACATTTATTCCATATAGCCATTTTAGTCAGTATTCCCATTATGATATTTATCCTCCATCTGCGGGACCCCGGGCGATCCGGAGATCTGTGCACCTCAAATGTGCCATGTGACTGTCCCAAACTATTTTAAAGGGGTTTTCAGAGATTAAGTCCTAAGGCCATACACTAGCCTCAGTGCACAAGACTGTTGAGGCCACTGATTGACCACAGCAGTCATGTGATTGATGACCAGCATGTACCACAGCAAGAGCTTCCAGGACCAAAGCAGAGGGGAGCACTGGGACACTTAGAAGGTGAGTGCAGCTACTTTGTCCTTTTTTATCTAGTTGTCTTATCTGGGCCAAGTTTTAATTAACCACAAAGAGGTAGACAAAAAGTGGGCAGAGGGTCCTGGGATAAGAGGCCAATTATGATTGTTGTACTGGCGTGTTGGTATAAGAGAGAGGTGTGCAGACAAAAAGTGGAATAGGTGCTGCTGGCCTAGTACGCTGGAGGACCAATTATCTATTTAGTGTCTGTAGAAGTGGTGAGAAGGTGAAAAAGCTAGGACTCTGGCGTGGTGGTATTGTATTATGAAGTTGACAAACTATAAGCTTTGCAGAATCTAAGTGACACTTTATTTAGCAAAATCAAGCCAGCAAAGTAACGTGTTTCGAGGTACGCAGACCTCTTCATCAGATAGCTGGGTAAGTATCAATTGTGTACAATAAAATCTTGATCGCAGACTAAGAGAAACAAAAGGACTGTTGGTCTGCCTGATTTTTTGTAGGTGGGAGCTGGAGAAAAAGCTTATAACTCTGTCAACTTCATAAGACAATATCTATTATTGGTTGAACCAAAGTTCTAGTTTTTTCACCTCCTCACAAATTTGACTAAAGATGGTTTCACTCCTGTGTTAGGGATCAGTTCAGGGTTTCTGTCTCTCTGCTCAGTTTTTGGAGGATGTAAAACTAAAACAAACTAATTAGTTTTTTCCACCATTGTTTTTTTAATGGGTTTTGATAAGAAAAAAAACTAAACTGAAGGCTTTCAGTCTGCTTCAGTTTCAATTTTTTTTTTTTTGTTACTGGGACAAGGATACAGTCTGCTGAGATACAGAAACCCTGATCTGAGCCCTTACGCAGGTGTGAAATAACCTTAAATCCTAGTAGCCCATTAACATTTTATATATATATATATATATATATATATATACACACACACATATATATATATATATACACACACACATATATATATATTTATGTTTTTAACAACATTTACTGAATAAACACACTTTCACCCAGAGATAGGGAGATAGTTTATGTCAAAACTTCTTGATTCATAACTGTGACCCCTGAAGAAACAGGAACAGT
Organism: Eleutherodactylus coqui; assembly: GCF_035609145.1. NCBI lineage: Eukaryota > Metazoa > Chordata > Amphibia > Anura > Eleutherodactylidae > Eleutherodactylus > Eleutherodactylus coqui. The sequence continues at coordinate 108,972,885 of NC_089843.1, read as the reverse complement.
AAAACCAGTTCATGCACATTACAGTGCCAATAGTGCTTTTTGCATGGTATCATAACCCTATAAACTCTAAGTAGAGATTTAAAGGCAAATATGAATTAATAGGCCAATAGTTCAGCACAGTGCTGTTTTCCCCTAAATCTTGTACAGGTATGAAGAACTAAGCACACTGAAAGGAGCAAAAGTACAATATATGTGGAATTACTGTAGCGCCGCTACAAGCCATTTGCTCCCTTATCAACACCTGTAGTCTGGCAAGGAGAAGCTTGTTGGATGAAGAGAATGAAATGAGAGGATTTACACTGCCCTGCAGTAAAGAACTAAATGGAGAGCACAACCCTGCAAGTGACGAGCTGTAAATATACTTTGTACTTTGAGATTTGGCACAACTACATTTATTGTCTGAAATCCAATTTTTCTGATCAGTCTTTTCCTCAACATCCCCCCCACCCCCATTCATGTAAGGGTGCTTTCACATGAGCAGAATTACTCCGCGAGAATGTTGGAGGAATTTGTGTGCTGGCAGCAGAATATTCAGCAAGAAAATCCACGGATTTTGATGAGGAATGACAATAGCAGAATTCTGCTGGCAATTCTGTATAGGCATCTTAAGTTTGCTTTTTATAGTATTGTGCAGAAAAGATCTGCGGTAGTGAAGTGCACATCAAATTGGGGGAAAACCTGCATGTTAAAACAGTTGCTTTTCACATTCAAGTCAATTGGTGAAAAATGCAACCTTTCAGTATTAAAGGGGTTGTCCCGCGCCGAAACGGGTTTTTTTTTTTTTTTTTAACCCCCCCCCCCCCCCACCCCGTTCGGCGCGAGACAACCCCGATGCAGGGGTTAAAAAAACAACCCGCACAGCGCTTACCTGAATCCCGGCGGTCCGGCGTCTTCATACTTACCTGCTGAAGATGGCCGCCGGGATCCTCTGTCTCCGTGGACCGCAGGGCTTCTGTGCGGTCCATTGCCGATTCCAGCCTCCTGATTGGCTGGAATCGGCACGTGACGGGGCGGAGCTACACGGAGCTACACGGAGCCCCATTGAGAAGATAAGAAGACCCGGACTGCGCAAGCGCGGCTAATTTGGCCATCGGAGGGCGAAAATTAGTCGGCTCCATGGGAACGAGGACGCTAGCAACGGAGCAGGTAAGTATAAAACTTTTTATAACTTCTGTATGGCTCATAATTAATGCACAATGTACATTACAAAGTGCATTATTATGGCCATACAGAAGTGTATAGACCCACTTGCTGCCTCGGGACAACCCCTTTAAATCTGCAGATGACAAGGCAGTTGCAATCCTGCCCTTATCTGCACAGCACTGAGACGTCCGTGTGATATAGTCTATGACTGCAAAGTACTTCTAACCTGCGGTGCAGGCAGGGGTTAAAGTGAATGTTCTTGTTTCATGAATTTCCTCCATGTGCCAGTGCAGTTATACAGCATACGCTCAGTCTTACTGCACTAAACGAATGGCAGTAATTTAGCAGCCTACTGCTGCTATAGCATGACCTTAACACAGAAGTTTTGCATAATCATTTTCACATTGATATCACATTTCTTTCTACAGTACTTTGCTCCCTACTGTTTCCTGTTATTTACTTAGGGCTGACATACTTTACAGTTCCGGAATACAGAAGTGATCATAACCAAGTTTCCCTACTTAAAACACACCCAAGTTAAAGCCAATTTGCTAGGTCAATTTGTGACCTATCAGTCTATCTTTGGAGTGTGGGAGGAAACAGCAGTACTTCTTGCAGATTATTCATTATCCCCAAAAAGCCTGAGAATAATACCTGCGCCATAAATGTCAGTCATTGAAGTAAATAATTAAATGGCGTGTGCAGATTACATTTTTTAATCTTATAGATCCATAAATTTTCAAAATGAGCGTTCTGCACAAGAATAATTTGTAATCTTTAAAGAAAAACAATTTCTCGCCTGTTTATACAGTACTTGTTTTTTGTGAACTAATTAATATGGCTGCTAGGATTACAAATTACCAGGATGTTCTTGTGGAGGGGGTAAATTGCAATACAAACATCAGATACTTCTTACAATAAATATCACCATGCTCGGGGACAGTTATCTGAAAAATAAAACATTCTTAGAGAACTATAAATATGGATTTTTTTTTTTGCTTGTGCTTCACTAAAATAGATGCTAGTTTTTGGAAGGGATAATATATAACAAATTCCCAACACAATGGCTGTTTAACAAGTCTTATATACTGTGTTCTTCATGCACAAGAAGTGTCATTGTTGTCTACTTGAACAATGTCAAGATTGCTCCAATTATTTTCAAATATGCCACTGAATATGAAAACTCTGTTCCAGGACCAGCAAATAAAAGCAGAGCATGTAGTGAGAATAGTGTGTCAGATGCAATATCTATAGGCCGGGTTAACCATAAGGCCCCCTAGCTGCCTGCCATTGCATTCACTTCAATAGGCCACAACCATCAGCAGTAAGGCTCCATTGTGTCTGCAAGAGGCTTCCCCAACAGGTTAATGGATTGTCTAGGTGGTGGGCAGAGATGCAACAAAATGTGTGACAAACTGGTCGCATGCGGCAATTGTGCAACAATTTGAACTGAGCATGCCCAAAAGGACCAGTAGCTTCCTTGCCTATAAAGAATTGTTTTCTGCAACACACGAAGAAGCATCTGAGACTGCAGTGTGCTGAGGTGTTTTGTGGATCGGAAGGTGGCCAAGCATGACATACTGCGTAAGTCACGTGGGCCTGAGAGAGGACTGGGAGACTCCCTGAAGCTACAATAGTGCTTCTCATCTCTGGAGGATTCACCAGTATGGGTTCTATGTGCTGTGAAGGAACATCCCATAGGAGCAATAAACTTCAGGAGGTCATTGGGATCGTCATCTGGAGTTCCAGGATTCTTAGTTGCAGAACATTTCGTAAGTAAAGTCGGCCTCAGTAAACACTGGTGTGCACACCAGTTAGTACAAGTTAGCATCAGTCCTGCTGCATACTGGTAAGTGCTTGCATGCTACATCCATGCATATGAGGAATCAAAGATCTACCAGATAAGACTTAACTGTGATTGGGGCTGTGCCTAGGATCAAACATGGACACAAAAGTGCAAGTGACGTTTAAGTAAGCACTTTTATATATTGTGACATGTGGAGGGGTTTGCTGGTGGTATCCTGTAGATAAGGGATACCTTCTAATTTTGGCATAACTCCTTTAAATCATAGCATAGGTAGAAAGCATAAGGCTTCCCTAGTTATACAATAAACACACCCATCATTCCTCCTACTCCCACCTGGAAATTAATGAAGGCGTGCATCTCCCATGTTAAAAGCAGAGGACTGGGTGAAATGCAGGAAGGCTGATAGCAAAGGTATAAAAACTGCATAGTGTGAACAACGCCGAGCAAATCTCCTCCAACTTGAGAATTAATGAATGGGCATATGTCACATATTAACAATGTAGGAATAATATTAACAGATAAAAAGAACATATCATGTAAAACAAAAAAGACAATGTATTCCTAAATTTGTTTCAATATTTTCTGCATACAACAAATCCAATTAGTTTTTTAAATCAGATCATTTTTATTGAAACTATAAACAAATAGCCCTTACTTTCAAGACTTTCCATATGCACAGTACTTATCATTACTCCACATAAACAATACAATCAATCAATCAATCATAAATTTAAGCAAATCATAATCTTCCCCATTTCCCACCCCCCAACAAAAAAGTATTTGGGCACATACAAAAAGAAAAAGCAAAAAAAACTATTTCCCAACCTCCTAACCTCTGTCCCTCCAAATCTCATGTTTTCCACGATGCTTCAATGCAACAAGCACTCAAAGTGAACTATCATATCTAATATAAAGAAGCCTACATGCTTTTTCTTGCACCACAGTTTACCCACTTTGCCTCACCTTTGAAGGATGATTTTGGTGTCATTTGACAGGTTAGGTTCTCACCACCGCCATAAAATCCAAAAAATTGAGTTTGATACAGTGAGTGACCTCTGAAGGCAGCCCAAAGTTCTTATGTTAAGTCAATGGGCGCAAGCTGATAGGGAGAGTAAAGCGTTGCTAAGCAACACTTATAGCGTGGACTGATGGCAGTGACAGGGGGGGTACAGCTGTGAGTTCCGCTAAGAAAGAAGACATCTACTGCATCCAGCTGCGATGAAGGAAAGCAATGAAGCTGGCACCCAAGCGTATGACTTTTTACACGCGCGAGAGCCGGTGGAGGAAGCGCGAGCAGCACTCATGGTGGCGCTGAGCACTGCTGTCAGTGAAATGTAGAGGTGGCTGCAGCGGGGAAGGTAGAAAAGAGAGGCAGACAAAGAGAGGGGGGAAGGTAGAGAAGAGAGGGAGGCAAAGAAAGAGAGAGGCAGAGAAAGAGACAGAGGCAGAGAAAAAGAGAAGCAAAGAAAGAGAGAAAGTCAGAGAAATAAAGCGACAGAGAAAATCAGAGAACGGCAAAGAAGGAGAGACAGACAACTATTTTTCAAACCTCTTATGTTCGCGTAGTGAACATCGAGTCAATCTAATGAACGAATATAATCTCATAGAATCAGAGTTGGAAGGGACGACCAGGGTCATCGGGTCTAACCCTCTGCTCAGTGCAGGATTCACTGAATCATCCCAGACAGATATTTTTTCCAGCCTATGTTTGAACACTTCCATTGAAAGTTTCTTCTAATATCCAATTTGTGTCTCCTCCCTTTCAGTTTCATTCCATTGCTTCTAGTCTTCCCTTGTGCAAATGAGAATAGGGGTGATCCCTCTGCACTGTGACAGCCCTTCAGATATTTGTAGACAGCTATTAAGTCTTCTCTCAGCCTTCTATTTTGCAAGCTAAACATTTCCAGATCCTTTAACTGTTCCTCATAGGACATGATTAGCAGACCGCTCACCATCTTGGTAACTCTTCTCTGAACTTGCTCCAGTTTGTCTGTGTCTTTTTTAAAGTGGGGTGCCCAGAACTGGACACAGTATTCCAGATGAAGTCTGACTAAGGAAGAGTAGAGGGCGAAAATTACCTCACGTGATCTAGACGCTATGCTTCTCCTACATCCCTGAATTGTGTTTGCCTTTTTGGCTGCTGCATCACATAGATAACTCATGTTCAGTCGATGATCTAATAGTATTCCCAAGTCTTTTTTCACATTTGCTGCTTAGTCCAATTCCTCCAATTCTGTATGTGCTTTTTTTTTCTTTTTTCTTGCCCAGATCTAGGACTTTGCATTCCTCTTTGTTAAATACCATTCTGTTAGTCACAACCCACTGTTCAAGCTTGTCTACATCTTTGAATACTCTCTCTCTCTTCCCTTATCTATCCCTCCTAGCTTTGTGTCATCGGCAAATTTGATCAGTTTCCCATAAATTCCCTCCTCTATATCATTTATAAAAATGTTGAACAACACTGTGCCACAGGACAGAGCCTTGTGGTACCCCACTTGATACATTCTTCCACTTGGATGTGCAGCCATTTATGATCACTCTTTGAGTACGATCACTCAGCCAGTTGTGAATCCACCTAACAGTTGGCTTGTCAATCCCATATTTGGTCATTTTTTCAATAAGTATGGTATGAGATACTTTGTCAAATGCTTTACTAAAAAGTCAAAATATACTATATTCACCACATTTTCCTGATCAACTCAGTCAGTTATTCTGTCATAGAAGGAAATTAGATTTGTCTGGCATGACTTGTTTGTTACAAACCCATGCTGGCTCTGGTTAATTCCTCCATTTTTATCCAATACTTGCATATATGCTGTTTAATAATTTGTTCAAAGATCTTTCCCAGTATAGAAGTCAGGCTCACAGGACTGGAGTTTCCTGGATCCACCTTCCTCCCTTTCTTGAAGATAGGGACAACATTTGCCCTTTTCCAATCTTCTGGGACTTCTCCTGTTCTCCAGGAATTTTCAAAGATTCTGGCGAGTGGTTCAGCAATTACCTCTGTTGCTTCCTTTAGTATCCTAGGATGCAATTCATCTGGAACTTGAGACTTGAATTCATTTAAGTGTTCCCTCACCATCTCTCTGCTTACAGATAGCCTGCATTCTTTTATTCCCCCAATAGCACAGGGAAGATCAGTTGATGTTCCATCTACTTTCTGAGAGAAAACAGATACAGAATAGGAATATAAAAGTTCGGCCTTCTCAACATCATTCTTAACCAATTCACCATTTTCATCTTGTAAGCATCCAATAGCATCTTTGTACTTTTCTTTTTACATATCCCCCAAATCCTTTTTTATTGCTTTTGGCCTCTGTGCAAGCCTCAATTCATTATTAGCTTTAGCTTTTCTGACACTTGCCCTACAGTTTCTGCAGATTGCATTATATTCTTCTTTAGATATTCCCCCCTCTTTCCATTTGATAAACATATTTTTCTTAGTTTTTAACATAAGAGCAAGTTCTGTTTTCATCCATCCTGGTTTCTTTAAATGCTTCCCATTCTTGCTTCTTCTAGGGATTGTTAATGATTGTGCTTTGAGAATCTTAATTCACAAGATTTCCCAACCTTCTTGGACATGTCTGTCTTTAAGAACATCCGGCCATTGGATTCTTCCTATCCTGTTTCTGAGTTCATTAAAATCTGTCTTTCTGAAATCCAACCTTGAGGTCCGAGTTTTCTCAGGTCTTCCTCCTCTTTTTATCCAAAATTCAAGGATAGCATGATCACTGCCTCCTAATGTCTCAGCCACCCTTACTTCCACAACCATTTCCTCCCTGTTGGTAAGAATTAGGTCCAAGATAGCAGATCCCCTTATCTCTTCAACCTTTTCGAATATAAAGTTGTCAGCAAGAGTGGATAAGAATTTGTGAGATCCATTACTTTTACCTGTGAGAGATTCCCAACAAGTGTCTGGATAGTTAAAATTTCCCATAATCACTATGTCATGCTTTTTTGAGAGCTTGGACATCAGATTTAGAAAGAGTTCATCAACATCTTCTGCTTGTCCAGGGGGCCTATAGTAAATGCTCACACCAGCATTCTTTTTGTTGTTCTCTCCCTGTATTCTTACCCAAAAATTTTCTACAGAACTACCATGCTCTGAAGCTTGAATCTCTGTGGAATCTCTTTCCTAACATACAAAGCAATACCTCCTCCCCCTTTTTTGGTCTGTTTCTTATAAGTTGTATCCTTCAAGCCTTGTATTCCAATCATGTGTATCATTCCACCAAGTTTCTGTGATGCATGTGACATCATATTTCTCTTCCTGTGTTATGAGCAACAATTCTCCTTTCTTGTTTCCCATGCTCTGTGCATTTGTGTAAAAGCATTTTAGTTAGTGATCAGTGTCTCTTCCTCCTCTACTTTCCTTATGAATTTGTATGTCTTTGTTGTTTCTTTCCACTTCTAATAGTGAGGTTCTTAAATGTATTCATTAGCTGTACATTTTTACCTGGTCTTTCACTTTCCTTCCCATATTGTTCTAGTTTAAAGCTCTTATATATGCTTACCTGTTTATGTAAGGTGCAACCCGTCTCTAGCAAGCAGTCCAACATATAGGTAATTGACTACATGGCCTAGAAATCCAAATCTTTTGCTAATGGCACCATCGACGTAGCCAGTTGTTCACCTTTAGAATCCTATTCCATCTTTTTATTCCATGGCCATCCACTGGGAGGATAGATGAGAAGACTACCTGTGTTTCTTTGCATTCTTTCTGAGGTCTTCAAAGTTTCTGCAGATAGTTGCAAGGTCCTTTTTTGCAGTGTCATTTGTCCCTTAGTAAACACTTAATATATATTAAAAGGTATGATTAGACCATCTTCCCCAAATTTCCTTGAATTTAGTGAAACAGACTTATATATAATATATATCACATATATATATATATATATATATATACACAGTATATTCCGACGTATAAGGCGACGGGGCGTATAAGACGACCCCCCCAACTGTCACCTTATACGCCGGGAATACAGTGGAGCAAAAAGAAAAAATCATTACTCACTTTCCCCGGCGTTCTGCGGCGCTGCTGCAGGCTGACGCTCCCTCCTGGTCCCCAGCAGAGCATTGCTTTCTGGACGCAGGGCCGTCAGCCAATCACAGCCATTCAATGACATCATTGAATGGCTGTGATTGGCTGACAGCGTGTGTTAGCCAATCACAGTATTAGCTTTCTGGAGGTGGGGATTTCAAGCCCTGCGTCCAGAAAGCAATGCTCAGCTGGGGACCAGGAAGGAGCGACAGCCTGCAGCAGCACCACAGAACGCCGTGGGAGGTGAGTAATGATTTATTTTTTTTGACACTTTCTTTATTTTTGTATTACCGGCGTATAAGATGACCCCCGACTTCAGAGCAGATTTTTCGGGGTTCAAAAGTCGTCTTATACGCCTGTATATACGGTATATATATATATATATATATATATATATATATATTTATATACACACACACATATATATATATACATATATATTTATATATATATACACTTCTTTTCAAAGATATAACCTCTTATTTTTGAAACAAAATTTCCTACAGGGTTCAGGCTGCATCTAATGTACAATAATCAATTTCTGCGCCTGATAGAATGCTATTTGAATTCCCAAAACAGTATGCCCATCAACAATACCCATATGCAAGCTTAAGATTAAGAATAACATCGACCAGATATGTCTTTTTAACTATCTCTAGTACTCTGTTTTAAAATTCACACAATCCCAGATTAAATGTATACAAACTGCACCATCCATGTAACATTTGGGATAGTCTGAGTTTAATCTAATACTCATGTTAAAAAACTGCAATGGAGCACGATAATCTCTATACACTAAATACAGTATGACTGCGGACTTTTAGACAGACATAGCATTGGAATCATATGCAACATGCTGCCCATCTGTCTTTGCTAATATGGTCTAAATTTTTTCCCATTTATTGTTTACCTTTCTTGTGAATTGCTGTAAATACTAAGAAAGCGTCTCTCTATATAAATAAGATATTAAACCCGTTGTGGCTCCAGAATACCCAAGAAAATTTATCAAAGGGTGTTGAACGATAGGCACAGATATTGACTGTGCCAGTGCAGCAAACACCTGTAGTAACTGAAGGAGTTGGAAAAAATAACTATAAGGAACATCAAAAGCTGAATAAAATTGTTCAAAACTTTAAAAAAGACCCCCAAAATGATTTGGATCCAAAAAAGGTTACCCCTCTTTTCATCCACGGTGAAAATCCCTCCAACTTAAAAAAAAACAAACAAAAAACTGATAATTTAGGGTTCTTCTAGAGGGGAGGTATATGTAATAAATCCCTTTAACTGCCAAATCTGCTTAAGTTTATTCCATAGTTTAATTAATGCAATAGTTGAATGTAGGCCCTTCTTTCCTCTTTTCATTCCTCTCTCACATACCATTATAGGGGGGACTACAACCTGTTATTTTAGAAACCCATTCAAGCCCACCCCGTTTCTTTCACCCCACCCCTTAGAGTATTGGAAATGAAATGCAAGAAAATATATCCAAGCATTTGGAATTGCCAGCCCTCCAGACCTTTTATATCCCTTTAAAGGATATCCAACTCAATTACAGAAGATTTATTATTCCATAATATTGTATGGAGTCTAAAAAATAGTGTGATGGAATCCAAACCAGAGAATTTTAATGCATATAAAAGGAGTTGAGGCATCAAAACCATTTTGACGAGATTTCCTCTGTCAATTATTGACAATGACAAATGATTCCAGACCTTGACCTTATCTTTAAACTTTCATACCAATAGAGGCCAATTCGCAAAGATATAGTCTTGAGACTTAGAAGATTCCCTCAACTTCCAAATATTTGAGTTCCGTCACTATTTGTAATTATGGATGTTCCAATAAATAGTCTACCAATAAGGGACCAAAAGGAAGAATCACAGATTTCTCCCAATTGATAGCAAGACCCGGTGTTTTACCAACTACATAAAAATTGGACATAATAGGACTCATTAATCTACTCACATTCCCCATATACAACAGTTCATCTGCATCCTCATGTATTAAATGAGTCATTATTAAAAGCAATCTATTCGAAAGTACCTTTACCAAAATTTTTACTTCAGTGGTTAACAGAGATATTGGACACTGGGAATCAGGAAGAGACAAATCCTTTCCTAGTTTAGGAAATAAAACAAATCATAGCCTCTCTCATTGATGGTGGAAGTATACCTTCATGCAATGATTCATTAAATACTGTCAATGTGGCAAAAGCATGTCTTGGTAGCGCTCGAATAATTCATTTGGAAGGCCATCCAACCCAGGTGTCTTCATGAAGAAGTGCTGCTACTGCATCCCTTAACTCATTCAGTGTCAAAGGAGCATCTAATATCAATCTCTGATCATCAGAAAAAGTTGGCGATTGCACCCAAGCCAAATATTCATAAAGCTCTTCACAATCCACACTTTACGTAGAAGCTTACAAATTCTTACAATAAAAAAGTCTCTAATATGTCATCTGCTTTCTAATCAAAGAATTATTAGACCTTCTCAATGCTGCAACATAAGATGATTATTCATGTGCCTTAACCTCTTAAGGACGCGGCCCTTTTTTTCCCCCATTTTCTTTTTTTCCTCCCCCCTTTTAAAAAATCGTAACTCCTTTATTTATTCATCGATGTAGCTGTATGAGGGCTTCTTTTTTTGCGGGACGAGTTGTATTTTTCAATGGTGCTATTTAATGTACCATATAATGTACTGAAAAATTTAAAAGAAAATTCTAAGTGGAGTAAAATGAAAAAAACAAACAAAACAAAACGACATTCTGCCATCTTTCGGTGCATCCTGTTTCTATGACACACAAACTGCAACAAAAATGACATGATAACTTTATTCTACGAGTCAGTACGATTACTACGATGCCAAACTTGTATAGTTTTTTTTTTGCTGTGCTACTTTTATTTTTTTTCAAAGACATTTATTTTTTATTATTTTCTGCAGCCATCTTCTGCACGTAATACCTTTTTTATGTTTTCGTCGACGTAGTTCAGTGATGGCTCATTTTTAGTGAGATATCCTATAGTTTACGTTGGTACCATTTTGGAATACAAACAACTTTTTGATCGCTTTTAATTGCATTTTTTTCTGGGAGACAAGGAGACTGAAAAAGTGCATTTCTGGCGGTCTTTATTCTTTTTTTCGGACGATGTTCACCGTGCAGGGTAAATAATGCACTACTTTGATAGATCAGACTTTTACGGGAGCTGCGATACCGAATATGTATTTTTGTTTTATGATTTAGATTTTTTTACTATAGATATGGCAAAAGGGGGGTGATTTAATCGCTCCTGCAGTATGACGTAATGCTGTAGCCTGATTAGTGGGAGAATATAGTCTTGTTCTGAATCTGAAGCTTGTCGCTGAAAGGGCATTTATGACATCCTGAGATTTAGACTTAGGCTTATCTGTATCTAATGACCACGTAAATGCCTTCATAGCATCCCACGATACGAGGGGGTGCTAATAAGTCTTTGGCTTTACCCAGAAAGTAACAAGATAGGAAGATGAAACTTTACATTTATTCCACGTACTCTCCACTGATGTCAACACACTTCTTACATCGGTATTCCAAGTTCTGTAAGCCTTGCAAAAAGAAGGATTTCCATTGTGCCTCAAACCAGTCATCCGTAGCAGCCATGGCTTCAGAAATGGTGTGAAATTTGGTACACTTGAGGTGTTTCTTCAGGTTTGGAAACAGATGATAGTCGGAGGGAGCTAGATCTGGTGAATAAGGTGGGTGATCAGCCAGGTGAAAGCCTAGCTCCACCAGTTTTGCCATGGTCGCTTGTGCAGTGTGAGCGGAGGCGTTGTCTTGCAGGAACAAGATTCTTTGGACAGCTTGCCGTGCCTTTTGGCCTTCAGAGCTGCTTTCAATTGGTCCAAAAGTTCAATGTAATACCTTGCATTGATGGTGGAACCATTTTGAAGGTAGTCCACTAGCAGCACACCCTCCTTATTCCAGAACACAGACACCATCACCTTAGTGGCTGCTTTTTGCACCCTGAACTTCTTTGGGTAAGGAGAACCACTGTGCCTCTACTCCTTTGACTGCTCTTTGGTTTCAGGTTAATACAAATAAATCCAGGTCTCATTCATAGTGACCAGTTGATCCAGGAAGTTTTTATCAGTCCGGAAACGCTGACAAATAGATCGGGAATTTTTCACTCGCATGCTTTTCTGATCTGTTGTCAAACATGTTGGGACCTACTTTGCAGATAGCTTCTTCATGTTCAAATGTTCATGGATAATGACACAAACATGTTCACGAGAAATCCCCATGTCGTCTGCTATTCCTTTAGCTGAAATTCGCCAATTCTCCAGTATGGGGTTGTGCCCAGCATCGACAATCTCCGAAATGACAACCTCTCTCGGTTGTCCAGGATGTTCCTCATCATTGGTGCTGAAGTGGCCCGTTTTAAATTTGGCAGCGCAGTTCTTAGCTGTATAATATGAAGGGCATTGATCCCCCAATGTCTGCGACATATCACTATGAATATCCTTCATAGACTTTCCTTGCAGAAACAAGAAATTTATCACTCCTCTGCTCTCATTTGCTGTGAATATCGCCTTAGACTCCGCCATTTTGTTTTCGCACATGCCTAGATCACTGTTGCCATAAGCTACAAACACAAAATTTTGAAAATATATATTAAACACATAAGGCTTTCATGTGATGTAACATTCATTACCATAGAACCAAAAAAAAGAACACAAAGCCAAAGACTTAGCAGCAGCCCCTTGTATAAACCCTGAAGAAGATCCAATATTAATTTGAAAAAATTCCGATAGAGCCTCCTCTGTTCTAGCATTACCATTAAGCAGGTTCAACTAAAAGATATTTAATAGAGATGAGCGAGCACTAAAATGCTCGGGTGCTCGTTACTCGGGACGAAATTATCGCGATGCTCGAGGGTTCGTTTCGAGTAACGAACCCCATTGAAGTCATTGGGCGACCCGAGCATTTTTGTATGGGACCTATGCTCCGCTAAGGTTTTCATTTGCGAAAATCTGGGCAATTCAAGAACGTGATGGGAACGACACAGCAACAAATAGGGCAGGCGAGGGGCTACATGTTGGGCTGCATCTCAAGTTCCCAGGTCCCACTATTAAGCCACAATAGCGGCAAGAGTGGGCCCCCCCCTCCCAACAACTTTTACTTCTAAAAAGCCCTCATTAGCAATGCATACCTTAGCTAAGCACCACACTACCTCCAACAAAGCACAATCACTGCCTGCATGACACTCCGCTGCCACTTCTCCTGGGTTATATGCTGCCAACCCCTCCCCCCCCCCCCCGCACGACGCAGTGTCCACAGCGCACACCAAAGTGTCCCTGCGCAGCCTTCAGCTGCACTCATGCCACACCACCCTCATGTCTATTTATAAGTGCGTCTGCCATGAGGAGGAACCGCAGACACACACTGCAGAGGGTTGGCACGGCTAGGCAGCGACCCTCTTTAAAAGGGGCGGGGCGATAGCCCACAATGCTGTACAGAAGCAATGAGAAATATAATCGTGTGCCACCGCCATCAGGAGCTGCACATGTGGGCATAGCAATGGGGAACCTATGTGCCACACACTATTCATTCTGTCAAGGTGTCTGCATGCCCCAGTCAGACCGCGTTTTTTTATAAATAGTCACAGGCAGGTACAACTCCGCAATGGGAATTCCGTGTGCACCCACAGCATGGGTGGCTCACTGGAACCCACCGGCTGTACATAAATGTATCCCATTGCAGTGCCCATCACAGCTGAGGTAACGTCCAATAAAATGCAGGTGGGCTTCGGCCCACACTGCATGCCCCAGTCACACTGGGGTTCTTTAGAAGTGGACACATGCAGTTACAACTCCCTGTGGACCCACAGCATGGGTGGGTGCAAGGAAGCCACCGGCGGTACATAAATATATCCCATTGCATTGTCCATCACAGCTGAGGTAATGTCATGTTTAATGCAGGTGGGCTTCGGCCCACACTGCATGCCCCAGTCAGACTGGGGTTCTTTAGAAGTGGACACATGCAGTTACAACTCCCTGTGGACCCACAGCATGGATGGGTGCCAGGAAGCCACTGGCGGTACATAAATATATCCCATTGCATTGCCCATCACAGCTGAGGTAACGTCATGTTAAATGCAGGTGGGCTTCGGCCCTCACTGCATGCCCCAGTCAGACTGGGGTTCTTTAGAAGTAGACACATGCAGTTACAACTCCCTGTGGACCCACAGCATGGGTGGCTCCCTGGAACCCACCGGCGGTACATAAATATATCCCATTGCATTGCCCAGCACAGCTGATGTGTCCAGCTTCGACACCCAGTAGTTGTAGGGGGCAGAGGCGTCACGGAGGACGGTCGTGTGATCGGCTACGTACTCCCTCACCATCCTTTTACAGTGCTCCCGCCAACTCAGCCTTGACTGGGGAGCGGTGACACAGTCTTGCTGGGGAGCCAGAAAGCTGTCAAAGGCCTTAGAGAGTGTTCCCCTGCCTGTGCTGTACATGCTGCCTGATCTCTGCGCCTCCCCTGCTACCTGGCCCTCAGAACTGCGCCTTCGGCCACTAGCGCTGTCGGATGGGAATTTTACCATCAGTTTGTCCGCCAGGGTCCTGTGGTATAGCATCACTCTCGAACCCCTTTCCTCTTTGGGATAAGAGTGGAAAGGTTCTCCTTATACCGTGGGTCGAGCAGTGTGTACACCCAGTAATCTGTAGTGGCCAGAATGCATGTAACGCGAGGGTCACGAGAAAGGCATCCTAACATGAAGTCAGCCATGTGCGCCAGGGTACCTGTACGCAACACATGGCTGTCCTCACTAGGAAGATCACTTTCAGGATCCTCCTCCTCCTCCTCCTCAGGCCATATACGCTGAAAGGATGACAGGCAAGCAGCATGGGTACCCTCAGCAGTGGGCCAAGCTGTCTATTCCCCCTCCTCCTCATCCTGATGCTCCTCCTCCTCCTTCTCAACGCGCTGAGATATAGACAGGAGGGTGCTCTGACTATCCAGCGACATACTGTCTTCCCCCGTCTCTGTTTCTGAGCGCAAAGCATCTGCCTTTATGTTTTGCAGGGAACTTCTCAAGAGGCATAGCAGAGGAATGGTGACGCTAATGATTGCAGCATCGCCGCTCACCATCTGGGTAGACTCCTCAAAGTTTCCAAAAACCTGGCAGATGTCTGCCAACCAGGCTCACTCTTCTATAAAGAATTGAGGAGGCTGACTCCCACTGCGCCGCCCATGTTGGAGTTGGTATTCCACTATAGCTCTACGCTGCTCATAGAGCCTGGCCAACATGTGGAGCGTAGAGTTCCACCGTGTGGGCACGTCGCACAGCAGTCGGTGCACTGGCAGATGAAACCGATGTTGCAGGGTGCGCAGGGTGGCAGCGTCCATGTGGGACTTGCGGAAATGTGCGCAGAGCCGGCGCACCTTTCCGAGCAGGTCTGACAAGCGTGGGTAGCTTTTCAGAAAGCGCTGAACCACCAAATTAAAGACGTGGGCCAGGCATGGCACGTGCGTAAGGCTGCCGAGCTGCAGAGCCGCCACCAGGTTACGGCCGTTGTCACACACGACCATGCCCGGTTGGAGGCTCAGCGGCGCAAGCCAGCGGTCGGTCTGCTCTGTCAGACCCTGCAGCAGTTCGTGGGCCGTGTGCCTCTTCTCTCCTAAGCTGAGTAGTTTCAGCACGGCCTGCTGACGCTTGCCCACCGCTGTGCTGCCGTGCCGCGCGACACCAACTGCTGGCGACGTGCTGCTGCTGACACATCTTGATTGCGAGACAGAGGTTGCGTAGGAGGAGGAGGAGGAGGAGGGTGGTTTAGTGGAGGAAGCATACACCGCCGCAGATACCACCACCGAGCTGGGGCCCGCAATTCTGGGGGTGGGTAGGACGTGAGCGGTCCCAGGCTCTGACTCTGTCCCAGCCTCCACTAAATTCACCCAATGTGCCGTCAGGGAGATATAGTGGCCCTGCCCGCCTGTGCTTGTCCACGTGTCCGTTGTTAAGTTGACCTTGCCAGTAACCGCGTTGGTGAGGGCACGTACAATGTTGCGGGAGACGTGGTCGTGCAGGGCTGGGACGGCACATTGGGAAAAGTAGTGGCGACTGGGAACTGAGTAGCGCGGGGCCGCCGCCGCCATCATACCTTTGAAAGCCTCCGTTTCCACAACCCTATACGGCAGCATCTCCAGGCTGCTAAATTTGGCTATGTGCACATTTAACGCTTGAGCGTGCGGATGCGTGGCGGCGTACTTGCGCTTGCGCTCCAACACTTGTGCTAGCGACGGCTGGACGGTGCGCTGAGAGACATTGGTGGATGGGGCCGAGCACAGTGGAGGTGAGGGTGTGGGTGCAGGCCAGGAGATGGTAGTGCCTGTGTCCTGAGAGGGGGGTTGGATCTCAGAGGTAGGTTGGGGCACAGGGGGAGAGGCAGCGGTGCAAACCGGAGGCGGCGAACGGCCTTCGTCCCACCTTGTGGGGTGCTTGGCCATCATATGTCTGTGCATGCTGGTGGTGGTGAGGCTGCTGGTGGTGGCTCCCCGGCTGATCTTGGCGCGACAAAGGTTGCACACCACAGTTCGTTGGTTGACTGCACTCTCAGTGAAAACCGCCAGACCTTTGAGCACCTCGGCCTCTGCAGGGTGGCATGGCGCGAGGGGGCGCTTTGGGAAACAGTTGGTGGATTATTCGGTCTGGCCCTGCCTCTACCCCTGGCCACCGCACTGCCTCTTCCAACCTGCCCTGCTGCTGCACTTGCCTCCCCCTCTGAAGACCTGTCCTCAGTAGGCGTAGCAAACCAGGTGGGGTCAGTCACCTCATCGTCCTGCTGCTCTTCCTCCGAGTCTTCTGTGCACTCCTCCCTCGGACTTACTCCAATTACTACTACCTGAGTGATAGACAACTGTGTCTCATCGTCATCATCCTCCTCACTCACTGAAAGCTCTTGAGACAGTTGCCGGATGTCCCCAGCCTCATCCCCCGGACCCCGGGAACTTTCCAAAGGTTGGGCATCGGTCACGACAAACTCCTCCGGTGGGAGAGGAACCATTGCTGGCCATTCTGGGCAGGGGCCCGAGAACAGTTCCTGGGAGTCTGCCTGCTCCTCAGAATGTGTCATTGTAATGGAGTAAGGAGGCTGGGAGGAAGGAGAAGCAGCAGCCAGAGGATTCAGAGTTGCAGCAGTGGACGGTGCAGAACTCTGGGTAGTCGATAGATTGCTGGATGCACTTTTTGCCATCCACGACAGGACCTGCTCACACTGCTCATTTTCTAATAAAGGTCTACCGCGTGGACCCATTAATTGTGAGATGAATGTGGGGACGCCAGAAACGTGCCTCTCTCCTAATCCCGCAGCAGTCGGCTACGATACACCTGGATGAGGAGCTCGGCCTGTGCCCACACCCTGACTCGGGCCTCCGCGTCCTCGCCCGCGTCCACGTCCTCTAGGCCTACCCCTACCCCTCAGCATGCTGTATTACCAGTAGTGCAGAAACAGAACACTGTAATTAAATGTGCCGCTTATTGGCCTGTGGTTGGAGGCTGACTTCCCTTACGGAACGCACAGCAGAGCCAGGAAACAATTTTGTGCACGCCTGTATTGAGACGTAGGTGCGTATGACTGAGCTAGTGGAATTCACAGCGCAGAAGCAGTCAAGTGGCCAAAGGCCAGTAGTAGGCCTTAAGTATTTTGCTTCTATTTTTTTAAAATGCTGAGCTGATACAGCAGACAGATACTGTAGGCAGCGTATAATATTATGTATACTGTTTCCCTCTGGCGGGATGACGGCGATCATGTAACAGAGACAGCAGATCCAGGAAACAATTTTGCGCAAGCCTGCTGTAACGCTTAGCTGCGTATTAATTAGGACTACAACCCCCAGCAGATAGATACTGTAGGCAGCGTATAATATTATGTATACTGTTTCCCTCCGGCGGGATGACGGCGATCATGTAACAGAGACAGCAGATCCAGGAAACAATTTTGCGCAAGCCTGCTGTAACGCTTAGCTGCGTATTAATTAGGACTACTACCCCCAGCAGATAGATACTGTAGGCAGCGTATAATATTTTGTATACCGTTTCCCTCTGGTGGGATGACGGCGATCATGTAACAGAGACAGCAGATCCAGGAAACAATTTTGTGCAAGCCTGCTGTAACACTTAGCTGCGTATTAATTAGGACTACAACCCCCAGCAGATAGATACTGTAGGCAGCGTATAATATTATGTATACTGTTTCCCTCTGGCGGGATGACGGCGATCATGTAACAGAGACAGCAGATCCAGGAAACAATTTTGCGCAAGCCTGCTGTAACGCTTAGCTGCGTATTAATTAGGACTACAACCCCCAGCAGATAGATACTGTAGGCAGCGTATAATATTATGTATACTGTTTCCCTTTGGCGGGATGACGGCGATCATGTAACAGAGACAGCAGATCCAGGAAACAATTTTGCGCAAGCCTGCTGTAACGCTTAGCTGCGTATTAATTAGGACTACAACCCCCAGCAGATAGATACTGTAGGCAGCGTATAATATTATGTATACTGTTTCCCTCTGGCGGGATGACGGCGATCATTTTTTTGGAAAAAGCCCACTGCGTATATAGCCTGAATATCTCTTTCCCTGCCTCACCAGTACTGCCCCTATACTCTGTACAATGACTGCAGACTGCGGACGCAATGCTCTGCACGGCCGATATACAAAAAAAAAAAATTGTGCAACACTGCTAAAAGCAGCCTCAACAGTACTGCACACGGTCAGATGTGGCCCTAAGAAGGACCGTTGGGGTTCTTGAAGCCTAAAATAACTCCTAACGCTCTCCCTATAGCAGCAGCACTTTCCCTGAACTATGTCAGAATGCATCTGTGGCGAGCCGCGGGAGGGGCCGATTTTTATACTCGGGTGACACCTGATCTCGCCAGCCACTCACTGCAGGGGGGTGGTATAGGGCTTGAACGTCGCAGGGGGAAGTTGTAATGCCTTCCCTGTCTTTTTATTGGCCAGAAAAGCGCGCTAACATCTCAGAGATGAAAGTGAAAGTAACTCGAACATCGCGTGGTACTCGCCTCTAGTAACGAGCATCTCGAACACGCTAATACTCGAACGAGTATCAAGCTCGGACGAGTACGTTCGCTCATCTCTAATATTTAACCTCCAAACTCTATCCAAGCAAAATCCTCCACCATTCACAAAGAGTGCAGAGTGATCAACATAAGGGAGCATAGATGGAGTAGCTATCGGGAGATCCTTCCTAGAAACTGTGTTATATGAACTGGAATAACAGGAGTTTTGTCGAACTTCTGGATTTCTTAATCTCCATTAAATCACATAAACTTAATTCCATTACTAAACATGCCAGAGTAGTTGGGAAAGGAGAAGCCATTAAAGGACCTTCATTAAATTTATCCAAACAGGGATCCAGACAATTATTAAAATTGACCACTATTAATGTTGGTACTGCAGGGGATATAACCACAAATTCCATCACCTTCTTAATACATTTGCTGGAATATGGAGAGGAAGATCTCTATTGCCACTATAAAAATATTTCCTTTGCGCAATAATACATTTAAAACAAAATGAATCTCCCTGTAAAATCTATAAAAGATGACTCTCACGTAAGAGATATTTTTATGAATCAGTATACTTACTCCACGCGAATAACTCGAGTACACAGAATGGAAAGAATGTGCCCATACAGAATGGTGAAGCAAGTGTACACTATCTTTTCTTTAATATGTTTCTAATAGACAAACCTGTTTTAACACTTTTTTTATCTGTTCATCCATTTCAATAGCAATAGAATTGGAGGGGGGGGGGGGGGTTCTGTAAAAGGACCAGCCAGGAGACCTACCGTATATACCGGCGTATAAGACGACTTTTGAACCCCGAAAAATCTGCTCTGCAGTCGGGGGTCGTCTTATGCGCCGGTAATACAAAAAAAAAAAAAGTGTAAAAAAAAAAAATTTTATTACTCACCTCCCATGGCGTTCTGTCGCGCTCCGGCAGGATGTCGCTCGCTCCGGCAGGCTGTCGCTCGCTCCTCGTCCCCGCCGCAGCATAGCTTTCTGAATGCGGGGCTTGAAATCCCCGCTTCCAGAAAGCTAATACACACGCCGGCAGCCATGACAGCATTGAATGGCTGTGATTGGCTAAAGCACACGTGGCTTCAGCCAATCACACTATTCAATGACATCATTGAATGGCTGTGATTGGCTGAAGGCGCACGTGTTAGCAATCACACCCATTCAATGATGTCATTGAATAGTGTGATTGGCTGAAGCCACGTGTGCTTTAGCCAATCACAGCCATTCAATGATGTCATGGCTGCCGGCGTGTGTATTAGCTTTCTGGAAGCGGGGATTTCAAGCCCCACATTCAGAAAGCTATGCTGCGCCGGGGACGAGGAGCGAGCGACAGCCTGCCGGAGCGAGCGACAGCCTGCCGGAGCGCGACAGAACGCCGTGGGAGGTGAGTAATAAAATTTTTTTTTTTTTCTCCACTGAATACCGGCGTATAAGGTGACAGTTGGGGGGTCGTCTTATACGCCCCGTCGCCTTATACGCCGGTATATACGGTAAGTGGACTTCTTTCTTAATCTTCTCATCAACTATTGTCAGATTACAGATGCTTGAATGCCGTTTTTTTTTTTTTAAAAAGGGACTGGATTAACTGGTGCTAGAATTTTGATGCCGTTGCGAAATCCTACAAACAGTAGCCTCACTTTTTCAGCATATCTATTTAGAAACAGCACCATATTTGCTAGCCTCACTGGCATCGTTCCTTTTTCCACCTGATGCTGCACCCCTTCCGCTGCTCTTTTTAAGCATTTTGCCACCCGGTGCGACCCTGTATTGCAGTGAGAGAAGATGTGCTTGAATCTGCAACCATTTCCAAATCAATACTGGCCCTCGTTGAACTGCCAACAGAATCCTGCTTTGTTAGCCCCAGCTTGCCCCGTCAGGTTTGAAGTATGTGACCTACTGGCCGGGCCAGAAAGCCTGGCTTTCCCCTGAGAGGGGTGACCATATCATACAGGGGCCATCACCCTCAACCACAGGCCTATATCTCTCTGGTCCCACCTGATTAAAGGGTGTATCTCTTTTCTCTGTCAGAATTGCTCGTCGTAACGCAGCCAGGCTTCTCCCCCATATACTTTGTAAGTCTCACCAATTGCATCCTGATAGCAAAGGAGCATAGAGCAGTTCTCCGGAGCTTTATCCTCAATCAAGCTAGCTAAGATAGAGAAAGTCTGCAGCCAGTTTGTGAAGGTCTGCGGGATCAGCTGCCATCATCTCTATTCCTCCTCTTCCTTCTTATATTCAGTTCTCTTCCCTTTCTCCTGGTAGAATTTTTCTAAAGGGAGAAGAGAAAAAATTTCCACATATTCATCGCGCCAAATTTTTCCCTAAATTAGACAGATAAGACATAGAAGTAGTGTCACTTGGCTGCACAGGCACTGTGAACCTGTCAGCCGCTGAACATCCACTCCAACCTGCATACTTCTCCTCCCCACTCAGCTCCTCTGAAGTGTCTGGTTTCAGCTCTGGCTGCAAACGTGCCTGTTATCACACAGCCATCTGCATTCTATGTCGTGCTGTCCTCCTATGCGGCCCTGTTTTTGTGTGGCACTCTGCCCAGCCTTGAATGGCTGGCCACGCCGACATGTGGTCCCAGTGGGGAGCGAGGCCTTGTGCTTGAATTCACGCCTGCTGGGCTTCCTCTCAGGCCTGCTCCCCCCATTGGTGGTGGATGCTGTGGAGGATAGCAGGCCCAGTGGGGCCCCTCAAGGGCTATGCAGCAGGCGGTGGCATGACAACACAGCATCGGGGCTGTAAAGTGCAGGCACCTGCCCTCTCCTTTCCCTCCTGTCGCTCACCACTGACGCTCCAGAACCTACCGATGGCCTTCTCCAATGTCTTCTGGATTCAGGTCGTCCCCTTCTACGCCACTGCTGTCAAGATCTTCGCGATGAGGGCTTCCATCTGATGAGTGGATCTTCTTACCGATTCTTCCTGCTGCTTCTTCTTTTCGATTCTTCCTTGCTGCTTCTCCCTCTGTCCTTGTCTCCTGAACTGGTTGAAACAGTTGAATAGATGAAAATACAACATTCCTTAGTTTTATCCCCCATTTCCCACACATTTCATGAAATTATATTAACTTCTTGAACTACAATAAATGATATTCACTATCTAAGTTTTACACAAATAATTTAAAATGCTGGCTGCATTGTATGGTAAGGGTGGAGAAAAAGAGAGAAGTGGAGAAAAAAAAAACACTTTGCCACACCCAATCCCATACACAAACCCCCAGTCCCCAAGGACTCTAATCACCTAGGTGAGGTGATAATGAGCTAAATAAAAAAAACCCAAGGTCACTAATATTCAAAAGAGTAGTAACCTGGAACCTCCTACCTATCTAACAAACAATCTGGTTTCAGGCAATCAAAAACTCTACAAATAATCCATTAATAAAAACGATTACTTATTTCTGTTTTTTCGTTTTTTTGTTTTTTTTTAAATATCATTCATGTTTAGCAATCCAGAAGTCAGCATCCCTAGAATTATTGATCTTAACCTAAAACAATTCTTTAGGAACGTGAGACTTAAAAGTATGTTTTCTCGGGTGTCAAAATGTGGGGATGCTGTTGCGCAGTCCAACATCCGTGAGGGCTTTTCCTTGGCTGGTGTTGGACTGCGTAACAGAAGCAGCTTTCAACCTGCTACCTCCAATCATTGTGTGGAGGCTTATATTACTCTAGTTCAAAATGATATGCATAGTCTGAAATCACAGCATGATAGATCTAAGAGGAGACTTAAATATGATTTTACTAAAACAGAGAGGTTGGCCATGAAAGCATTATCAGAAGATCGCAATATAGTCATCAAACTGGCCGATAAAGGCGGAGCGGTAGTGGTGCTTGATGCCGATAAATCTAAAAATTAGATACTTAAAGGGGTTGTCCCGCGGCAGCAAGTGGGGTTATACACTTCTGTATGGCCATATTAATGCACTTTGTAATATACATCGTGCATTAAATATGAGCCATACAGAAGTTATACACTTACCTCCTCCGGTGCTGGCATCCCCGTCTCCATGGCGCCGACTAACGCTGCCTTCTCCTTCCATTAGACGCGCTTGTGCTGTGCGGTCTCCTGTTCTGTTGAATGGGGCCGCTCTGGCGTGCTCGCGCCGCCGAGGTCTTCTGCGCATGCGCAGACCAGCTCTCCGGCGCGAGCACGCCGGAGAAGCCCCATTCAACAGAACAGAGGACCGCACAGCGCAAGCGCGTCTAATGGAAGGAGAAGGCAGCGTTAGTCGGCGCCATGGAGACGGGGACGCCAGCACCGGAGGAGGTAAGTGTATAACTTCTGTATGGCTCATATTTAATGCACGATGTATATTACAAAGTGCATTAATATGGCCATACAGAAGTGTATAACCCCACTTGCTGCCGCGGGACAACCCCTTTAAGCAATTAGATGACATCAAAGTATATGAGAGGCTTGCTTCTAATCCCACTTCCATGTTTTAGATACAATTAAGGATATTGATTAACGATGCTCTGTTGGACAGTACAGTTGATGCTGAGCTAGCTAGATATCTGGATATACAGCACCCTAGGGTTCCTATCCTCTACGTTCTTCTAAAGATCCATAAAAGCTTAACTGACTCGCCAGGGCATCCCATAGTTTCAGGCTGTGATTCAATCTTTAGCAACCCAGCTAAATTCTGGGTCAAGATCTTGAGGGTAAATGCTGAGGGCACCAGATCCTGTGTGTGTGATACTGGCGACTTTTTGACCAAAATTCATGATTTAGGGATAACAGATTAGTCTATTTTGGCATCTTCCAATGTGGTGTCGTTGTACACCTTGATAGAACACAAATGTGGTCTTGAAACGTTTGACCACTATATCACCAACTCTGGTTGGTCCCCTAAATGCAGGGTATCGCCATGGTGTTTACCGTTGCACCTACATATGCAAACATGGTGGTGCACAAATTTGAAGAGGACTATGTATATTTGTCACCTTATTGTCCGAAAGTTAAAACTTGGCTATGGTACATAGATGATATTTTTTTGATCTGGGAGGGGAGTATTTCTGAACTCCTTGAATTTCATCCGTCCCTTAATGCAGTTTGCCAGGAACTACAATCCCCTTTTTGGCACTTTGCAGCACATGTTGTGTATTTCTTATAAATTGAGTCCTATTCTTGGGGGCCACTATATATGTGGGTCTAGATTAGATCCTTTTATATATTGATTACCATCTACTTTGCGTATATGATATCTATATAGAATTTGTGCTGCACATTTGCACGTGAGCAAGGTTTTTTGACCATTTAGACGCTCCGGTGATTCTTTACATTCATATATTTCTCTGGGGCCATTCATGTGATCCATACATGTTTTGTGTTTATTAATATATGAACAAATATAATATGGCCGGTGGAGTATTGACGATGTGTATTCCAAGCCCTAGAGTGCCTAGGGGACCATTTAATGTCACACTATTTGGTGACTTGGTCATGATATGCAAGTTTATGATACACAGGCTGTCAGCTTGTGAAAGGACCCAAGTGCTCCTCTGGACCAGTGCTGCCTTCCAAAAACAACTTGCTTACAATTCACTCTCTGTTATTCTGTGAATAATATCCAATTTCTTGATGTTAATGTAATCAAGACAGGGGTGAGACTGTCCACAGACCTTTTTACAAAACTTACTCACGGAAGTCATCCTACATTTCAGTAGTAACCATCCTACTTCTATGATACGCTCTTTACTACGCAACCAACTCCTCCAGTTGAGGTGGGTGACTGATAAATATGTTGATTCTAGACTCCAACAGATGGGAGCAAGATTCCTTACTAGGGGTTATCCTAAACCCCCTATTAATAAAGCTATCACCAACACTAGAAAAAAGAGCGCAATGAATTGTTGATTCCCAAACCTAAAAAAAGTATATCTATGATGATACCTTTTGTTTCAACAAATAATCTGTGTAGTGGACAGATTTCACACATTATTAAAAACCACTGGCCTTTGCTTGTTAGGGGATGTAAAGATATTCCAGAGTTTCAATCTAATCCCATTATGGCATACAGGAGGAATAGGAATTTGTGTGACAAATTTGTTAGACCACTGTTTAATACAGGTAGCTCAGTGAAGCAGAGAACATTTGCAGCAGCTAAAAACGGTAATTTTGCATGCTGCAATGGCTCGTGCTGTGGCAAGATCATCAAGGATGACACCTTCCACCATCCCTACACGGGCGTACGTTATAAAACTAAGGATACCCATGTTTGTCATCCTATGTAATTTACTTAATTACATGCCCGTGTGGGTTCATGTATGACGGCGAAACGACGATGGAGGTGCGCTGGCATATAACGAAACAGAAATCCACCATACGCACTGGAAACACCGAGCTCCTTGTCTCTAAACACTCCTTGGATAAGAAACATAATGTGAGACAACTCCGCTTCCAGGTCATTGACCACGTACCCTACTTGACAAATGGTAGCGACCGTGTTGCGATCCTGAAAAAAAAAAAGAACGGTTCTATAATCTAAATACCTAAACCCCTAATGGACTTAATATAGACTATCATTACATGCCCTTTATATAATATGTCCTGGAAGGTGTCCCTTTTTTATTGTTCTATTACCTTTTTACTGTTCCACTTATGTTTTGTCTGTACAAAGTATAATGGGTATTATGTTTCACGTGTCTTAAAGGGGTTGTCCCGCGGCAGCAAGTGGGTCTATACACTTCTGTATGGCCATAATAATGCACTTTGTAATGTACATTGTGCATTAATTATGAGCCATACAGAAGTTATAAAAAGTTTTATACTTACCTGCTCCGTTGCTGGCGTCCTCGTTCCCATGGAGCCGACTAATTTTCGCCCTCCGATGGCCAAATTAGCCGCGCTTGCGCAGTCCAGGTCTTCTCCTGTTCTCTATGGGGCTCCGTGTAGCTCCGTGTAGCTCCGCCTTGTCACGTGCCGATTCCAGCCAATCAGGAGGCTGGAATCGGCAATGGACCGCACAGAAGAGCTGCGGTCCACGGAGGTAGAAGATCCCGGCGGCCATCTTCACCGGTAAGTATAGAAGTCACCGGAGCGCGGGGATTCAGGTAAGCGCTCCGGTAAGCTTTCTTTAGGTCCCTGCATCGGGGTTGTCTCGCGCCGAACGGGGGGGGGGGGGGGGGTTGAAAAAAAAAAAAAACGTTTCGGCGCGGGACAACCCCTTTAATGTTTTTTCTGTTTTTGTTTCAGGTATAATTGCACTGGTGTTTTGTTTGTTTCCTCTACTTTGATCCTTCTACAGCCTTGTGCCCAATTGTTTACAAGCCTTTTTTTACATTTTTTTCTATAGTAATCAAAGTTTTTCTCTTGGTACTTAATGTATGACAAAATGCATCAATAAAGAATTCTTTATTAGCATGCCGAAATAATTGTTTTTCTATATTTTTAGGCTAATAATATGGGGTTATTCCCCTTTGGTCATTTGTATTACTTTTTCAGTGGATAGTTCTGTTATATAGTGTTTCTGTTATGGTAATTTTTTAATATATATTTTTATACATATATTTTCTGTATATATACGTGTATGATCTATTCGTATATGTACATGTGTCATATTATATATTCATTCAATATACTCTTCTTAGATTAAAAGGTATTTTAAATAGTTTAAATAGGCATACTTGTTACATAAGAGCACTAGTATTATCTCTATGGTGCGAGAGTGTGTTGAGGTATATGCGTCATGTGATCGCTTTAATCACATGATATTCTCTCCCAAGCTGTATACTCTGTGCGCATGGTGTTCTTCTGGCATCACTTTGTTGCCGTGGAGATGACACGACCGCCACACATAGCAGAAACCGGGTACCTGAAGTATTGCAGCAACGTCTTGATTTTGCGCATACACATAGGCACTTTTGGGGCGCTGTGATGGAGGACGCTGCAGAGGAGACAGGTGCTGCGCCTGACCTAACGTGTTTATATGTGACACATCTTTGATGTACACTCGTATGTAATTCTGTGGTGATTAGGATAGTGGGTGTATACCTTTTATGTGATTGGTGGAAACGTCATCTTTGCTGTATTTAAATGTGAGTCTGCGTATGTTTGGCGAAGCTTGACAAAAGGCTGCTTTGAGGTCGAAACGTAGCTTGCCTCTTTAACCCCTTAACGACCAGCCCATAGTGTTTTTACGTCCTCCCGAAGTGGGCCTTATTCTCTGAGGACGTAAAAACATGCTTCCTGCAGAGAATAGTGCCCCTCGGGCTGTGGACGTGACAGCTCCATGCTGTCGGTGTCCGCAGGTAGCTGACAGCATGGAGCTGTCATCCCGGGCTGTTCGGACACCCCCCCCGGCATTGCGATCGGCGCTATGCAATGGATAGCGCCGATCGCAAAAAAAGTAAATAAAAGTACACAAAAGTTAAAGATTCAGCTGCTCTGATGGATCGGATCCATCGGAGCAGCTGAAATTACTCACCCAGGTCCGGCACGCTGCTCCCCGCTCTCCTGCCGCTCCGGGGCCCGAAGCCGGTCTTCTGCGCATGCGCGCCAGGCGGCATTACGTCAGCCGCATGCGCAGAAGGCCCGGCGGCGCGGGAGATTTAAAATCTCCTGGCTCCCGGCTCCTGTAGGTAGCCGGGAGGCAGGAGATGTCAGCGGGGACTGCGGTGAGCGGTCCCCGGTACCGCGATCGTCGTTATCCAATGGATAGCGCGATCGCGAAAAAGTTTTTAAAAAGTTTTTAAAAAGTCAGTTTCACCTCCCCTCATGGATCGGATCCATGGGGGGAGGTGAAAATACTCACCCCCAGTCCTCAGCGGTGTCCCGATGTCCCGGGACCCGAATCCCCGTCTGCGCCGGCGCGCCCGATGATTGACATCGGGCGCGTGCAGAGACGGGCTCGAGCCCCGGGAAATTTAAAATCCCTCTGCTTCTAGCTGCCATGTGTAGCTAGGAGCAGAGATATTATACCGGGGACATGATCACTGTCATCCAATGGATGACAGTGATCATGTAAAGTGAAAAAAAAGTGTAAAAAAGTAAAAAAAAAAAAGTTAAAAAAAGTTTTTAAAAGTTTAAAAAGCGTACGTTTCATCTCCCCTCATGGATCATATCCGTGAGGGAGGATGAAAGTACGTACCTAAGGCCCCCAGTTTTATCCGCGGACCTTACCACAGCTTCTGCACACGCGCCCGTCGCCAAAATGGCGGGCGCATGCGCAAAAGCTGTGGATTGCCAGGATAATTTAAATTCTCCCTGCTCCTGGCTACAAAACGTAGCCAAGAGCATGGAGATTTAATGGGGGTCCGCAGTGAGCGGTTCCTGGTCACGTGTTCGCCATTATCCAATAATGGCGATCACGTAAAAGTAAAAAAAAAAATTTGAAGTTTCATCTCCCCTCACTGATGCGATCAGTGAGAGGAGATGAAACTTTTTACCGGAGGCCTGCATATTTGAACCCCGACGCGATCTTCCTCCGTGGACCTTCCCGAATTCTGCACATGCGATTGCCGGCAAAAAGCCGGACACATGCGCAGGAGTCAGGGAGCCCAGGAAATTTAAAATCTCCTTGCTCCCAGCGACCAACAGTCACAGAGAGCCTGGAGCAGTGACAGGTGGCCTCGTTGAACGGTCCTCGGTCACGTAATAAAAAGGTAGCGATCTACCTTAGGCCGGTCTCACATGACCGCATAGGAATTACGGATTCTGCATGCGTCTGATCCTCGGTAATACGCAGATCAATCGCATTGGATTACACAATTCTGCTCACATTAGCGGGTCGGAATTGCGTAATCCACTCGCAGAAAAGAGAACGCAGCAGGTTCTATTTTACTGCGGATATTTGCAACGTAGAGCCCATTGTGCTCCATGGTCGTGGATATACCTGCTGCCCATACGCAACTACATTGTATACGGGCTGCGGGTACCCGCGTCATCGCTAAGCGACGGTGCGGGAAATACAAAAAAAGGTGTACTGTGCATGACCGCCTGTGTGAGTAGGCAATTATGCGCAGTACATTACGCAGCCGTACGCAGGGTCACAGCCGGGCTCACAGATGGAATCCGCTGTGGGCCTCCGCAAGCGGATTCCGCCTGCACCCGCGTGAGCTCGGCGTTATTCAGACCGCTACCTGTGATACGTATTTTACAAGAAGCCCCAGGAACGCTCGCCTTCCTGCAGTTCCAGGAGCACCTTGTTGAACGCCTTCTGTGTGAGACCGCCGCACCTCATCAAGCTTACGGAGACTCACGGAACGCCACTTTTTACACCCCATACCCACCACTGAGGTCACGAAATACCCCCAAAAAGCATGAGAGGAGGGGGGGGGATACCCGGTTTTATTGCCCCATGGGCCCATTCCAACCAGCCTCCGTAATTACCCCTGTCTTCGGAAATACTACACAGTTCACATTTTTACTTTTATCTAAGATTTGCGAACGCCAAAAAGGGCGCGGAGGGGGGGGGGGGGATTTTTAGGGAGTCAATCTTTATTCTGTACAAATAAGCAATGGGGCCTGGAATTTATTCAGTTGTGCCCTAAAATCCAACAGGTGTTCCGTCCTTTATAGGCCTTGCCATGCGTCCTGTAAGTAGATTAGGGCCACAACGGGTATGTTTCTGAACTCGGGACAAACGGGGGTATCCATTTTGGGGTGAACGTCTTCATTCCTATGTACAATGTACAAAAAAAATGTTTTTAAATTGAAAAAATTGCCAAAAAAATTGAAAATCGTAACTTTTTCCTTCTGCTTTGCTTAGATTCATTCAAATACTGTGGGGTCAAAATACGCAGTACACCCCTAGATGAATTCGTTAAGGGGTCTAGTTTTCAAAATGGGGTCATTTGAGGGGGTTCTTTATAGTTTTGGCCGCTCAATGGCTCTATAAGTGGGCAATGGACCCTGAAATTTATTCAGTGGTACCCTGAAATCCAACGGGTATTCCTTTCATTGTAGGCCTAGCCATGGGTCCTGTAAGTCTATTAGGGCCACAATGGGTATGTTTCTGAACACGAGACAAACAGGGGTATCCATTTTGGGGTGAAAGCCTTCATTTATATGTGTGCTGTACAAGAAAAACTGTTTTTAAATTGACACAATAGCCCAAAAAATGAAAATCCTATTTTTTTCCTTTTGCTTTGCTTGAATTTATTCAAAAACTGTGGGGTCAAAATATGCAGTACATCCCTAGATAAATTCGTTATGGGGTCTAGTTTTCAAAATGGGGTCATTTGTGGGGGTTTTCTATGGTTTTGGGCGCTCAAGAACTCTACAAGTGGGCAATGGGGCCTAAAAGGACTTCAAGCAAAATCTATGTTCTGAAAGCCACCGATTACTCCTTTTATTTTGGGCCCGTTGTGCATGCGGACATAAGATTAGGGCCACAATGGGTATATTTCTGAAAACAGCACAAACAGGGGTATCCATTTTGGGGTGTAAGGCTTCCTTCATATGTGTGCTGTACAAAAAAAGCTGTTTTTAAAATGACAGAATTGCCAAAAAAACAAAAATCCAAATTTTTTCCTTTTGCTTTGCTTGAATTTATTCAAAAACTGTGGGGTCAAAATATGCAGTACACCCCTAGATAAATTCGTTAAGGAGTCTAGCTTTCAAAATGGGGTCATTTGTGGGGGTTATCTATGGTTTTGGGCGCTCAAGAACTCTACAAGTGGGCAATGGGGCCTAAAAGGACTTCAAGCAAAATCTATGTTCTGAAAGCCACCGATTACTCCTTTTATTTTGGGCCCGTTGTGCATGCGGACATAAGATTAGGGCCACAATGGGTATATTTCTGAAAACAGCACAAACAGGGGTATCCATTTTGGGGTGTAAGTCTTCCTTCATATGTGTGCTGTACAAAAAAAGCTGTTTTTAAAATGACAGAATTGCCAAAAAAACAAAAATCCAAATTTTTTCCTTTTGCTTTGCTTGAATTTATTCAAAAACTGTGGGGTCAAAATATGCAGTACACCCCTAGATAAATTCGTTAAGGAGTCTAGCTTTCAAAATGGGGTCATTTGTGGGGGTTATCTATGGTTTTGGGCGCTCAAGAACTCTACAAGTGGGCAATGGGGCCTAAAAGGACTTGAAGCAAAATTTGTGTTCCGAAAGCCACCGGTCGCTCCTTTCATTTTGGGCTCCGTTGTGTATTCAGACATAAGATTAGGGCCACAATGGGTATGTCTCTGAACACAGGACAAACAGGGGTATCCATTTTTGGGTGCAAGTCTTCCTTCATATGTGTGCTGTACAAAAAAAGCTGTTTTTAAAATGACAGAATTGCCAAAAAAACGAAAACCACATTTTTTTTCCTTTTGCTTGGTTTGAATTCATTCAAAAACTGTGTGGTCAAAATATGCAGTACACCCCTAGATAAATTCCTTAAGGGGTCTAGTTTTCAAAATGGGGTCATTTGTGGGGGTTTTCTATGATTTTGGGCGCTCAAGAACTCTACATGTGTGCTATGGGGCCTAAAAGGACTTCAAGCAAAATTTCTGTTTGGAAAGACACTGACTACTCCTTTAATTTTGGGCCCCGTTGTGGACTCAGATATAACAATAGGGCCACAATGGGTATATTTCTGAACACGGGAGAAATAGGGGTATCCATTTTGGGGTGTAAATCCTGATTTTCATGTAAACTATAGGAAAAAAATATGTCTTTAAAATGACAGATTTGCAAAAATATGAAATTTTACTTTTTCTCCTCTAAATTGAATTAATTGCTGAAAAAAAAACTGTGGGGTCAAAATACTCATGACACCCCTCAGTGAATACACTAAGGGGTGTAGTTTTTAAAATGAGGTCATTTGGGGGGGTATCTATTATTCTGGCACTCATGAGCCTTTCCAATCTTGGCTTGGTATAGGAAAACAAAGTGTTCCTCAAAATGCTAAAAAGTAATGTTAAATTTGTACGTCTCCTAAATGGTTAAAAAAAAACTAAAGTTTTTCCAATGTGCGCCCAAAATAAAGTAAGCGTGTGGAAATATAAATTTTAGCAAAAATTTCTATATTATGTTTGCACATATTTAAGATATTGCAGTTGGAAATGTGAAAAAATGACGATTTTTTCAAAGGTTTCCCAATTTTGGCGCTTTTAATAAATAAACACAATTTCTATCGGTCTATTTTTTCCGCCTAAATGAAGCACAACATGTGGTGAAAAAACAATGTCAGAATCGCTTGGATATGCAAAACCTTTCTGGTGTTTTTCCATGTTAAAGTGACACATGTCAGATTTGCAAAATTTGGCCTGGTCATTAAGGCGCAAACAGGCTTGGTCACTAAGGGGTTAAAAAACAAAACAAAAAAAAACATGGAGAAATAGAGAAATTTTTTTTACTATAACTTTGGATTTCTATGCTGCTACTTTTTGATAATACTTTCAAGGACTGCATACCGAGTCTTGGGGTTCAGGGTCATATTTGGTGGCGTGCATTTGTTTCCACCTCACTCTGAGAAGTTATACATTGAGTGCTGCTGGACATCACTATTTGGGCATCCCTAGAATTATGAAAGAAAGAAAATCTTCCCCTACATCACAACTCTAAGCCGTGCTGGATAATAAATAGCATAAGGCAGCTGTAAACCTCACAACTAGAGTAACTGCCTACTCGGATGAAAAGATTCGGGTGGGGCTCCGGGGTGGTAGTAGGGGGGAGCTCTCTCTCTTTCTGATTGGCATCACTGTAAATGTATTTGTTACTGAAAATGAGCTGATCAGTGCACTCAAAATGTTATGTTCATCCCAAAGTGCCTACATGACCTTATTATGGGGTATAGTGGTACAAAAAAATAAATATCACAGGTAATGCACATGAATTCCTTCTGTCATATGAGATTTCTCATTACCTGTAAAACCTGTTTATCATCCTGTAAATATCTGGCATTTTACACGCAACAGGTTAAAGTCGAAGATCCTAAATGTTCTGTCAGCGATCCAATGCCTGAAATGACAGATTCAAAAACACACAAAGTATTGTCATATATAATTAGAGATGAGCGAGCGTACTCGCTAAGGCAAATTACTCGAGCGAGTATTGCCTTTTGCGAGTACCTGCCCACTCGTCTCAAAAGATTCGGGTGCCGGCGGGGAGAAACAGGGGGAAAGATCTCTCTCTCTCTCCCCCCCCTCCCCCGCCGGCACCCGAATCTTTTGAGACGACCGGGCAGGTACTCGCAAAAGGCAATACTCGCTCGAGTAATTTGCCTTAGCGAGTACGCTCACTCATCTCTATATATAATCCAATACAATAAGAACTTGTATACGATGTACAGAGTTAAGGAGGCTGCACCAAGGGAGGACTCCTTGGTAGATGCAAAGCCAATAAACCTATGTTCCAGCACCACAAAATCTTCTTTTAAATCCTTTAATTTTATTCAGAACATAGTTAAAAGTACATGATCAGCAGATGACCACACTCGCATCATACTGTTGTATGCAATGACCCCCTAGACTATCACGCCAGCAGAGTGGGAGTGTGTTGCTCCACAGCAAAGGCAGGATTGAGTCCCTCACCCCATAGGTCTCTAATAAGACATTAATACGGCTGTCGTCAATGCCCACACTAAATCTGGATTCAGCACTGAAGACAACCCAGTTCCACACCACAGCAGTCCAATTTTGTCAGTCATGACACCACTGCAAACAGAGGTGATGGTTGGTGAGTGTCAAAGGCAGTACACATAATGAGCACTGTGAGTCCAAATGTCCTTCAGCCAAGCGCCTGGTAATGGATCCAACAGGGGTCCTGTTTCAATGGTGCCACCGGTCTCTGGATGGCAGACAACAAAATAGCTGGAGCTGCTTGTGCCTGTCGATCAGGTGATCCTCTCTACTGGTGGTCTTTCAAGGGTATTTTGAGGCCAATTGCCTTGTGTGCGTGCCCTCACGCACCCACTGGTCTCAACACCCCCTTAACAGTCTGGTCAGAACAGCCCAGGTGACAGACAATTTGTCGATACAACCCTCCAGCTTTTCACATTTCAATAATGGCCTCTGTAGAGATATGTTATGGTTGGGTGAAGTCTTCGTAGCAGCCAAGGATGGATAGCGAATAAAGGGGCGAATGAACAAACCCAATTAGAAAATACATAAAATTTGAGTCCAAAGCTTTTACATTATTGCATCTAATCCAATTGCACCACTTAATAGATACACTCTTTAATTGACTGTCTAGACATCAGATGACAATGAGCAAAATGTTCATGAAACCCTTGCACTGGACCCAGCAATGTGTTAAAATGGCCCTGGATGTCTATATCAGAGGTTATGAAATTATTTGGTAAGGCATACACTGACAATACTGGTTTTATATAAGCTTCTCTGAGTCAATAATAAGGCTAGCTGCTTTTTAGCTCTCCTTGATGAAAGTACCGCTTTTATCAGTGATTGCAATTAGCTGCATTGTTAAAGGAAATGTGTCATCACAAAACGATCTACTGTATAAATTAGGTTTTTATGTTAAATATAGGTTTTAGAATTTTGGGGGGATTTATTTTCAACGTCACCATGTATATAGATATAATTTTAAAATTCTAAAATCCTGCATTTTTTACACTGACCAGTAAGCCTAATAGTATATGTCCAGTCCTGTAGAGAAAACTTTTCAGCAGTCGTCTCATTACAATCACAGGCAGTATTATAGTAAAAGTTAATACCTAGATATAGATAACAGGATCCACCACTCACAATAGATAATGGTCACAGCTTATCTACTCTCCCTCTCTGCACAGGTAACAGAACAGTCTCACATAGAAGTCAACGAGTCCCCTCTTGTCTATTGTGTGAATATCCTATGAGGCTGCAGCAAAGGCAAGATGTCAGCTCCCAGCCATATACACACACTAGAAATACAAAAAAACCCTACAAATCAGAAAAATAACATATTAGAAAAATGGAAAATACTTCACTATTTGGTTTTAATTACTGAAAATAAACAGAGGATACATTCCCTTTAAAGGCAGTTTGAGATTATCTATTGAGACAAGAGGTACAGTAGATTTAGACCATTAGGCTACTGTATGGTACCTCCCCCTTGCTTTACACTCACCCCCTGCTTGCTAACATTGGTTACTGTGCAATTACACATAAGCAATATAGAAAGCACACCTATAGGGAGCCAATTGTGATATCAGCAACGATAGGATGATGATAAACTACTACATTCAGATTAATTTATAAAATTCTTACATATTATATACATACACGCTGAGAAAAATGAAGCTTGATGGGGAGGGTTCTGGAATTCTGCTTTCAAACGATTATTTACCCACTTCCATAAGTTAAATATCAATTTCATTATTCTTTGCCATACACAATCTTTCAGATTCAACTCTGGCAGGAATCCAAGAACATCTAAATACACTATAGAGAGTTCCCTTTCTCTTCCTGGAAATATCAAAAATCAACATTCAGTTAGTGCCAGAAAAAGTCAGCAACTTATGCTTATTCTTCAGATTGTTGGTCCCTTTTGCACTGAAGACGTTACCAATACATATAGAAGAAAAACAATCTTACACAAGAATCTATGAAGGAGGAAGTCTTGTTTATTGCAGTCTTGGAACAGTTTGGCTGTAAAAAAAACTGTTAGTATTCATGTCTGCACTGCAGCGTGGCTCTCAACCTTTCCCAGCTCAGAGAAGGTCAATAAAAAAGGAAATGGACAGTAGGTTCTAATTCTCAATAATATAGTGTGCGGCATAATACAATTTAAAAGGGACTAAGTGGCTGTTTGGAGTCTTTTCTGGTCATGTGTGACAGCCGCCATCTTTCATGGCAGGAAACTGAAAGTGTCTTTTTTAAGCATGTAAAGCCTTGAACAAAAAAGCAACAGAAGACGGCAGCATGTGATGCTCAAAGAGCATTTAAAGTAAAGGAATGCTTCCTCACAAAGAAGATCTGTGGATTCTACACAGTCAGCATTTATCTGTGTGACCAGCAGCAAATACATATCAAAAGATTTTTTTAACTGCAAGCAATTTACTCTGCCAATAACATCCGATCGCCTGGAGTTATAGAAGTTGGACCTACACAGCAATCATGGCTTCTAATTGAAAAAAAAGGCCATCATGAGATGACCCCTTTAATTCTAAAGGGTTTATAAAAGTATAGTCCTGAAAAAGGAAGATTAAGGATTATAGCTCCAGAAACACACAGAGCCATAGGCCCAATGTCGACGGGTGGGGATCTGACTTCCGGAACCCGCGCAGAAGATCTGCAAATCATGCGGCCCATATTGTGAGTGGTGGATCCTGTTTTCTGTATCTAGGTGTTATCTTTTATTATAATACTGCCTGTGATTGTAATGAGACGATTGCTGAAAAGTTTTCTCTACACAACTGGACATATCATACTATTAGGCTTACTGGTCAGTGTGAAAACTGGGGGATTTTAGAATTTCCAAAATTATATCTATATATAGATATAGCTGGGCATCCTCAAGTGAAATAGGGCATGCAGATTTGATTTGCGGACCTTTTGGTTTGGAAAAAAAAATTTAAAAAAAATCGCAGCATGCTCCAATTACCTGCGGAGGTCAACGGAAGCCTCCGATCCCGGAGTGTCCTTGGCCGCGGGCAGGGTCGGATTTTGATCCGCCCGTGGACACGAGGCCTTATCCAGTTCTTTTTAGTAAACTGAACAAAACAAACGGGCTTGTGCAAAAAGTGCTCTGTGTAATACAAACAATATATATACCCAAATAGAAAACACAGAACGAGGTTGTAAGAAAAAAACTATTTAATTGGCAGCACATAGGAATATAATCTAAAAGAAGCAGCGACATGCCACGATGTTACTAGGAAATGCATGGGCAGTACCTATACATTGTCCACTAAGTACCAGAAGGGAAAGCTGGTGTCAGGAAACACAAAAGGATTAGCTAAAACGTGCACAAATTACGCAAAGTAAGCAGCAAACAAGCTTCAAAATGTATAGTGAAGACTAGAGATGAGCGAACGTACTCGTCCGAGCTTGATATTCGTGCGAATATTAGGGTGTTCGGGATGCTCGTTACTCGCAACGAGTACCACGCGGTGTTCCGGTTACTTTCAGTTTCCTCTCTGAGACGTTAGCGCGCTTTTCTGGCCAATTGAAAGACAGGGAAGGCATTACAACTTCCCCCTGTGACGTTCAAGCCCTATACCACCCCCCTGCTGTGAGTGGCTGGGGAGATCTGATGTCACCCGAGTATAAAAATCGGCCCCTCCCGCGGCTTGCCACACATGCCTTGTGAGTTAGCTGAGGGACAGTGGTATCGTGCTGGAGCTGCTGTAGGGAGAGCGTTAGGAGTTAGTGTAGGCTTCAAGAACCCCAACGGTCCTTCTCAGGGCCACATCTAATAGTGTGCAGTACTGTGTTAGCACTGTATTTTTTATTTTTTTTTCAAAATTGGATCTGCAGAGC
Organism: Eleutherodactylus coqui; assembly: GCF_035609145.1. Classification (NCBI taxonomy): domain Eukaryota; kingdom Metazoa; phylum Chordata; class Amphibia; order Anura; family Eleutherodactylidae; genus Eleutherodactylus; species Eleutherodactylus coqui. The sequence continues at coordinate 108,935,449 of NC_089843.1, read as the reverse complement.
ATTGCGCCCTGCAATAGGGACAGAAGTGGTGGTTAGGCAGGGAGAGTGTTAGCAGTGAGTGTAGGCTTCAAGAACCCCAACGGTCCTTTCTAGGGCCACATCTATCCGTGTGCAGTACTGTCCAGGCTGCTGTTAGCAGTGTTGCATATTTTTTTTTTTTTCTCAAAACCGGCTGTGCAGACCATTGCACCCGGCATTAATACTACAGGGATAGAATTGTGTAGGCAGGGCCAGAAGACATACATTATTCATTGAATAGACGCAGTGTGGCTTGTCCTTTGAAAAACAAGGGAAAAAATTCTATTTCGCCTGCCTCTGACAGTCCTCAGGGCTCTGGGTACGTGTGTGCTGCGTGCAGAACGTTAAAAAAAATCAGACGCAGCCAGCTACGTTTTACTGCAGGCTTGCGCCAATTTTTTTCCTGCATGGGAAATCCCTGATCTGCTGGAGCCAATAACTTTGCATCACTGCAGTTCTCTGACACATTTGCAGGGCCACAACACAGTTATTAAACTTAGTAGTATTCATTGAATAGACGCAGTGTGGCTTGTGCTTTGAAAAACAAGGGAAAAAATTCTATTTAGCCTGCCTCTGACAGTCCTCAGGGCTCTGGGTACGTGTGTGCTGCGTGCAGAACGTTAAAAAAAATCAGACGCAGCCAGCTACGTTTTACTGCAGGCTTGCGTCAATTTTTTTCCTGCATGGGAAATCCCTGATCTGCTGGAGCCAATAACTTTGCATCACTGCAGTTCTCTGACACATTTGCAGGGCCACAACACAGTTATTAAACTTAGTAGTATTCATTGAATAGACGCAGTGTGGCTTGTCCTTTGAAAAACAAGGGAAAAAATTCTATTTTGGCTGCAGGCTTGCCCCAATTTCTTTCCTAGCTTGGAAATCACTGGTAATACAGCATGCTGAGGGGTAGGAGTAGGCCGAGAGGACGTGGACGCGGCCAAGGACGCGTAGGCCCAAGTGAGGGTGTGAGCACAGGCCGAGCTCCTGATCCAGGTGTGTCGCAGCCGACTGCTGCGCGATTAGGAGAGAGGCACGTTTCTGGCGTCCCCACATACATCGCCCAATTAATGGGTCCACGCGGGAGACCTTTATTAGAAAATGAGCAGTGTGAGCAGGTCCTGTCGTGGATGGCAGAAAGTGCTTCGAGCAAGCTATCATCCACCCAGAGTTCTGCGCCGTCCAGTGCTGCAAATCCGAATCCTCTGTCTGCTGCTCCTCCTTCCTCCCAGCCTCCTCACTCCACTACAATGACACATGCTCAGGAGCGGGAAGACTCCCAGGAACTGTTCTCGGGCCCCTGCTCAGATTGGGCAGCAGTGGTTCCTCTCCCACCAGATGAGTTTATCGTCACTGATGCACAACCATTGGAAAGTTCCCGGGGTCCGGGGGATGAGGCTGGGGACTTCCGGCAACTGTCTCAAGACCTTTCAGTGGGTGAGGAGGACGATGACGATGAGACACAGTTGTCTTGCAGTGAGGTAGTAGTAAGGGCAGTAAGTCCGAGGGAGGAGCGCACAGAGGATTCGGAGGAAGAGCAGCAGGACGATGAGGTGACTGACCCCACCTGGCTTGCAACGCCTACACAGGACAGGTCTTCAGAGGGGGAGGCACGGGCAGCAGCAGGGCAGGTTGCAAAAGGCAGTGCGGTGTCCAGGGGTAGAGGCAGGGCCAGACCAAATAATCCACCAACTGTTTCCCAAAGCACACCCTCGCGCCATGCCACCCTGCAGAGGCCGAGGTGCTCTAAGGTCTGGCAGTTTTTCACCGAGACGCCTGACGACCGACGAACAGTGGTGTGCAACCTTTGTCGCGCCAAGATCAGCCGGGGAGCCACCACCAACAGCCTCACCACCACCAGCATGCGCAGACATATGATGGCCAAGCACCCCACAAGGTGGGACGAAGGCCGTTCACCGCCTCCGGTTTGCACCGCTGCCTCTCCCCCTGTGCCCCAACCTGCCACTGAGATCCAACCCCCCTCTCAGGACACAGGCACTACCGTCTCATGGCCTGCACCCACACCCTCACCTCCGCTGTCCTCGGCCCCATCCACCAATGTCTCGCACCGCACAGTCCAGCCGTCGCTAGCGCAAGTGTTGGAGCGCAAGCGCAAGTACGCCGCCACGCACCCGCACGCTCAATCGTTAACCGTCCACATAGCCAAATTTATCAGCCTTGAGATGCTGCCGTATAGGGTTGTGGAAACGGAGGCTTTCAAAGCCATGATGGCGGCGGCCCCGCGCTACTCAGTTCCCAGTCGCCACTACTTTTCCCGATGTGCCGTCCCAGCCCTGCACGACCACGTCTCCCGCAACATTGTACGCGCCCTCACCAATGCGGTTAGTGGCAAGGTCCACTTAACTACGGACACGTGGACAAGCACAGGCGGGCAGGGCCACTACATCTCCCTGACGGCACATTGGGTGAATTTAATGGAGGCTGGGACAGAGTCAGAGCCTGGGACCGCTCACGTCCTACCCACCCCCAGAATTGCGGGCCCCAGCTCGGTGGTGGTATGTTCGGCGGTGTACGCTTCTTCCACTAAAGAACCCTCCTCCTCCTCCTCCTCAACCTCTGTCTCGCAATCTAGATGTGTCAGCAGCAGCAGGACGTCGCCAGCAGTCGGTGTCGCGCGGCGTGGCAGCACAGCGGTGGGCAAGCGTCAGCAGGCCGTGCTAAAACTACTCAGCTTAGGAGATAGGAGGCACACGGCCCACGAACTGCTGCAGGGTCTGACAGAGCAGACCGACCGTTGGCTTGCGCCGCTGAGCCTCCAACCGGGCATGGTCGTGTGTGACAACGGCCGTAACCTGGTGGCGGCTCTGCAGCTCGGCAGCCTCACGCAGGTGCCATGCCTGGCCCACGTCTTTAATTTGGTGGTTCAGCGCTTTCTGAAAAGCTACCCACGCTTGTCAGACCTGCTCGTAAAGGTGCGCCGGCTCTGCGCACATTTCCGCAAGTCCCACACGGCCGCTGCCACCCTGCGCACCCTGCAACATCGGTTTAATCTGCCAGTGCACCGACTGCTGTGCGATGTGCCCACACGGTGGAACTCTACGCTCCACATGTTGGCTAGGCTCTATGAGCAGCGTAGAGCTATAGTGGAATACCAACTCCAACATGGGCGGCGCAGTGGGAGTCAGCCTCCTCAATTCTTTTCAGAAGAGTGGGCCTGGTTGGCAGACATCTGCCAGGTCCTTCGAAACTTTGAGCAGTCTACCCAGGTGGTGAGCGGCGATGCTGCAATCATTAGCGTCACCATTCCTCTGCTATGCATCTTGAGAAGTTCCCTGCAAACCATAAAGGCAGCCGCTTTGCGCTCGGAAACAGACCCGGGGGAAGACAGTATGTCGCTGGATAGTCAGAGCACCCTCCTGTCTATATCTCAGCGCGTTCAGGAGGAGGAGGAGGAGCATGAGGATGAGGAGGAGGGGGAAGAGACAGCTTGGCCCACTGCTGACGGTACCCATGCTGCTTGCCTGTCATCATTTCAGCGTGTATGGCCGGAGGAGGAGGAGGAGGAGGATCCTGAAAGTGATCTTCCTAGTGCGGACAGCCATGTGTTGCGTACAGGTACCCTGGCACACATGGCAGACTTCATGTTAGGATGCCTTTCTCGTGACCCTCGCGTTACACGCATTCTGGCCACTACGGATTACTGGGTGTACACACTGCTCGACCCACGCTATAAGGAGAACCTTCCCACTCTCATTCCCGAAGAGGAAAGGGGTTCGAGAGTGTTGCTATACCACAGGACCCTGGCGGACAAGCTGATGGTAAAATTCCCATCCGACAGCGCTAGTGGCAGAAGGCGCAGTTCCGAGGGCCAGGTAGCAGGGGAGGTGCGGAGATCGAGCAGCATGTACAGCCCAGGCAGTGCAACAGTCTTTAAGGGCCTGGACAGCTATATGGCTCCCCACCAAGACTGTGTCACCGCTCCCCAGTCAAGGCTGAGTCGGCGGGAGCACTGTAAAAGGATGGTGAGGGAGTACGTAGCCGATCGCACGACCGTCCTCCGTGACGCCTCTGCCACCTACAACTACTGGGTGTCGAAGCTGGACACGTGGCCTGAACTAGCGCTGTATGCCCTGGAGGTGCTTGCTTGTCCTGCGGCTAGCGTCTTGTCGGAAAGGGTGTTTAGTGCGGCTGGGGGAATCATCACAGATAAGCGTACCCGCCTGTCAACTGACAGTGCCGACAGGCTAACACTCATCAAGATGAACAAAGCCTGGATTTCCCCAGACTTCTCTTCTCCACCAGCGGACAGCAGCGATACGTAAGCAATACGTAGGCTGCACCCGCGGATGGAAGCTACGTTCTCTCTCACCATCCAAAACGGGGACATTTCTGCTTCATCAATCTGTGTCTAATATTCCTCCTCCTCCTCCTGAAACCTCACGTAATCACGCTGAACGGGCAATTTTTCTTAGGGCCACAAGGCTCACTCATCTAATTTTTCTAAACAATTTTTATATGTTTCAATGCTCTTAAAAGCGTTGAAACTTTAACTTGAACCAATTTTTAGTTAAACTGGGCTGCCTCCAGGCCTAGTTACCACTTAAGCCACATTAACCAAAGCGATTAATGGGTTTCACCTGCCATCTTGGTTGGGCATGGCCAATTTTTACTGAGGTACATTAGTACTGTTGGTACACCAATGTTTTGGGGCCCTCACCTACAGTGTAATCATAGCAATTTGTATGTTCTTCGCCTGCACTCATGGTACAGAAGTGTGTGTGGGGTTGGCCTACACTTTAGCTACATAAATGTAACTTGGGCCTTGGCTATACTGCAGCTACTGAAATGGAACTAAGACTGCGCTCCCACTATACTGCTGCTTCGGAATTGTTCCTGGGGCCTGTATAGGCTGCTACTATTACTGAAATGGAACGAAGACTGCGCTCCCACTATACTGCTGCTTCAGAATTGTTACTGGGGCCTGTGTAGGCTGCTACTATTACTGAAATGGAACTAAGACTGTGCTCCCCCTATAATGCTGCTAGTGATATGTTAGTGGGGCCTGTCGCTAATGCTACGGCTGAAATGTTACTAATTCTGGGCTCTGCCTATACCGCTGCTAATGGTATGTCTCTGGGGTGTGGAAACAGAGGCTTCCCAAAGACATGATGGCGGCGAGGCCATTTCCCACCAACGCTGTTACTGTTAAGGTGCATATAACCACGGACACGTGGAGAGGACACGTAGTGCCTCAAAAACATCCCCCGCCACGGCCCACTTAATCCTGGCCACATTCCGAAAACCAACAAAATAAAACCGTGCTACTAGGTCAGCAGTCACCACCACATTACCACCAACGCGGTTACTGTTAAGGTACATATTACCAGTCTGACTGGGGCATGCAGTGTGGGCCGAAGCCCACCTGCATTAAGCATGACATTACTACTTCAGCTGTGTTGGGCAATGCAATGGGATATTTTTGTGTATCGCCGGTAGGTTCCAGGGAGCCACCCATGCTGTAGGTGCACACGGAGTTTAACCTACATGTGTCCACTTGTAAAGAACCCCAGTCTGACTGGGGCATGCAGTGTGGGCCGAAGCCCACCTGCATTAAGCACGACATTACTACCTCAGCTGTGTTGGGCAATGCAATGGGATATTTCTATGTACCGCCGGTGGCTTCCTGGCACCCACCCATGCTGTGGGTCCACAGGGAATTATAAATGCATCTGTTTCCACTTGTAAAGAACCCCAGTCTGACTGGGGCATGCAGTGTGGGCCGAAGCCCACCTGCATTAAGCACGACATTACTACCTCAGCTGTGTTGGGCAATGCAATGGGATATTTCTATGTACCGCCGGTGGCTTCCTGGCACCCACCCATGCTGTGGGTGCACAGGGAATTATAAATGCATCTGTTTCCACTTGTAAAGAACCCCAGTCTGACTGGGGCATGCAGTGTGGGCCGAAGCCCACCTGCATTAAGCACGACATTACTACCTCAGCTGTGTTGGGCAATGCAATGGGATATTTCTATGTACCGCCGGTGGCTTCCTGGCACCCACCCATGCTGTGGGTGCACAGGGAATTATAAATGCATCTGTTTCCACTTGTAAAGAACCCCAGTCTGACTGGGGCATGCAGTGTGGGCCGAAGCCCACCTGCATTAAGCACGACATTACTACTTCAGCTGTGTTGGGCAATGCAATGGGATATTTTTGTGTATCGCCGGTGGGTTCCAGGGAGCCACCCATGCTGTCGGTCGACAGGGACTTCACAATAGGGAGTTGTACCTGCCTGTGTCTATGAATTAAAAAGCCCGGTCTGACTGGGGCATGCAAAGACACCTTGACAGAATGAATAGTGTGTGGCACATAGGTTCCCCATTGCTATGCCCACGTGTGCAGCTCCTGATGGCGGTGGCACAGGATTCTATTTCTCATTGCTTCTGTACAGCATTGTCGGCTATCGCCCCGTCCCTTTTAAAGAGGGTCGCTGCCTAGCCGTGCCAACCCTCTGCAGTGTGTGCCTGCGGTTCCTCCTCATGGCAGACGCACTTCTAAATAGACAGGAGGGTGGTGTGGCATGAGGGCAGCTGAAGGCTGAGCAGGGACACTTTGGTGTGCGCTGTGGGGGGTAGGGGGGCAGTTGGGCAGCATGTAACCCAGGAGAAGTGGCAGTGGAGTGTCATGCAGGCAGTGATTGTGCTTTGTTGGAGGTAGTGTGGTGCTTAGCAAAGGTATGCCATGCTAATGAGGGCTTTTCAGAAGTAAAAGTTGTTGGGAGGGGGGGGGGCACACTCTTGCCGCTATTGTGGCTTAATAGTGGGACCTGTGAACTTGAGATGCAGCCCAACATGTAGCCCCTCGCCTGCCCTATCTGTTGCTGTGTCGTTCCCATCACTTTCTTGAATTGCCCAGATTTTCACAAACGAAAACCTTAGCGAGCATCGGCGAAATACAAAAATGCTCGGGTCGCCCATTGACTTCAATGGGGTTCGTTACTCGAAACGAACCCTCGAGCATCGCGAAAAGTTCGTCCCGAGTAACGAGCACCCGAGCATTTTGGTGCTCGCTCATCTCTAGTAAAGACTAGAAATGCACATTTTGCTTGTTTTTGTCCAGGGGTCATCACAGATTTATGTCAAATACGTCTGCTAAAAGCAAAGAATTATACGGTAGCAATCTTTAATACTGTTACATATAAAGGTTTTGTACGAAGAGATTAAATATAACTATTACTAAACCTTTTCAGTTATAGCCTGAAAAAGTCTATAATAAAAGGCAGCTCTACTGAGAAACAATAGCAGTAACATGTGTTTACTTATAAGAATATTATACAAGGCTGCTTATGTAACGAGTGCCAGCCTTTGCTCTTTTATCGCAGAGGGTGGGGTGCGTACAGGTGGAAAATTCCTCCTGAGATCTCACAGCCACGTAGATATCCAGTATGTGGACTTCCTGGTACATATCCTGCTTATTTCACCATAGAAGTATAACCAGCAGATAACACCTGTGAGTTTTAGGAGGAAAAAAATAGCATGTTACAAAATCATTTCTTCATAGTAAAGAACCATTTAGACACAGCAATTATCGCTCAAATTATGTCTTTTAGACGATAATCGTTGTGTCCATTTACAGCGCAAGGGGATCGCTCAAACGTTGAGCGATCACCTTGCGCTCCGAGCGGGGGATGCAGAAGACAAGCCTGGATGCTTGTCTTCTCTATCCAGCAGTTCTCTGCACGGAGCGCCTGGGTGTTTACAGCCGAGCGCTCCGAGCGGAGGATGCATAAAACAAGCGGGGTGGCCCTGCTTGTCTTATGCATCCAGCTGTTCTCTGCTCGGAGTGCCCGGCTGTTATACAGCCGAGCGGGGAATGGAGAACACAGCTGAACCGCTCTGTTTTTCATACCCCGCCTGTCTTCAGGGAGCGGGATACAGGTGAAAGAATAGTATCAGCTGTATCCCGCTGTGAATTCCTGGTAAGGCTCATCGTTGTCTTTCAGCATGCTGAAAGACAACAATGAGTGACGGCATAACGAAAACTGCACAATGTCAGTGCAGTTACACACAACGATTATCACTCAAAAGACGGCTTTGAGTGATAATCGTTGTGTCTAAATTGGCCTTAAATCTATAAGGCTAAGATACCTGATGACCCAAATGACCAAATCCACTTAGTGGCAACTGGCATCTGCATAGCCTCCCGAGGTGAGGAGGGTTTCCTATGGGTAGATCAGCTTCCTACATCATTCTTAAAAGCATTATAAAAGCCTATTTCACATACAGAGCTGTCAAAGAGGTATTTGCCCCATCCCAATTTCTTCTCTTTTTGCATATTTGTCACATCAAATGACTTAACTCCTTCCCATTTCAGGCTTAACCCCTTAACGACGGCCCCATCGGGAAACTACGTCCTCAGAAAGTGGGCCTTAATCCTAGAGGACGTAGTTTTATGCATCCTCTTTGGATTGATGCCCACTGGCCTGAGGGCGTGACAGCTCCATGCTGTCGGTGCCCGCAGGTAGCCGACAGCATGGAGCTGTCATCCCAGGATGCGGGCAGTCCGCCCCGGCATTGCGATCGGCGCTATAAAATGAATAGCGCCGATCGCAAAAAAGTAAATAAAAAAGTGTAAAAAAGTAGTAATTCAGCTGCTATGATGGATCGGATCCATCAGAGCAGCTGAAAATACTCACACGGCTTGTCGGCGGTGTCCCCCGGAGATCTGGTCCTCCCGGACCCGCCGGCGGCCTTCTGCGCATGCGCGCCTGACGATGACGTCACGCGCACGCGCAGAAGCCCGGGTGTCCCCGGCAAATTTAAAATCTCCTGGCTCCCGGCTCCTGAAGGTAGCCGGGAACCAGGAGGTGTTACCGGGGACCACTGTGAGCGGTCCCCGGGCCCGCGATCACCGCTATCCATTGCGATAGCGGTGATCGCGAAAAAGTTTAAAAAGTAAAACAAAAGTAAAGTTTCACCTCCCCTCATGGATCGGATCCATGAGGGGAGGTGAAGATACTCACCCCCGGTCCTCTGCGATGTCCCGATGTCCCGGGAAACCGAAATCCCCGTCTGCGCATGCGCGCCCGATGATTGACATCGGGCGCGTGCACAGAGGGGCTCGAGCCCCGGGAAATTCAAAATTGCTCTGCTCCTGGCTGCCATGTGTAGCCAAGAGCAGAGGGATGTCACCAGGGACATGATCACTGTCATCCAATGGATAATAGTGATCATGTAAAGTAAAAAAAAGTGCAAAAAGTAAAAAAAATAAAATAAAAAAAGGGGTAAAAGGTAAAAAAAAAAAAAAGTGCAAAAAGTAAAAAAAAAGTTTTAAAAAGTTAAAAAAAGCTTGCGTTTCATCTCCCCCCACGGATCATATCCGTGAGGGAGGATGAAATGATGTACCTAAGGCCTGCGGATTTATCCGCGGACCTCAACCCAGCTTCTGCGCATGCGCCCGTCACCAATGTGGCAGGCGCATGCGCAAAAGCCGTGGTTTTTTAAAATCTCCTTCCTCCTGGCTACAAAACTTAGCCGAGAGCCTGGAGATTTCACGGGGGGCCGCGGTGAGCGGTTCCTGATCACGTGTTCGCCGTTATCCAAAGAATAATGGCGATCACGTAAAAGTTAAAAAAAGGTGAAGCTTCATCTCCCCTCACTGATGCGATCGGTGAGGGGAGATAAAATTTTTTAACGGAGGCCTCCATATTTGCACCCCGACGCAATCTTCTTCCGTGAACTTTCCCGTATTCTGCGCATGCGACCGCTGGCAAAACACCGGACACATGTGCAGGAGTCGGGGAGCCCAGGAAACTTAATATCTCCTTGCTCTCGGCGACCAACGGTCACCGAGAGCCTGGAGCAGTGACGGGTGGCCTCGTTGAGCGGTCCCCGGTCACGTGAAAAAATGGTAGCGATCTACCTTTGGCCGGTCTCACATGACCGGATAGGAATTACGGATTCCGCATGCGTTTGATTAGCGGTATTACGCAGATCAATCGCATTGGATTACACAATTCCGCTCACATTAGCGGGTTGGAATTGCGTAATTCACTCGCAGAAAAGAGAACGCAGCAGGTTCTATTTTACCGCGGATATCCGCAACATTGTGCTCCGTGGTCGTGGATATACCCGCAGCCCATACGCAACTACGTTGTATACGGGCTGCGGGTACCCGCGTCATCGCTAAGCGACGGTGCGGGAAATACAAACAACAACAAAAAAAGTGTACTGCGCATGACCGCCCGTGTAAGTAGGCAGTTATGCGCAGTACATTATGCGGCCGTACGCAGGGTCACAGCCGGGCTCACAGCCGGGATCCACCTACGGCTGTGTGAGCCCGGCGTTATTCAGACCGCTACCTGTAATACGCAATTTACAAGAAGCCCCGGGAATGCTCGCCTTCATGCAGTTCCAGGAGCAGCTTGTTGAGCGCCTTCTGTGTGAGACCGCCGCACCTCATCAAGCTTACGGAGACTCACAGAGCGCCACTTTTTACACCCCATCCCCACCACTGAGGTCAAAAAATGACTCCCAAAAAGCATGAGAGGAGGGGGGATACCCGGTTTTATTGCCCCATGTGCCCATCCCAACCAGCCTCCGTAATTACCCGTCTTTGGAAATACTACACAGTTCACATTATTACTTTTATCTAAGATTTGGGGAACGCCGAAAAGGGCATGGAGGGGGAGGGGGGGATTTTAGGGAGTCAATTTTTATTCCGCACAAATGAGCAATGGGGCCTGGAATGTATTCAGTTATGCCCTGCAATCCAACTGGTGTTCCCTCCATTACAGGCCTTGCCATGTTTCCTGTAAGTGAATTAGGGCCACAATTGGTATGTTTTTGAACACGGGACAAACGGGGGTATCCATTTGGGGGTGAACGTCTTCATTCCTATGTAAACTGTACAAAAAAAAAGTTTTTAAATTGACAAAATTGCCAAAAAAATGAAAATTGTAATTTTTTTCTTCTGCTTTGCTGAAATTTATTCAAATACTGTGTGGTCAAAATACGCAGTACACCCCTAGATGAATTCATTAAGGGGTCTAGTTTTTAAAATGGGGATATTTGTGGGGGTCTTTATAGTTTTGGACGCTCAATGACTCTATAAGTGGGCAATGGGGCCTGGAATTTATTCCGTTGTACCCTAAAATCCAACGGGTGCTCCTTCCATTATAGGCCTAGCCATGCGTCCTTTAAGTAGATTAGGGCCACAAGGGGTATGGTTCTGAACACGGGACAAACAGGGGTATCCATTTTGGGGTGAAAGTCTTCATTCCTATGTGTGCTGTACAAAAAAAACAGTTTTTAAATTGATACAACTGCCAACAAAATGAAAATTGTAATTTTTTTCCTACTGCTTTGCTTAGATTTATTCAAAAATTGTAGGGTAAAAATACACAGTACACCCCTAGATAAATTCGTTAGGGGGTCTAGTTTTCAAAATGGGATCATTTGTGGGGGTTCTCTGTCGTTTTGGCCGCTCAAGGGCTCTACAAGTGTGCAATGGGGTCTAAATCACCTTCATGCTAAATTTCTGTTCTGAAAGCCACCGACTACTCCTTTCATTTTGGGCCCCGTTGTGCATCCAGACAAAAGATTAGGGCCACAATGGGTATGTCTCTGAACACGGGACAAACAGGGGTATCCACTTTGGGGTGCAAGTCTTCATTCATGTGTGTGCTGTACCAAAAAAGCAGTTTTTAAAACGACAGAATTGCCAAAAAAACGAAAATCACAATTTTTTCCTTTTGCTTTGCTTCAATTCATTCAAAAACTGTGGGCTCAAAATGGGCAGTACACCCCTAGATAAATTCATTAAGGGGTCTAGTTTTCAAAATGGGGTCATTTGTGGGGGTTCTCTTTGATTTTGCCGCTCAAGAGCTCTACAAAAGTGCTATGGGCCTAAAACTCCTTCAAGGAAAATCTATGTTCTTAAAGCCACCGACTACTCCTTTCGTTTTGGGCCCCATTGTGCATCCAGACATAAGATTAGGGCCACAATGGGTATGTCTCTGAACACGGGAGAAACAGGGGTATCCATTTTGGGATGAAAGGCTTCATTCATGCGTGTGCTGTACAAAAAAAGCTGTTTTTAAAATGACAGAATTGACAAAAAAATGAAAATCACAATTTTTTCCTTTTGCTTGGCTTGAATTCATTCAAAAACTGTGGGGTCAAAATGGTCAGTACACCCCTATATAAATTCGTTAAGGGGTCTAGTTTTCAAAATTGGGTCACTTGTGGGGGTTCTCTTTGGTTTTGGCCACTCAAGAGCTCTACAAAAGTGCTATGGGGCCTAAAACGCCTTCAAGCAAAATTTATGTTCTGAAAGACACCGACTACTCCTTTCATTTTGGCTCCCGTTATGCATCCAGACATAAGATTAGGGCCACAATGGGTATGTTTCTGAACACGGGAGAAACGGGGGTATCCATTTTGGTGTGTAAATCCTCATTTTCATGGGCTCTATAGGAAAAAAATATGTCTTTAAAATGACATATTTGCAAAAATATGAAATTTTATTTTTTGTCCCCTAAATTGAACTAATTCCTGAAAAGAACTGGTGGGGTCAAAATACTCATGACACCCCTCAGTGAATACACTAAGGGGTGTAGTTTTTAAAATGGGGTCATTTGTGGGTGTATCTATTATTCTGACACTTATGAGCCTCTGCAAACTTGGCTTGGTGCAGGAAAACAAAGTGCTCCTCAAAATGCTGAAAAGTAATGTTAAATTTGTACGTCCTCTAAATGGTTAAAAAAAACACAAAAGTTTTTCAAGTGTGCATTCAGAATAAAGTAAACAGATGGAAATACATATCTTATCAAAATTTTGTACAGTATGTTTGGACATATTTGAGATATTACGGTTGAAAATGTGAAAAAATGACAATTTTTTCAAAATTTTTCCAATATTGGTACTTTTAATAAATATACACAAATTATATCGGTCTCTTTTTACAATCTAAATGAAGTACAACATGTGGCGAAAAAACAATGTCAGAATCACTGGGATATGTAAAGCCTTTACGGAGTTATGCCACGTTGAACGACGCATGTCAGATTTCCAAAATTTGGCTCCGTCACTAAGGTGCAAACAGGCTTCGTCACTAAGGGGTTAAGGAGCAAATAATTTTTCAGCTTTTTTATGTTGCATTCCAAGAGCCAGAACTTGTTTTTTCTATCAACATAGTTGTAGAAGGGCTTGTTTTTTTGTGATAAAAGTTTTTTTTTCTATTTACACCATTTTAGAAGTACACAATGTATTACATTTTTTGTGGGTTGGGGGGAGAGTTGGAAAAAAAATTGCCATTGCTTTATGGGCTTGTTAATCAATCAAGCTGTATGACGGCTTGTTTTTTTTTATGGATGAGCTATAATTTTCATTGACAGCACTTTTAGGCATTTTGATTCCATTTTTATTGGAGGCAACATTAATGGAGTTGTCCAAGTTATTATTTTGTCAAAATTAGGCTGCACATGTCCCAGAATAATTAAACAGACTATACTTACCTGTTCTAACTCCCTGCATCTCCAGCGTGACACCCATGTTCACCCTGTCAGGTCTGTGTTTATAGGCTGCAGTTAGCCTGTGGACCACCGCATCTAAGGGGCCAAACGACTGGGATCAGAGCTAACTCTGATCCCAGTCATTAGAACTGGAGACGGGTCCTCAGCTGTCTGATGAAAACCAAACGACCGCTAAGGTTGGTCTCACAACCGAGTTTGAATTGCGGGATCCACGATCGTCACCCGTGCAGACGATCCATGGTATTCCGCATCCATTACAAGAATAGAACATTTACATGTCCGCTTACATGAATTGACAGTGATTGCAATTTCCACAAGCATCATGTTCTATCTTTGTGCGGATTCTGCACAGGTGGCTTCCATTGAAGTCAATGGAAGCTATCCAATCCATGGCCCATCCACAATGGACACTGCAAATAGGTCACAAGTACCCGCGTCATCGCTTAGCAACAACATGGAAAAAAACAGAGATTTGTGGAAAAAAACCAAACTGTACTGCGCATGACCGACGGTGAACCATCACAGCCATGTGCGTTACAGCAAATACAAATTATGCACGTTCGTCGCCCGGGGACAAGGCCAGGTTCCGTTGTGGGCTCCCGCATGCAGAATCTGACCCATCCGTGTGAGACTAGCCGATTATGGGACACCGTATTGATATTATTCCAATACGCTAGAAGAAGACTAATATATTGGAATAACACCCCTTAGTGAATGCCATAAAAAGGCATATTGGGGGTCAATATGAGGCAAAGATAAACAAAGTAAAATGTTTTTAAATTATGATTTCATTTATTGAAGAAGAAACGCTTCAATTCACAATTGGGTTCACTAGCCATACTCTGGCATGCTTATGGCCAAAACTTGTTTAATCTAAACATTATTAAATAAACCCTGTCTAGCAATGTGAGGCAAGCTGGGTGGTCTCAAAAAGCTGAAAATCACAGCCACTATCTACAAAAGGAGAAAACAGGGAACAGTTCCGAGCCTTCCCAGGAGTGACCGAAGTACTGACATTTCTCCAAGAGTACATCAATAACTCACCCAAGAGGTCATAAAAGAACCCAAATGAATATTTAAAGAACTGCACTTTCCTCTTCCCCAGTTCAGGTCAATGTACACAATTCCACAATAGAAAGGACACTGGGCAAAAATGGCATCCATTAGAGAGGTACACAGTGGAAGGCACTGCTGACTAAGAACAACATAAAGACTCATCTCTAAGCTGCCAAAAACAACTGTATTGAGATAATAGTCTGTAGACTAATACGTCAGAGGTGGAACTTCTTGGAAGGCCTGGTTCCTGTTACACTGCATCCCACAAGAAGATTACCATACCAAGAGCCTTTTTACAAAGTTTGTCTGCCAGGCGCTCCAGTGCCCAACAGCCATCCCAGCAATAATCACCCGTGTGCTCTCAGACAGGAGCGAGGATGGTACGCTGTATGGAGGCCGGCGGGAGATCATTCCGGGCCGGCCTGCCACCAGTCACAGTAAACAGGCCGACATTCATAGGTGATAGTTTGATTTTCATGGCAGCAGAAACTGAATAAGAAACGAATTACCATTCGTTCAGTTGCTGCAGGCACTTAACATGGCTCGATCGTTATACATACTACTGTAGTCCAGCGATAATCTAAACGATGATCGCTCTGTGTATAGGGGCCCTAAGAGACTTATTGCAAGTTATCTCAAACAGCTGATTGCAGTTGGCTCTGCCAAGAGGGGCCCAACCAGTTATTAGGTTTATGGGGGCAATCACTTTATTCCATGAGCAATAAATGTTTTATCATTAACAAACCTAAGGCCTCCCTCACAAGGTGTTTGCAGATACACTGCGTTTTTCAATGGTGCGTTCACTGCGATTTCAGCGTTTTTTTACAACATTTTGGCTAGCATTTTCAGCAGCTGAAAAAACAAAGCAATAATCACCTAGCAGGCGCCGTCCAGGGCCCTCCTGCTGCTCTCCGGCGCTCCTGCAGGCTTCCATGCAGTTGTCAGCACCAACAGAGCATCTCTTGCTGGTAAAGGGGATTGAAAACCTTGCCTCCAGCAAGAGATTGTTCTGATTGGTTGTCAAGCACCGCGGCTCAGCCAATCAGAGCCATCGCTCAATGCACCAATCACAGTCATTCATTGATTTTTTTTTTCACGTAGTGTAGCTAGAGCGTTTAGCACTGTCAAAAACACGGCAACAAGTTGTGCCACGTTTTCAACAGCCCTGAAAACTCTGCCCATTGATTTCACTGGACGAGGCACAGCATTTAAAAACACTGAAACACCCAAACATATGACATGCACGCTCAAAAGTCGCAACACTGAAAAGCATTGCGATCGAGCAACTGACTGCGCCTGTGTGAGCGGTCCCATTGAAAACAATGGGAGCGTTGTAGCACGATTAGCGCGGTGCTGAAAGCGCCATGCTAATCGTGGTAAAAAGCGCCTGTGTGAGGGGGGCCTAATGATCATTTAA
Source organism: Eleutherodactylus coqui (assembly GCF_035609145.1). NCBI lineage: Eukaryota > Metazoa > Chordata > Amphibia > Anura > Eleutherodactylidae > Eleutherodactylus > Eleutherodactylus coqui. The sequence continues at coordinate 108,919,462 of NC_089843.1, read as the reverse complement.
AAGCTGTATTTTGTGATTACTCGCTTTGTCTGTATCTGATATTAAAATTAGTTGGATGATCCTAAAGATTTAAATGTAATAAATTAGAAAAAAATAGAAGAAACCTGCCAAGTGGCAAATACTTTTTCACAGCACTGTTTGACACAATGTTCTGCATGTTTTATGTTTAGCTACATCAAGAGATGATCATAAAGAAAGCAGTACAAGGGCATGTTCACACCACACTAAAGACACATTGGAAAAACCTGGCATGTGTTTGCTTAGGAATCCGAAGGTGACCCTTAGATTTCTCCAGTGGTTTTGTAGTATACATGCCGTAGAATTGACACTCTGATTAGCCTCACTCAGTGGAGCTAATCTGCGTGTGGCTACCCGCCATGACTACTGCACTAAGAATTAACATTCTGCTTGTTGTTTAAGCTATGGCATATAAAATGAATTATGGCACGGATTCCCATTGAACACAATGAGAGGTGGTGTACAAGCAATATTCACACGGATTTCGGTGCAGGGTACGCCAAACTGAGTAAGAGAATGGTATAAAGTTCTCCTGCCATGTACCATTCCCAAACAGAAAGCCATCAGTTTGGTCCCATATATAGGGCTTGGGCCGTTATGTTCTAACCTATGTGATCTGTATACAGAATGTCACTGGGCAAGGAGTAAAGAATGAGTGTAGCATATGGAAGGTAAGGGATCCATAGGCAAAAGACCTGACAACGCCTCATTCAAAGAGAGCCAGCTCCTTTGCATCCAATGAGCTAAATGTATGGGCTCATAGCTGTGGCAACTCTGAATCTAGCGATGTGAGTACTATCACTACTTTCCCTGCCATTCCCTTGCTGTACGCATGGAGTGTGAGAGAACTAAGTGCATGGAGCCACTACTATTTGTACACATTACTTCTTGGGGAGAATGTACCCAACATAGCCTGTAAGGCAACCGCACATGGCCATAAAGGTTGGCAGTGTTATTGGCCTAAAGTAGAGATCAATCATTCAACTCCAAGCTAGTTTACTCCATGTCCAGACATGAAGGATCAGATGTGCTGTGAATCTACACTACATCTGCATGTCGCACACTGAGTGCCATGGATTTCACCCCACTGCATTGTGAAGGTTGAAATCTGCTGTGAAAATTCCCGGCTTTTCTGCACAATCAGCATGCTCAGGATTATTTTGTGCAGGTTTCTTTCTGCCACATGATGGAATTTTGTACTGTAAATTGCTGCCGATATGCGGCTTACCAATCGTGTGCTCACACTGCAATGTTTTGTCGTGGTTTTCTGAAAATCATGTTTTGACTGCAGTGTGTGAATACAGGCTAATAGTATGGAGAAAATGGGAAAAAAAATATATAGCCCACCGACAACGGATCTAAAGGAAGAATAACAAATTTCCCCCAGTAAGTAGTAAGACCAAACATTTTGCCAAATATATAAAAAATGTACATAATAGGACTCATTGATTAACTCACATACAACAACAGATCATCTCCATGTAGTGGGATACATTCCTCAATTTCTCCATATTGCAATTCAACTATATTGAGTGATTGCCTTATCAAACCAGCCAGAGACTTGATTGTTAAGGCAAGGAGAAGAGGGAACAGGGGACACTCGTGTCTTGTTCCCCTAACACCATTCATACAGAAATACTACCATTACCCTCACTCTTATCCCTGGCAAGGAAGACAGACGTTTAACCCATTTCTTACCTAAATCCATCCTATTAAGAACAGCCCACAAATAATTCCACTCTACACGGTCAAAAGCCTTGGCAGCGTTGAGTGAAAAAACAGCCCACAAACTTGATGATCCCCCTGAAGATTCAGACACGCCTTTTTAAGTTAATAGCATTTAATTTGTTTGGCATGAAGGCGGATTGTTCCTCATGCAATAACAGAGTCATTACTAAAAGTAATCTATTCGCAAGTACCTTCATCATGATTGGTCAACAGAGATATTGGACAAAAGAAGTCAGGAAGAGACAAATCCTTTCCTAGCTTAGGAAATAAAACAATCATTGCATCCCTCATTGATGGTGGGAGTATGCCTTCATGCCATGATTCATTAAACACCCACCAATAAATATGGCAGAAGCACATCCTGGTAGCGCTTAAATAATTCATTTGGAAGACCATCCAATCCAAGTGACTTTTCATTAAGAAGTTCTGCTACTGCATCCCTTTACTCATTTAGTGTCAAAAGAGCCAATCAATCTCTGATATCAAAGTTGGCAGTTGCACCTAAACCAAATAGTCATAAAGATCTTCACAATCCATACTAACTTTGAGGCATACAGAAGCATACAAAAGAAAAAAACAAAATGTCTCGAAAATGTCACCCTCCTTTCTAATCAAATAACTGGTAAATAGCATTTTTGTTACGAAGAATGTGAATGGTGTTCTTAGCTAAGTCATGGGTGCCGAATTCGAAAATGAAATTAGTTTTTGCCTATCGGGCTCAGTTTTCTTGTGACACGCTACCCTTTTTATAGAAATCCTTGAAAACGCTAAATTTTGGTATTCTGCGGTGGTTAAATTTAATTCAGCAGTTGTAACTGTTTAAAAACAATTGAAATATACTAGGAATTACAATACAAACCCCTTAGTTTAGAAAGCCACCACTAAGAAATAAGGGAGGTTTGGCAACATTGGCCATGAGTCATGCCGGAACATGTACAAACAAGTTCTGTTGCGTCAGTTGCCAACAGTGATGAACATGGAGAACGCTTCCACCAGGACATTTATCAAATGGATAAGTGTTATCGAGGCAAATGGAATACCGCAATGTTGTCCGACTACTGCTGGACCCTACGGAGAGACATATCCAAGGCAAAGTGCCACAGGAAATCAGGAAGGAAATCTTTTTAGGCATGTTTCTTCACTTTTCTTTACTCTTATGTTGCTTATTTCTTTGATTCCCGCTTTGATATGGTTCTTCACTTCTCTTTAGTCTTATGTTGCTTACATCCTTGATTTCTTTGTGAACTGACTGGGTTTTTTTTGGAACTCTTATAGCAGAAGCATGTCGTTTTGCCTGATACATATAATAGCTACATATGCCGCATTTACAAAAACCATTATCACATGAAAACTGAGGCTGACACAGAAATTCTGAAATGAGATCTGGATTCAGGGAAGAATTATCTTCCAGAAACAGTGTGTTTTGTTCTAGTAACAGAAAAATAGGGGTTTTTTTGTAGATCAGTGTCAGGCCTTCTCAATGTTGCAGCATTAGATGATTTTTGTGCCTTAAAGGGGTTGTCCCGCGGCAGCAAGTAGGGTTATGCACTTCTGTATGGCCATATTAATGCACTTTGTAATATACATCGTGCATTAAATATGAGCCACAGAAGTTATTCACTTACCTTCCCTGCGCTGGCGTCCCCGTCGCCATGGTGCCATCTAACTTCAGCGTCTAATCGCCCGATTAGACGCTGAAGTTAGACGGCACCATGGCGACGGGGACGCCAGCAACGGAGCAGGTAAGTGAATAACTTCTGTATGGCTCATATTTAATGCACGATGTATATTACAAAGTGCATTAATATGGCCATACAGAAGTGCATAACCCTACTTGCTATCGCGGGACAACCCCTTTAATCATAGAAGCCAAAAAAGAAAAAAAATCTCCTACTTCCCCTCCTCTCAGATGGACCACAAGTTGAGATTGTGCTTTTTTCCAATTTACGCTTGATTATTGGGAAAATGTATAAACACTTGCTCTGCATCCAAAGCTCATTACTGAAGGGCACTAATAACATCGCTATATTTACTTAGTTAGGCTAATCTTCTGTATATAATGACCACATATAGATGCCTTCATAGCATCCCATTTAGACTGAGGAAGAGTCAAAATCAATCTGAAAAAATTCCAGTAGAGCCTCCTCCGTTCTAGCATTACCATCCAGCAGGTTAAACTGAAATGGATTTAACCTCCAAACTCTATTCAAATCAAATCCCCCACCATTCATAGTCAACCACAGAGTGCAGAGTGACCAGACACAGCGTGATAGATATTCTACTCTACAAACATAAGGAAGCATAGATTGTATAATACAGCGGTGCCTTGGCTTACCAGTTTAATCCGTTCCGTGACGGAGTTCTTAAGCCAAAACATAAATTGGAACGCCATTAATGCGTTCCGGACCTCCTCAATAATAAGCTCTAACTACACTACAGTAAGTACATGTAAAAAAACAAACATCAATACTGACCTACCGCTGGCATTCCGGTCCTCACAATGGTCTCCGTCACTGCTGCAGACTGCCACGTCTTCCTCCACACCGACAGAGCACTTCTTCCTGGAAGTGGATTTCGAATATCCCGCCTCTAGCAAGCTAAAGCTCCGATTGCTTAATCCAGCGACGGCTTTTATTGGCTGACGTGGCGCTGGATTAACGAATCAGAGCATTAGCTTGCTGGAGGCTGGGTATTCAAGCCGCACTTCCAGGAAGAAATGCTCTGTCAGTGTGGAGGAGGACGCGGCAGCCTGCAGCAGGCCATCATGAGGAACGGCACGCCGGCGGTAGGTGAGCATTAGACACCCTCCCGAGCCTCAGATTGCGAGCTTCTTGACTTGCAAACAGGCTCATAACCCGTGTATTTGCTCTTAAATCTGAACAAAAACTCGGGAGAGAGCCTGCTCACAAGCTGAGGCACCACTGTAGATCTAACGATGGGTACGCAAAGTGTATTATGTGCACTGGAATACCAAGAGTATTGTTGAACCTCTGGATTTCTCAACCTGCACAGATCACATGAACCTAATTCCATTAACAAACATGCAAAAGAAGTTGGAGGAAAAAGAAGCCATTATAGGGCTTTTATTAAATCTATCCAAACAGTTATTGCCAATTAGTGTCAGCTGTAATAAACAGCTGACGCCCGCGCTGTATGAAGAGAGGTCGCCCCGCGATCTCTCTTCATACAAAGACCGCCGATACAGGCCATCAAAAGGCGTATCGGCGGTCGTTAAGGGGTTAATTATAGAAGCCAAGAAACCATCTCCTGCTTCTCCTTCCTCAAAGATCTTCTGCTTCATAAAAAGATGCTTATTTTTTGCAACACCTCACAGATGATCCGCAAGTAGAGACTGTGCCTCTTCCCAAATTATGCCTGATTAGTGGGGGAATATAGTCTTGTTCTGAATCTAAAGCTTGTCGCTGAAAGGGCCCTAATGACATCCTGAGATTTAGACTTATGTAGGCTTATCTGTATCTAATGACCATGTAAATGCCTTCATAGCATCCAACAATACAAGAAACACTGAAGAAGATCCAATATTAATTTTAAAAAATTTAAAAAATTCCGATAGAGCCTCCTCTGTTCTAGCATTACCATTAAGCAGGTTCAACCAAAAGACATTTAACCTCCAAGCTGTATCCAAGCAAAATCCTCCACCATTCACAAAGAGTGCAGAGTGATCAGACACAGTTCGTAGAAGATATTCCACTCAGCCAACATAAGGAAGCATAGATGGAGTGGCTATCGGGAGATCCTTCCTAGAAACTGTATTATGTGAACTGGAATAACAGGAGTTTTGTCGAACTTCTGGATCTCTCAATCTCCATTATATCACATAAACTTAATGCCATTACTAAACATGCCAGAGTAGTTGGGAAAGGAGAAGCCATTAAGGCCTCATGTCCACGGGGAAAATCAGATCCGCTGCAGATTCTACATGTAGAATCTGCAGCGGGTCCCTCCTGCCCCGCGGACATGAGCGCCGAAAATAGAAATTTAAAAGCATTTACCTATCCGTAGCGGGCGGGGAAGGTCAGCTGTTCCTCACGGCCGGATCTTCATTTTCGGCCGGCGGATGAATTCCTGACGCCGGCGGCACGTCGTCGACATGCCGCGCGCATGCGCCGGGCACATCCGCCGAGCCGAAGCAAGGGAGATGCGGCCGTGAGGAAGAGCAGAGCTTCGCGGCCCGCTGCGGGTGAGTAAATGCTTTTAATTCCTATTTTAGGTCTCCCGCGGATCCGGACGGCTTCCATAGGCTTCAATAGAAGCCCGCGGGAGCCGTCCCCGCGGGAGACCCGCATGAAAATGGAGCATGGTCCAGATTTTTTCATGCTCCATTTTTTTTAAAATCACTTTTATTGACGATCCGCGGGTATTTATCTACCCGCGGGTGGTCAATGCATCCCTATGGGGTGCGGATCCGCGCGCGGGAGATCCGCTGCGGATTTTAAATCTCATTTTGCCCGTGGACATGAGCCCTTAAGGACCTTCATTAAATTTATCCAAAGTTATTAAAATTGTCCACAATTAATGTAGCAACAGCAGGGAATATAACCACAAATTCCATTACCTTCTTAATACATTTGTTAGAATACTAAGGGGGTAAATATATTGCCAGTAAAAACAATTTTTTTGCGAAATAATACATTTCAGACAAACAAATCTCCACATAGAATCAATAACAAATGACTCACACTTAACCCTTTCCAATCCAATGTCGGGCCTGCCCCGACATCATGATTTCCTTCCACAGCTCCGATGTCGAGGCAAGCCTGACACTGCAGTGCAGGAGTGCATCTGCACCCGATCATACCCATCGGGTGCAGATGCACTCCTGCACTGGTCCTCATCGAGGACCCCCGAGGAGAAGGCAGAAAGGGTTTTTAACCCTTTCTGCCTTCTCTTTTACACATTACATAGCGCTCAATTAGGGCTATGTAATGCACGGAGATTCCGGCTGGCGATCATGTGACCGCCGGTGTCACCAGACCCCCAGCGGTCAGATGAACGCCGAGCCGGGAGCCTGCACCGTGGGGGAGGCCTGCTTACCTGTCCGGCGTCTGCCGCATTCTCCCTTCTGTCTCCTGGCTCGGCGATCATGTGACCGCTGGGTGCCACCTGAACCCGGCGGTCACATGATCGCCGAGGCAGGAGGCAGAGGAAGAATGCGGAAGACGCCGGACAGGTAAGCAGGCCCCCCCCCCACGGTGAAGTGAGCATTTGCACCCTCCTGAACTCTGTCAGTTCCAGAGGGTGCAGGGAAATGTATTTTTTCTCATCCATTCTCCCCAGCTCCAATTTATTTGGAGCTGGGGAGAATGAATGAGAAAAAATAATTGGATTGGAAAGGGTTAAAGGATATTTTTATGAACCAGTACACTTACTCCACACGTTTCATCACATGACGTATTCAGCAGCCCTTCATAGAATATTACTCAAGCAGTGGGTTACGCCAAAAAAAGGAAAAAAAACATTTAGGACATCCTATAATGATTTCAGACCCCCTCTAAATATTTTAAGTTCAGAGAACATACTACATATTTACCCTACTTACACCAAACGTGTTCAACTCCAGGCTCCACTGCACTGGGTCCCAAGCAGTGTTGCCAGTCATATATAAAAACTGGACTTTTTACCATTGTGATAAAAAAATTGACATGTCTGAATGTTTTGAAGCTGGGGGCGGTTGTGCAGGTTATTGTGATCACCGCTTTAGTTCACAGTAAGGGTGCATTCACACGAGCATACGCACGCACAAAAATACGCTTGTATTTACAACAATGCATTCCCATTGTTTTCAATGGAGCCGCGGCTGCTGCCGACTTCCTGCATTCTTTTTCAGGAAAGGGCTTTACATATAAGCCCTTCCCTGAAAAAGAAACATTTCAGTGCAAAACAACCCCCAAAAAAACAACTTACCTCTCCGCCGCTGCTGTGCCCCCTGCGGGCATGAAGAACACATCTGCCGCATGCGGGAGATGTTTCCTTCACCCCCGCTAGTTAAAAGAATTCCCTGCTGCCACATCTGTGGTAGATGCAGCAGAAGAATTCTTACACGATGGTAGAGAATCCGGCTGCCAGAATCCCCGTCAATGGCTTTTCAGGGAAAGTGTATAAAAAAAAAACAACACTCACCTCCCTTCAGCTGCCAGGGCTCAGCCGCGACTTCTGCCGCTGTCCCCGGCTCTGTAGTTCTGAGCTACCAGCAGCCAGGGATTTTAAATCCCTGATGCTGCTAGCTGAAAACTATAGAGCCGGGGACAGCAGCAGAAGTCGCGGCTGAGCCCCGGCAGCCGTCAATGGCTTTTCAGGGAAGGGCTTCATAAGCCCTTCCCTGAAAAGCCTTTTAATATAGTGTGAAAATAAAAAAGATACTCACCTGCCGAAGCTCAGCCGCGGCTTTTGGCGCTGTCCCCGGTTCTGTAGTACTGAACTATCAGCAGCCGGGGATTTAAAATCCCCGCCTGCTGGTAGCTCTAATTGTGATTGGCTGAGCGCTTCAGCCAATCACAACCAGAGCTACCAGCAGGTGGGGATTTTAAATCCCCGGCTGCTGATAGCTCAGCAGCGCTACAGAGCCGGGGACAGCGTCAGAAGTCCCCGCTGAGCCCCAGCAGCTGTCAATGGCTTCATAAGCCCTTCCCTGAAAAGCCCTTTAAAATAGTATGGAAAAAAAAAATTATACTCACCTGCCGGGGCTCAGCCGCGACTTCTGCCGCTGTCACCGTAGTTCTTATCTATCAGCAGCCGGGGATTTAAAATCCCCGCCTGCTGGTAGCGCTGGTTGTGATTGGCTGAACGTCTAGTATATAGACATCCTGCGGTTCTGTCTGAATCCCTGAAAACATGATTTAGATGGCATCTTGCATCACAACCATCAGCGTTCACTACTCCAACAGAAACTAATAAGGCTGTTTTCATACGGGCGATAAAACTGCATGATGGGAGAGTGAAGACGCAGAATTCTGACACCCACGCTTTTTAATGGTTTCATTCACATCTGCGAGATTTAAAAATTGCTGCCTGTTTCATCTTTCTGTTTTATCGCCCATATTTCCCCATGGAGCCTCCGTTTTATTGCATCGCAACGCACGACCTTGTGATTTATGTGCGGTGTGTTTTTAACATTAGAAACTCCTATTGTCTATCACGTGAGAAAATCACAAGCGGCAGCGAGGTAAGAGTATGTCAGGAAAAGCATGGCTGACGCTCAAGCATCTCATGAGCCCATACGCGATATTGCTGCAAGGTCTCTGTTCCTTTCCAGCACCAACGAGAATAACGAGTCGACTACATTATTCTTTCTCGCCCAAATACCTGAAATGGCAAGTTACTGGGAGAGCACTGCTCTCTGTTTGAGTAATGATTGCCTACAGTTCACCTGGTCATCCCCTGCTAGTACCCAGCATTCTACAACCGTGTTTCCCTGAATATAAGACCCTGTCTTATATTAATTTGTGACCCAAAAGAAGCACAGGGTCTTCTTTTCAGAGGATGTCTTATACTTACTGAGCCTAGTGTGCGCTGAGTGTTAAAGGGGTTGTCCCGCGGCAGCAAGTGGGTCTATACACTTCTGTATGGCCATATTAATGCACTTTGTAATGTACATTGTGCATTAATTATGAGCCATATAGAAGTTATAAGAAGTTTTTCACTTACCTGCTCCGTTGCTGGCGTCCTCGTTTCCATGGAGCCCGCCTAATTTTCGGCGTCTAATGGCCAAATTAGACGCGCTTGCGCAGTCCGGGTCTTCTTCTTTTCTCAATGGGGCCGCTCGTGCAGGATGCCGGCTCCGTGTAGCTCCGCCCCGTCACGTGCCGATTCCAGCCAATCAGGAGGCTGGAATCGGCAATGGACCGCACAGAAGCCCTGCGGTCCACCGAGGGAGAAGATCCCGGCGGCCATCTTCAGCAGGTAAGTAAGAAGTCACCGGAGCGCGGGGATTCAGGTAAGCGCTGTGCGGTGTTCTTTTTTAACCCCTGCATCGGGGTTGTCTCGCGCCGAACGGGGGGGGGGAAACCCGTTTCGGCGCGGGACAACCCCTTTAAAAGGGGTTTTCCAGGCATAAATACTATTGATGAGCTATCATCAGGATAGGTCATCAATAGTTGATCAGCTGGGGTCCGCCGTTCAGGACCCCGACCGATCAACTGTGTGGGCGCATGCTGTCAGCGCTGCAATAACAGAGGTCGGAGCGGAAGCCTCGCGCCAACCTCCCACGTTTAAGTGCAGGCACAATCAATGGGAGCCATGCCTGCAGTGACCAGTGCCGGCCACTACATGGTAGGCTGGCTCGGAGGCTTTGGCTCCAAATACACAGAGGTCGGAGTGAAAGCCTCCCCGCTGACCTCCTATGTAGTGGCCGGCACTTGTCACTGCAGGCACAGCTCCCACTGATTTCAATGAAAGCATGCCTGCACTTACCAGCACCGGCCACTACATGGAGGTCGGTGCTGAGGCTTTTTCTCTGACCTCTGTTATTGCAGCTCTGACAGCATGCGCCCGCTCAGCTGATTAGTCGGAGTCCCAAGGGGCGGACCGCAGCCGATCAACTACATGATGGCATCACCTGGAAAACCCCTTTAAGGCACAAGTATGCAGCTCTAAGCTCTCGCTCATGACCTGAAGGTTTTGGATTCAATCCCCACTTGGTTCAGGTAACCAGCTCAAGGTTGACTTAGCCTTCTATGGTCAGTAAAATGAGTACCCAGCTTTTGGGGTGGTTTGCCATTGCTGAGGAAGGCAATGGCAAACCACCCCACAAAAACAGCCAGCCAAGAAAATGTCACCGTAGCACTTTACCTTATTATACTTACCTAGCAGGCCCCTCCCACAGCGCTGACACCATCCTCAGCTCATCATACATCACTTGGTTCCTTCAGTGCTGAGCAACGGTGGAAGAACCAATCACTGCCACCGCTTCCTGGGGGCGGGATTTATAAATCCTGTAACCAGGAAGTGATGTTGTATGAGCGGCCGAGGACTGCGGGAACCACGGGAGGGACCTGCTAGGTGATGTTGTGTAGGTAGGGCTTATTTTGGGGGTACGACTTATATATCATGCCTGCCCAGAAATTACTCTAGGGCTTATTTTCAGGATGTGGCTTATATTTTGGGAAACAGGGTATGCTCCCATTTGTACGGAATTCCAGTAAAAAAACGCAATGTGAACAAGTAATAGAGGCGGCCAATATGTTACTTGGGCAGGGGTGCTGCGTACCACCCTGCGAGGTCAGTGCTGACAATTAGGGGGTCCTGACGGATATGGGGTGTGATACAAGAAGCCGTGTGATACATGAAGTGACAGCAGCATTACCACACCTCGGGAGGACGGCAGGAAAGTTTGATGTCTGGCAGAGGCGGGGTGAAGCAGGGGGCAGCAGCGGGACAACGGAGGAGGAGGCGGAGAGCCCACAGTGGGGAGGCAGCCTCACACCTGTGCAGGAGTAGTGTGAGCCGGGGATGTGCCGGCAGCCTGCAGCCAGCCGTGTGCGGAGGGCAGCGCGGTGCAGCATGTAAGTCCGCGCACACAGCGCACTCCACACTTTCTCCCCGCCAGTGACTGCACGGCGACGGCTCCGCTCCCTCCCAGCACAGACATGAGGCTGAAGCCCGGCTTCCTCCTGCGCAGCCTGCTGGTGCTCGCCACTTTCCTGGCTCTGCTCATCCTCTGGTCCTCGCTGTCCTCCGGCCGGACGGAGCCCCCGCACTCCCAGGTGGCCCGGGTGAGTACAGGCTTATGTGTTGTGCTGCCCGTCCGTCCTCTCTCCTCCCCCCGACCTCCATTACCAGAGGGGCCTGCTCCGTCCTCCGCTGCCGGAGGAGGGGGATTCATTAACGGCACTAAGCGCCTTAATTGGGTTTCATGCCGGCGGATGGCGCAGCATCCTACCCGACGTGCTCCGTGTCCGGGGAGGAGGCGCGCCGAGTTGGTTGCCCCGTGGGGTTCTGGGTAGTTGGTGCCCCCCACCGGACAAGGCCGTCACTGCTCCCAGTGCGGGAGGGGGTTAGCCGTCCGTCTGCTAATACACAGCTACGTGCTGCCTCATCAACGGCTACAGCCGAACCTCAATTCCGCTGGGATATCGCTCCGCCCATAGACCTCTAGGCAGCACTGTAACCTGCAAATCTGTGTATTCATCCGCCATAATATTAGCCTTCCCGCTAGCCAGGCGGCGGAGTGCTGGAGGGCAGGAGAGCTGCCAAGTTGGGGGCAAGTTCCGCTCAGTGATGGCAGGGGCTTCTCATTGGCATTATATAGGGCATCTGTGGGCATGCACTTCTTCTATGTAGATCTATGGAATTCAAGGGGTTTTCTAGAAGGTTGTTAATAATAATATTATTAATAAAAAGTGACAGTCTGTCTGATCTCTCCTGCCCGCAGTCACCTGGGTCTTAGTGCCAGGGACAATGAGGTCACATGACTGCCACCTCACCAAGCGTGTCACTGCCAGGGTGTCACCTGTAATCCTATTCAGACAGCAGGTGACATTAGTGTTTAGGGCTGTTCACAAGGACCTCCTTGTGTTTTCTGTTCCGCTTTACTTACTATTGATTTCAATGGGTTTGTTTGAGCGTCAGTCGGGCGCAGTTTTTTTCCGTTTTTTTTTAATTAATGGAAGGATAACACGGACGGCAGGAGGTTTTCTGCCGCTAAAGGTAAACGGGACGCTTCTGTTTTATCGTATTTTTTTAACGTTACGGCTGACGGAGCTGAAAAGTTTTTCTACTTTGTTCCGTTTTTTTGTTGCCCATCGAAAATGATGAAAAATATTGTTTATTTTTCTTTTTTTTTTTGACAGATTTGTCAACCAAAACGGTTTTATTTAATTTTTTTAAAATCCGGTATCCATTTTGTTCCATTTAATGTCCATTTTGCTGTTTCATAAAAAAAAAACCCTGTTAAAAACTGAAAACAAAGCGCTGATGTAGGACTTTGACAGTAGAGTTGTGGCGACGGCGCACATGCGTGTAAGGGCCCTCATACCCACGCTGACCACGGCTGTTTTAAAGGGCTGCACCAGAATGATACGTTATTGCCTATCCATAGGACAGAGGATAACCTGCTGATTGGTGGTGGTCTCACTGCTGAGACCCCCACTGGTCCGTAGAAGAGGGGTCCCGTGTCCCCCAGCCTCCTCACTGCACTGGGAAGGAGTGGAGCGATAGTCGCACAAGTCCCAGCTGCGCCATTCATTTTCCGTGGGACTGCGGAGGTAGCTGATTAGAATACCCGGGCGGGGACCAGCAGCCCCATTGAGATGAATGGAACACTAACCACCCTGCTTGGCCGATGTGACGTCTCTGTGGGTGGGGGGAGCGAGCTCGCAGGGACAGACAGAGAAGAACACGGGACCGCCGTTCTCAGGATCTGTAGGGGTCCCAGCGATGAGACCCCCCCCCCCCCCCCCCACCGATCAGCAAGTCATCCTGTGGACAGGGGATAACTTATCATTCATTCCTTTTAGACAAGTGCTGATCAAGAAGATTAGCGCTTGTGTACATGGCTTCATACAGGCGGGTGCTGGCTGTACTGGAAACCGGTGTTTGTCGGCGGCCCATCGCCCGGGCAAGGGTTGTCGGCGGCCCGTCGCCCGGGCAGGGGTTGTCGGCGGCCCGTCGCCCGGGCAGGGGTTGTCGGCGGCCCGTCGCCCGGGCAGGGGTTGTCGGCGGCCCGTCGCCCGGGCAGGGGTTGTCGGCGGCCCGTCGCCCGGGCAGGGGTTGTCGGCGGCCCGTCGCCCGGGCAGGGGTTGTTTTTTTTGAGCCAATCAGTCAATGAACGGTTGCTGACTCGTCGGCGGATCGCTTGCACACTCAGGCGGGCTGTGATGGTGACCCTCTGTAAAAGGCCCCTAAGGTACTTTTACATTGGCACAATTTCTGTGAGGAACGACCCTCCATCGAGTTTTTTGCAGGTCAGTTGGAGATCGGCTCACTTACACGGAGCGGTTTGCACTACTTTATGTACCTGCACAATCGTCTGGGCGCATGTTGTCGGCAGCACATTGCTGTTTACCATGTGTTTCGGTGCCACGTAAAAGACGGCGTCACCCATTGAGTGATCTGCTGCAGCTTCACACGGGCAGATAGGTGAGCAGACATTCGTTCACAATCCTCTGCCCATGTAACATGTCCTTAGTAACCGATCTTCTATTCTAAGATGGTTGATATAAAACCCATGTCCTAGAAATGATTTATAGGGGGCATCTCATCATTCAACCCAAGAAAGGCCTGGATGATCAGAGTCCTGACCTGCATGGGAAATATAGTACAGGGTCGGCCATGAGAAATGAGCCCGGCACCACACTCGTACCAACGCTGTCGGAAAGATTTGTTGCCCATAGCAACAGCGCAGCTATTATTTGACCTCAGCAGTATAAGAAATGAAAGCTGCGCCATGATTGGTTGCTATGGGCAACACAGACAGATTTCCTCTGAGGATACGTTCACACGTAGTGGAAATGCTGTAGATTTTCCGCAGCAGAAACAGAACCCCAATCCGCCATCAGTGTGGGTTATGGTTCAAAATCAACTGCATACCCACAGCTGATTCTGTCCTGCCACATCTCACTGAGCAGCCCTGACCCGGCAACCACCACTAAGCCCCGCCGCCGCCAGTCAGGTGATGCAGAAGTGGGCTTATCACCTGACTGGCACCAGCAGTGCTTGGTAGCGGTTGTTGAGTCAGGACTGCGCCGTCAGGGGCTGCTGATTGCGAGGCGAGAGTAGCTGCAGACCGAAATCCGTTGTGGATCCATAGCTGATTTCCAGTCAAAGTCCGCGCCAATGGTTCAGATTTTTACTCTGTTTTTGATACTGAAATTCTGCAGACTTTGCCTTGGATTTTCCGCTGTGGTGAACCCCTAGCGTTTCTGCTACGTGTGTAACACGGCTTTCATAAGAGTGTGACTACTTCTCGGTGGCCCACCCTGTATAACATAAGCATCAACGTGCGGGTCCACTAGAGCTGCGGTGGGCTGTGCGGCTCCACCAGCTCTGTCTGATCTATTCTACAGATGCCCTTTGTCTCCTCCTCCGTCCGGCTCTAGCTGTCCCACCAATCTCCTCTATACAAGTACTCCGCAGACTCTGGAAGTCTCGACACATTATTCTAGGCAAAGTGCAAGGATTTGAATGCCCCTTTGTTTCCAGTGTTTTGTCCGAGACGTCCAGTGACAGAAATCTCCGAGTGGCACCAAAGGGGTTTAGAAGCTCTTTGGTTTTTAAACTGGATGGAGGTCAGAGTTCTCAGACTCCTCTCATCTGTTCTGACTTGTCTCTTTAGAGCATGCCAGAAAATCGCCCTCAGGTGGATTTCCATTTTGCATCGAGTCAGTTCCCATTTATCATTTCCTCTGGAGGTGTACTTAATGTTACGCTCTGCCTGGTCTTCCCTGTACAAATAACATATACATATATAATATATGGTGTATAGTGGAATATAAAGGAGCGAGGCGCCATTCTGTGTTCTTCACAGTGTGATGTTCTCTTACGAAGTTATTCTTATTATCCAACTTGAACGCGACCAGTTTATAGCGATTATTGTTTTTCTAAGTAGACACAATGATAGTTTTGATCGTGCGGCCAATTTATCGGACTCCTCTAAATATTATTATTGCTACTGTTATGTATTATAAACTGTGGTTGCAGCAAACAGCACATCGTAAGGCCTCGTTCAGATTAACGCTATTTTAGCGCAGTATAGGAGCGGGAAAAGATTGCGGCTATACTGTACTAAAGATTGCGTGAATGGGTTAATTCCAGCTGTTTGAATTAGCCCGTTCACGCGATCGGAGGGGCGTGATGCGTGTTTTCCACTCCCATAGGTGTCTATGGAAAGCACGCACCAAAGATGGGTCAGGTCCTATCTTTTCTCGCACCACGGATTTTAGATGCGGCCATTGCAGTCGCATGTCCTATTTTTGATTGGCGCGAGTATTTAGCGCGTCTAAAATTTCTTCATGTGAATGCTTCTAGAGGAAATCATTGTCTCTCATGGACGCAATTTTTTTCACTCGCCTATAATGCCCTAAAACAGCGTTCATGTGAATGAGGTCTAAAGAATAAAAAAGGGTTTGATTTTGCAAAGGCCCTTTAACACGCCAATGGTTGTGCATGAATTTTCACCCTATCATTGCTCAATGCAAACAGGGCAGCGATCAGCTGACAAATGAGAGAAGAGTAAACTCTCATCTGTCACGAAAGAGTAAACTCTCATCTGATCCAGTCTATTGTGCTGCCAAGAAGGATGATTTTTCCAGATGCACATCTTCAATGTGTAAACTACCGACAGTCCATTGAGGATGGAAGATCCTAAGAACAATTGTTCGTCTCCTTAGCGTCTTAATCAGGCCAGGTAAACGAGCACCGATCTTGAGGATTGGCGCTCATCAAACACTTGGTATTCGCATGTGTAAAAGGGCTTTGAGAATAAACTTTCCTATAAATTTTTTATTTTGTTATGATGTTCAAATAGTTTTGTATCAAAAAAGAAAGAAGTGTTCTAAAACTGACACATTTATCGGCTAAGCAGCAGAATTCTATTTCCAGCTTCTGAGCACACGGGCCTCTTCATCAGCCGAGTTTACACATAATAAAGGGACCTTTGTTCCTACAAATATAATTCTTCTGCTTAGCCCAAAATCCATCACTTCTGTACCCATTGTCTTTTATGTCACACAAGTATTTCACATCACATCACTGCCTGACACAGTACCGCACCATTTTTTTTGCTTTATACTGTAAAAAATTTCTTATTTTTGTGCAAAATCTCCTCTTCAGTGTGGATTAAGCTGACAGATGAAAGTTTTCCCAAATGGCAGATTGTGAACGTTTTAGCTGATCGTTGTTTTAAAATTATAATACAAAGTGCTATCTAAAGAAAGTGATTTGTCAGTTTAGATTTTTTTTTTTGCCCATTGTCAGCTGAAACTAGATGTGTATGGCATAATCAGTCAATTACGGAAATAATTCAACACTTCATGCAAGTGCAATCTGTGTTTTTCTTTTTTACAAGTTTTTTGTTTTTTAGCTATAGGCCCATTTACACGCAAAGATAATCACTCAATTTGTTCAAAAGATAGGGAGAATGACAGTTTGAGCGATTATTTTGCATAAGCTGCTAATGGGCACTAATGCCTATTAGCAGCTTATTACCTTTATTTGTATGTAAATTAGCCTCTGGAGCTGTATGCAGAGAACAGCAGGTGGTCTGTTCTCTGCATATAGTTAGTTTGTTCTGCTGCGGGGTGGCAAGCTAAATACAATGTAGTCAGGTACTCTGGTAAAGAACACAGCATGCGGTCCCTGCTATCACCTCTCTGGCTGAACAATGGATTTTATGCTTGCTTAAAAATCATCGTTCAGCGAAGAGTGAAACATAGGAGCATTTGCACACAACGATTCGCTCAAACGATGGCTTTTGAGCAATAATCGTTGCGTGTAAATGGGGCTTATGTCCCTGATCTGCCTGTTTAGTCATGCATGCTGATCACACTGGAACCATTTTACCATTGCTTAATCTTACATGCATTGTCCGAGAGTTGGAAAAAAGCAAAAGCAGCAAATGTACTAAAATAAAAAGCTAATCAGTACATACCTCTTCTATCCTCGGACAATCCAGTGCAGATGCTCTTGGATTCCACTTCTGCTTCTGTTTTACAGGCAGCCATAACGGCACGTGACTGTTGCAGCCAATCTGATACCAGTAAGTATAGCACGTTACCGCTGAGGCAGTGATTGGCTGTAGCGGTCATATGCCAGTGTTTCAGGTCATGGCTGGTGCTTGTAAACTAGTACTGATGAGGGACCACAGGAGCATCTGAACTACATCAGCGGGAATTTGAAGAGTTTTATACTTTTTTTTTTTTTTTTCTCTTTTTAATTTCAGTACATTTTCTCCTTCTCTCAGATAACAGCCACACCGCAGAAAAATAGGAAATCTTAATAATGGTTGGGTGGATGTGCCGTAAATGTAGAGATAATGCTAAAGTCACCCACACAGATTAGTCAAAAGTCATCCAAACCCACTGATTTCGGTGGCACTGGACGACTCTCACGTGCATGCATGATGTCCGGAAAAGAAGGATCGGGTGTGTTGAATGTTACACCAGATCTTATTAGCCACCTGTGGAGATAAGGTTATGTTCACATCTGTGTTGGGAAATCCCTTTGCCGAACGGTTCTGTGTCATGACGGAATTGAACGAGGCTGAACGAACCCAGGGTTCTTTTCGGTTCCTGTCATCCGGTCCAGTATTTTGCCAAGCCAATGTGCCTTGTGGAGTCGGGAGAAGTGGCCATTGGCTGAACTAGTGTTCGGCTGACAGCTATTAAAGATGTATGGGCACCTTAAGGTTGGACAAATCACAGTTTAAGAGCCAGTATATTTTTCTTTAGTAGCCAGGTAATACGACCGCCTATCGACATCAATGGAAGAACAAACAAAGGGAATTGCAAATTTCTAAGAATGTTTAGTCACTCGGCTTCTGGGACCACCCTAACCCTAAGGGATCACTAGGTAATTTATCTGGACTTTAATATTGGCAAAACTGAGATGTCTGAACCCAGAACTTGGCAGGTGGTTGTACTACGCATGGAGAACACATAAGAAAGAAGTGTCGCTATCGTCTCACTATGGGGATCTATGTATAGCTTCCATCTGATAGTTCCAAGAGGCTTTGTGCAAGTAACACGTAATAGAAAGTGATCATCCCGAAATTTGCAATTACATAAAGCCTTCTTTGAGTTTCGATATGTTGATCTGCATATATAGAAGCTCATTTCCGTTCTTAATTGCTTGCAATGCTTGTAGGACAGGTTTGACAACTGATAGAAAGGGCTTGTCTACAGCGCTGCTGCCGGGTGGCTTACTTGGCAAGACTACTATTGATGGGATCTGGCTAGACACACGGTCCCCACATGGACTAACAGGTTACAACGGACTTACATCCAGGTCATGTTTGTATCTCCAATCCTGCCATAATTTATAGAACACAAGTTGTCTGAATCCGGGGATGATGATCTCTAATAGAAGCACGCGCCACTAAGAAGGGCGAATTAAAAATATGCAGAGCCAGTATTCTGTCTTCTTGTGTGTTCACCCTTGCTTGTTTAATTAAACACACCATTACTCTTTGACAAAAGCTCTGCTGTACTTGCTGAAGACAACGCAGGTTTAAAAATGTATGGAGGGTGAAAATGTATCTCTTCTTTCTAAGGAGGCAGAGATGGTAATGAATGATATTGTAGGCAATTCAACCTGGTGCTGGCCACTCTGATAGTAACACCTCAGGGGGCAACTTCCCGGAACTATTCTTCCTCTGACTGACAATGGAAGGTAATGTTCTTCCTCTTTATCGGAGAGGCCCCTTAGTTTTTAAAGGGTTCTGCTGCAACTGGGACATTTAAGACCCCATTTACACTGAAAGATGATTGATCAAAAATCGTTTAGACAACAGTTTGAGTGACAGTTTTGAGCGATCATCTTTGCATTAGCTACTATACAACTATGCAGGTTGAGCGGAACACCACTGCTATCGCTCAGCGAACAATACAGCTGTTCTGCATAAGCACAGCTGTATTGTTCTCTGCGCTTACAGCTCATGTCCAGCTGCGAACTACCAGCAGGACACGAGCTGAAAGAATCTTATCAGCGCTGCCGACTGTGATAACAGCCTGCACCGCTGATAAGAGTTCATCGTTCTATTCTAGAAAACTAGAATTGAGCGAGGAACGAATCGTGCATGAAAACTGCACAACGTCAATGCATTTTAGATGCAATGTGGATCGCTCAAAAGACGGCTTTGAGCAAATTTTAAGCGAGGATCGTTGTCTAAATGGGTCTTAACTTGTAGCGTGTTGTATATCCTAATGCATATTATA
The DNA here is from genome assembly GCF_035609145.1 of Eleutherodactylus coqui. Lineage (NCBI taxonomy): Eukaryota > Metazoa > Chordata > Amphibia > Anura > Eleutherodactylidae > Eleutherodactylus > Eleutherodactylus coqui. Next base: position 108,899,828 of record NC_089843.1, on the reverse strand, counting down.
CAATTTGCTGCTTTAACCATCTCAAAGTTTCTTGACTTTGCAACGATTAAGGATCTCCTAGATAGTATTCATATAATTCATGTCAGGAGGGTGCACATATTATCACATTGCATTTTAGAAGTTCCGTAATGCATAGAGGATTGACCGTGCGCTCATGCACCAAGTTTATTTCTACAGGTAGTAGACAGCCTTGTTTTCACTGCAGTGGTCAGACTTGGTATTGCAGGCTGTATCTCCATTTACTTCAATGAAAACTTTACTTGTAGTGCTAGGTTAGGTCAGTGCAGTGAGAACAGAGCTGTCTGTTTTATGTAGAAATGAGCTCAGTGCAAAACAGGCTGTTGAAGTCAATTGGAGAGCATAAATGTGCATGATACAGATATATATATAAAAATTTTTTTTTTTACACGTGCAAATAGACAATACGCAGGATTTCGGTCCATGAAAACACGGTGTTACAAACCAAAACTAAAATTGCTCGTGTCAATGAACCCTTAAGTTCACTTGCTACTGATTTTCCAACCACATCTGCTGGATGTTTGTTCTAAGCATCTACTACTATTTCAGTAAAATAATATTTTCTGAAAGTTTCGCATTTAGCACCCATTCAGACTACTGTACATTTGGACGTGTGCCGTTCGTGTATTCCAAGGACAGTACATAGTCCCATAATAGCCAATGGTCCATGTAAAAGAAATTGCTGCAGGTCTTGGGGAGTAACATCGCTGCCTGTTCCTTCGCGCTCGTTCAGCGTTCTGGTTGGCTCTTTCAAAGGGAACCTTAAGAATCGTTCAGTCTTTAACATTTGCTGTCAAAGTGAATCAGGAGGACAGAGTGAGCGCTGTTTTTAATGAATGACAAGTGAACGAGCCAACGATGTTTTTCATGCCTGCATAAAATGAACGAAAAGCAAATGATTATCATTAATTTTTCGGTCATTGGCTCGCGTTTAGAATGAATGATCATTCACTTTCGCTCATTTGGATGCTTTTTGGGAATGGTAATAGTTCCATGTACTAGCGCCTTTATTCTCAGCCTATTTCACGGAGGAGAATAGTATATGCAGGCAGTGAATATCAGACAGTACATGGGCACAACTTTCATAAGGGCATCTCCGTATGGTCACAGGGGGCAGAAAAAATTGGCTGTTGCAGATTTTATTGAAAACCTGCGCCACGATTTTCAAGCTCTGTCTGCTCTATTTTGGTAAGTTTTTTTGCGCTTTTTAACGCACCTCCTCACAATGATGGAGTGATTGTGAAAAGTCGTGGTGTTTTGCCGACGCGGTGTGTGAGAGTTAACGCTGGTGCGTTAGTTTTTTTCCATGTTAACCTCCTCTGCACAACTCCGCTGACTAAGCAGTACATCTGAGCGGCTGGACCGGTCTTGGGATGTTGTCTGGATGCATGAGTAGCATTATGGGCAATCTCAGCAGTTATTCCCTGCCGCTGACCAGAATATCACTTCGTTAATTTTCATTAGGGAGTTCTGGCTTAAAATTCTGACGATAATCCTTCAGAAATCTCTTGGAATATGTTGGCTAAATGTGACGGTGTCATACTGTCCGCTTATATTAGTCGGCCTTGCAATAGAACAGAAGGTTAAACTATCACAGCTCGGCATAAACTACTGGATGCATCACTATACGTGTTCCAGAAGGCTTCTGGTGTTTGGTCCCATAATGACTTTGTCAGGGCGATTTCACATCGGCCGGAGGTTTTGTCGTAGATCTGGCTGCAAAGACCGGAAGAAAGAGCCCTGCAGCTGGGCGAAAAGTGGGCAGACCCCATTATAGTCAATGCGGTCTGCCCGGCGCTGTTTGGCTCCATTCGGAGACTAAACCGTTCGACCACGGGGATTCCCCTTTCCTTCTCCCCAGGAAAGCGGGATCCCCAGCGCAAGTGTGAAACCACTCTTGGGCACATGTGATAGGGACACTTATAATAAGATATATCTAAGTGCATGTTCACACACAGTTTATTGTGGCCTATCCCTATTAGATTTTTCTGACATAGATCTTCCACAAGGCTGCACTTAGGATTTTTACTAAGGATTTGCTTGAGTTTGCACCTTTCAATGGGTTAAAGGAGTTGTCCCCCTTTTTTGCTGTGTTGCTGCAGGAATTAGGCAGCTCTGTACATTGCTCAGTGGCTTGAGTTGGTACTGCAGGCTGAGTCCCATTCACTTCAATAGGACTCAGCCTGCAATACCAACCCTGCCACTCTCCTTGTACAGCGCTGTCTACTTCCTGCAACTAAACAGCTAAAAGTGGGACACCTCCTTTAAACCTACCTGACACGGAAAGCATGTGAAGAACTAACAGGTCAATTCTCTTATGTACTATGGTGTGAGGTCCCATTGCGTTCAGTGGAAAGTAGAAATGACAAGGATTTTGGAATGGAATAGGGTGTTAAAAAGTGGTGGTTTGGCTTCTTTTCTGGTTTTGAAATAGTTAAGAACAATTACGGTAACTCAGCTGTTAGTGTTGGTGTGGTACACGTGTAATGCAAACATCACTTGTGTCCACGTTATTTCCTGTCCTCATTATTCCGGGGTGGAAGCATGATTCACAATATCGCTAGGCTTTCTGCTGGCAGTGTTAGTGTTCTCTCTGGGAACGTGTATAATTTGGGTTTACTGTTTATTCTTAATGGCACAATATATACATGATTATACTATTTTGGGCAGATTTCAGTGTCAACTTTTATTAAGGGGCTTATTTTGTGCCTTCAAATTGTGCATATGTAAATGATTTACTTTTGAGTGATAACTTGTCCTAACAGAGTAGTCCCCGGTGAGTGAATCTTCCTGACTAGCAGAAGTTTGCAAGGAATCAGAAACTGGATGTTGTTTGACTCCGCAGCTCTGGATCAGCATCCCTATTAGGCCACATTCAGACATGGCGGATTTGCCATGGATGTTCTGTCCTGATTCCCGCTATATTGGGGAATTGTGATGGCTTTTCACTTTGCAATGAAATGCTTCACTGCAGATGTTGGAAAGTCTATTAAGCATGTGACCCACCTATTTACATGGAGCAGTAGGGTAACTACTAGCAAGGCTAGTTTATACTGCATTTACACTTTATTCAAACTGTGCTGGAATGCAATATTCAGGGCCCAAAGTTAAGCGCTGCGGAATAAGTTGGCGCTATACAAATAAAGATTATTATTATATCCAGTTGGTGCAAAGCAGGGAACCTTTTCTAGAAAACTTATGTCGGATTTAAGCACCACTTTCATGACCTACTAAAGGGAATGTACAGCATCATCAGAAAGTGACCTTTTCTAGAAATCACATTTTTACGTTAAACATATATTGTATGAATATGCTCGGTGACTTCCTTATTATTTTTACTCACAATCTATATTTTTATAAGAATCCTCAAATCCTGCAGTTTTTCACACTAACCACCAAATTCAGTAATAGGTCGCATGCACACTGCAGAGACTGATTCCACATGCAGAATCCGACTCTGCCAGCAGCGGCGTCCGCGCTCACCTGGTCTGTCCCTGGGTACTCCGTACTGTGGATGTCAGGCAGGTGTAGTACCGTTTTTTTTTTTTTTGTTTGTTTGTTTGTTTTTTATTTCTATTTTTTCCATGCACCGTCTCTAGGCAATGACTTGACAGAAGGGCCGCAGATCGGATGGCTTCCATTGACTTCAACGGAAGTCGTCCACATGGAATCTGCGAAAAAATGGAGCATGTTTCAATGTTTCCATGCTGCAATTGGTTTAGAAGCATAGAGTGGTAGAGTTGGAAAGGACCTCCAGGGTCATCTGGTTCAATATCCTGCTCAGCACAGGATTCGCTAAATCATTCCAGATATTTGTCCAGCCTTTGTTTGAATACTTCCACTGAAGGAGAACTCACCACCTTCCGTGGCAACCTGTTCCACTCATTGATCACCCTCACTCTCGGAAAGTTTTTTCTAATATATAATCTGTGTCTCCTCCCTTTCAGTTTCATCCCATTGCTTCTAGTCTTCCTTGTACAAATGAGAATAGGCCTGATCCCTCTGCACTGTGACAACCATTCGAGTATTTGTAGACCGCTATTAAGTCTCCTCTCAGACTTCTTTTTTTTTTTGCGAGCTGGAGCAATCCCAGATCCTTAAGGGCTCCTGTCCACAGGCAAATTTTCACTGCCTTCCCCGCGGCGATTATCCAGTCGCGGCAAATGCAGTGGACGCTTTCATAGCGATTCTTCGCTCGCGGCTGGCAATTCTCCACGGTGAGCCTGTCTGCCGGCTCCTGCTCCCAGGCGGCGGCTCACGTGGGATTTCGCTACGCCCGTGGACAGGTAGCCTTAAGGCTAGGGTCACACAGGGCGGATTTGTTGCGGTTTTTCGTGCGGAAAAATCCGCAAGCGGTTTTTTCCGCAGCGCTTTTTTACTTTTGTCGCGTATTTGTCGCGTATTTGGTGTGGATTTGGCTGCGTCCATAGAGGTCTATGGACAAAAAAGCGCTGCGGAAACGACCAAAGAATGAACATGCTGCATCTTTTAAAACCGCGACACAGTTGCATTTCCTCACTGCGGCTGTGCGGAAAAAATCCGTCCTGTGAGAACAGCTTTTTGGCAAATCTCATTTGTGCTGCATTGCACTGCAAACGCAGCGGTTTTGCCGCAGTGCGGATATGCAACGGCAATCCGCAGCAAATCCGCCCTGTGTGACCCCAGCCTAACTGTTCCTCATAGGACATGATTTGCAGACCGCTCACCGTCTTGGTAACTCTTCTCTGAACTTGCTCCAGTATGTCAATGTCTTTTTTTAGGCTGGGTTCACACAGGGCGGATTTGCCGCGGTTTTGCCGCGGATTGCCGTTGCATATCCGCACTGCGGCAAAACCGCTGCGTTTGCAGTGCAATGCAGCACAAATGAGATTTGTCAAAACTGTTCTCACAGGACGGATTTTTTCCGCACAGCCGCAGTGCGGAAATGCAACTGCGTCGCGGTTTTAAAAGATGCAGCATGTTCATTCTTTGGTCGTTTCCGCAGCGCTTTTTTGGTCCATAGACCTCTATGGACGCAGCCAAAACAGCACCAAATACGCGACAAAAGTAAAAAAGCGCTGCGGAAAAAAACGCTTGCGGATTTTTCCGCACGAAAATCCGCAGCAAAATCCGCAAGCCCAAATTAACCTTTGAAGCGGTTTTGCCGCAGAAGCAGTTCTTCTGTGTCAAAACCGCAACAGCAAAACCGCAACAAATCCGCCCTGTGTGACCCTAGCCTTAAAGTGGGGTGCCCAGAACTGGACACAGTATTCCAGATGAGGTCTGCCTAAGGAAGAGTAGAGGGGAATAATTACCTCATGTGATCTAGACTCTATGCTTCTCTTAATACATCCAAGAATTGTGTTTGCCTTTTTGGCTGCTGCATCACATAGTTGACTCATGTTCAGTCTATGATCTATTAGTATACCCAAGTCTTTTTCTCATGTGCTGCTTAGCCCAATTCCTCCCATTCTGTATGTGCTTTTTTTCATTTTTCTTGCCCAGCTGTAGGACTTTGCAGTTCTCCTTATTAAATATCATTCTGTTAGTCGCCGCCCACTGTTTAGTCTTTTCTAGATCTTTTTAAATGTTAGCTATCCCTCCTAGCAAGTGTTTCCGCAAGTGTGCAGGAGGAATCTATTTCCTGTAGCATGCTATGGGCGCTACATGCTTCAGATCTGCTGTGTGGACGCCCGCTGCAGATTCCGCAGCAAATATCCATCTGTGGGCAGGAGACCATAGTCTGATACTTTCTGTTCTGTGGAGAAAACTTTTCAGCAGTCATCTTGCTAACATCACAAGAAGGATTGTTAACACCTATGCATAGATAACATAGGATCCACCATTCACAATGGGTGTTAATCAAAGCTTACCTCCTCCTCCCCTCTGCACAATGACCCCTGTAAGGTTACAGAGCATGCCTAGAACAATCTTCCATAGAAGTCATTGACTTTGAGCCCCATAAACTTTGTTATAGGGCTCAAAGGTGAGGGAATGTGGAGCTCAAGGGTGATAAGATTCCCTTCCAGGGAGTTTTCCCAAGATTCAAAATTATCCTCTATCCACTGAAGGGGCCATAGCTGTCTGATGGAGGTCCCAGCGGTTAAGAATAGAAGAAATGATGGTGCTAGAAGATGGCATAGTGGTAGACGATACCATTACATTCTGGTTGATGGAGGTCTGAGGGTCTGGATCACCACCTTATAGGTTTTTCAGCTTTTTTCAATTAAGCTTGTTGCAGCTCCATGCAAAGCGGAGGGACGGGGCCATCATGATCACAAAATGATAGAATGTTTTAGCAATATGCCATTACATCTTAAGAAAGTTATTCTATTTTAACCCTTCATAAGCATCTTGCAAATGTTCCTAGTACACCAAACTCTTGACAGTCCTCAGCACCCACTCCTGATATTCTTGTCTATTTTCCATCACTCACAATGAAATAAATGATATTGCAGGAGGCTCTTGTAGGCGGCATTCATATTTCTCTTCATCTCAGTTGAAAGCCGTATTTAAAGTTTGAACCCTACTTAAAAGTTTAGTAAATTGTCTAATCATAATGTCACATAAGCTATTTCTAGTTGCTTTTCAAAGTTCTCACTTTAATGCTGCAGTATTTATTATTTTGCGGTTTATATTTTTTAAAGATTGTCTAATGTGGAGCTTTAGGCCACTCTCACACACCATTGTTAAAATGTGGCCTCAGGATAGTCCATCAGTATCTGATCGGGATCCCAGTTGATCAACTCATTGAAGAGGCCGCAGTGCTCACTTAAAGGAGATGTCTCGAGGAAGCAGTGAATTTTTTTTTGCCCAGTCCCCCCCATTAAGTACACATTACTAAGCCCCCCTGTAAATGACATTTCTAGCTGGTTCGTACTTACCGTTCCAGCGTTTCAGCAACTTATAAAAGTTTCCCCAAGATGGCCGCCGGCTCTTTTCCCGTCGCTCGCTGCAGCCCGACGTGCGCGCTCCCGAGACGCTGCCAGCTGTGTCTCCATGACAACACGACGCCCCGCAGCCGCCGACCAGACCCACCGCAGCCGCCGACCAGTCACCCACCGCCAGGCAGCAGGTAACCGGCACAGCCCCCCCCCCCCCATCACAGCGGCAGCCCCCCTGGCGCAGCGACAGCCCCCCCCCCCCCCCCCCCGGCCCAGCGCTAGTTCCCCCGGCCCAGCGACAGCCCCCCCCGGCCCAGCGCTAGTTCCCCCGGCGCAGCGACAGCCCCCCCCCCCCCCCCCGGCCCAGCGCTAGTTCCCCCGGCGCAGCGGCAGCCCCCCCCCCCCCCCCCCCCCCGGCGCAGCGGCAGCCCCCCCCCCCCCCCGGCCCATCACTTACCTGGACGGCGGGACAGCTGGGCGGCTTCTCCGGACAGCTCGGCAGCTCTGCACCTTCCTCTAACAGAGGATGGTACAGAATGGCCGCTCCAGCGCGCTCCCGAGCAGTGACAGCTCGTCTGCGCATGCGCAGAGGAGCTGTAGCGGGGAGCACACTGAAGCGGCTCGTGCTGAATGGAGAAGACCGGACTGCGCAAGCGCGTCTAAAAAAGCAAGCTGCCGGCGAATTTAGACGGAACCATGGAGACGAGGACGCTAGCAACGGAGCAGGTAAGTGGAATAACTTCTGTATGGCTCATATTTAATGCATGATGTATATTACAAAGTGCATTAATATGGCCATACGGAAGTGTATAACCCCACTTTGTTTCGCGAGACCACCCCTTTAAGTGCCGTAGTCTCTTCAGCGTTTACATTTGAGAACAAGCCTTTCATCATCAGGACGCTGTATTATTTATAGTGGTCATTCTGAGTACTGCATCTTGTCCTATTCACTTCAGCAGGGCAAGCCTATAGTACTCAGAGTGGGCTTTGGAATTAATATGACGTTTTAAGTACAAACGGGGTTGTGTTCAAATGTAAGCAGTGGAGCAGCTGCAGTTGATCGGCGGGGATCTCAAGCTGCAGCGCTCCCCCCCCCCACGATCAGATATTGCTGGCCTGTCCCGAGGGTGGGCCCTCAATTTTAAAAGTTTGGATAACCCCTTTAAATCAGTTCTGCCAGGCTGCCCCAACTGACTAGCATTGTCAGCAAATCCTGTTACAAGTAGCAGCATTTGTTGGTGGTCGTCTGCAGTATGTAAGTATGAACGCTTTATATCCAGATTGCACCCTCAGTCTAACTTTTTTTGGGGAGACCGTTTTTATTCCTGCCTTCCCATGACTAGATCTCACCCTGCATTGTACGCCATTCATAAATAGCTGTAACAAAGCCGTGTGAATAAAGTCTTTAATTGAACATAAGTGTTCAGATTTAGCTGCACTTAACCCCGATGAGATGAAGGGAAGCAAAAAGCACAGATGGTAAATACGATTTTATAAATGTAAGACTGCTAAGTTTGGATGTAATCGTTGACTTTTCCATATCAACACCTACTGTTCTCTTACAATCGCTCTAACTGCTATTACACCTGAATTTTCAGTTATTAAATAGTTTTAGGCTTAACAATACAATTATAGCTATAACCAGCACTATTATGTTTTCTGGCAGCAGAGAACATCAGTTTTAAAGTGGTAATCCAAACAATAATTATTGTCTGCCCCTGGATGGGTAAGAACTACTGGATCGCTGTGCTTGACGAGGTTCATCAGTCCATAGACTTTACATGCCTTGTGCCGGGGGAAATGGGGAAACGGGTGGCCCTATTCTGGCGATCAGTGCATGTTCCAGCTGAAATACCCCTTTTAGGGGGTTATCCAGGACGTGGATACTGATGAGCTATCAGCTGTTTGAAGACACGTCGGCGATCAGACAAGTGTTATGACTTCTCCTTTATATACCATGGGCAAAATATCTGGCACGTCAGAGAATACTTGAGAAATTAAACTTTTATTGATTGGCAATCCAACAAGACGTTTCACTCCTGCTGTGGACCTTCATCAGAAAATTGGATTGGGTACCCAGTACTGCTGGTCAGATGATGCAGACGTGCCAACACCTGACCAGTCACACTGTGTTCACTAAAGGCCGCCAGGTGCTGTGTGAAAGGCCGCGTTGATGGCGCAAAGATTTGCGAGATTAAGGTGAGGAGAGCGCTGTATCTGCCACAATCGGCAGCTGATTTCGAGTCAAAATACATGCCAGTTGTGTGGATTTAGATTCAGTTTTTTTTGCAGAAATGCAGCAGAATTTTGCGCTAGTGAAATTTCACAGTATTTCCACCCTGTGTGAACATACACTTAGGCCGATTTACATGGTGGTGTCTGTTTTACACCCCATGCAAAATGAGCACAAAACACATCAGCGAGCACATGGATGACTATACGTGTGCTGTCCCGTGTTTAGGGACCCTCAACATAGAATGTCCTATTGTCATCTGTGAAAACAGCAAGCATGGGACATGGACCATCGGTGGGATACATGGACAACACAGAGCCTGTAAATCCATCCGTTTAAGGCCTCATGTCCATGGAACACGTGGATTCGGTGCAGGGAATCCCGCACAGAATCCACCCGTGCCTGCAGTCAGTGAGCCCCGCTTACCTGTATTTCCCCAGCAGCAGCGTCGGCGTGGATCCCTCCACTTCCCGGTTCGCTGTACTGCACATGGTCCTCATGGCTCGCGTAGGACATGCGCAGTAGAGGTTTTTTTTTTTTTGTTTTTTTTTTTTTAAATCTCCTGCTTTTCCGCGGATCCACGGCAAGTCTGCGGTTTCATCTGCTGGTGTGCCACAGATTGAACGGCTTTCATTGACTTCAATAGAAGCTGTCCCTGCGGAATCTGCAGAAAAATAAAGCATGCTGCGATCTTCTCTTTTTTTTTTTTTTTTTTTTTCCGGACCAGAAGGTCCGCTATATAAATCCGCATTCCATTCGCGCACGCGCACGCGCATTCTCTATGTGCAGCTTAATTTGCGGATCTCCCACGCAGATTCCGCATATCATACCCACCCGTGGACATTGGGCCTTACAAAGCTGTTAGGTAGTTCCTCGGATTGTTGAAATGCTGTGTCTGCGAACTGCACAAGTAGACCTAACTGGAATTCATCCACAGTATTTTAATTTAAGCGGCTTTTTAATGAGGAGTTCCTTCCCTGTGAAATATCAGGTCATAAACCTGCCTCTTCTGCATTCGCTCGTCTGTATGTCTCCCTGTATGCTACTTAGACTTAGGGCTGTTTCGCATGGCTGACTTTCCTTCACAATGGTGGCCAATTAAGCAGCTGAACCAATGGGAGGCACAGAATAAGGAGAGCTTTGGGGTCGCAATTCCAATAACATAGTCATGTTTCTTTCTTCCATCGCATCCAGTGTTTTTAGTGGCAATGTTTGTGAAGCAGCCTTGCTAATGTTACATGGGGAACCATATTTTAGCTTTAAAAAAAATACGTATTAATATAAAATGGTAATAACAAAAAATTAATAGCACAAATTGATCGTATAATAGACAACAAGTATGGGCGCCTAAACGCTCATCAGATTGAAGTGTGCCTCCAGGATCACGGTTTGTCTGAGGAGTCCCTGATTCGTTATCTCCCTGGGTTAGTTCCTCTCTTAGAATAGATATACTGTATGTTTATCCCAGTATGCCTATAGGATATGGATGCCTTGATATGGATTTTAGGGTGGCAATCATTTTTGCAATAGGATTTCATTAAAAAAGCCTTCCACTGTTTGTCTTCTGAAGCTTATACATATCGCTGTATATACAAACTGCCATCTAAGGGTTCTTTTACCTGATCCGAATTCTCGGCCCAATGTAACAATCTATTTTATTTTCTGTTACGCAGGTCAAGATTTGGCTTATGGGGACAAATTATCAAAATTACTGTTGTTCATCCTGATAGGCTGGCTGTATATTTCCCTGTTCACACGGGGAATGTACAACCAATCCGTAAGTATTTCTATGTTCGCTGGAACTGATGATTGTTGGTCCTTTTACACCGATCCATTGTTGGGCGAATGAGCACTTTTAGGCTGCCTGCACATGGGTTGGGTCAGATTCCGCATGCATCTGACCCACCCATGTGCAGGCGTCCACGTGTACCTGCTTTGTTTTCTCTTCACCTGTAATTGTGGATGGTCCGAACAGCTCGTCATCGGACATGGGCAGTACAGATTTATTTATTTTTTTTTTCAAACTCTGCATCATCGCTAGGCGATAACGTGGAATCCCCAATCTTTCCTCAATGTCAATTGTGTAAGGGTCACGAATAGGACGTCCTTTACTGACTTCAATGGAAGCCATCCGCGCAGAATCCTCTGAGAACATTCTTTCAAAGAAAGATCGTTCGCGCACAAAAAAAATGAATTAAACAAATGATCTTTCATCCAACTACGAGATGATAATGGTTAACATCGCTGAGTTACAGCAATTCTTAAACTTCACCTGACGAATGATAGGTTTTAGGTGAAATTGTCCATTTCCATCAACTTTGGTTTAATATGTATGGGCGCTCTTAGACTCCAGTTTTTCTATATACAATGATATGTAGAAGCTACGGAAGACATATGGTACAAACTGTGTAATCAAACCTATTACAAAAATGACTGTCAGCTCAAAATACATGGATTTAAAGGGGTTGACAGAATGTTTACAGACTGCAGTCAGCCTGTGACATCCTGTAAACCTGCTGCTGCAGCCAATGACAGCTCAGTGATGAGCTCTGTGCTCTATCATTGGCTGCAGCAGCCTGGAAAAATAAAATGAGGCAGTAAAACCATCACACGGGGATAATCCCTAAAAAGTGTCTGGTCTTTTAGGAACAAAACATCCTGGCCTTTAAGATGTTAAATTAAATTATTGCCGATATTCCATGCACATATGCACTAATGAAGTGAATGCCTCCATTGAGGAGTTCCAGCACATTGCTGTTTTCGGAAGCTGTCAATGGACTTTTATTGATCCATGCACATGTAGACACTGTCGTGAAATAGATCGCACTATACATTGCATGTGGGCAGCGGTTTCATACGCAACCCCACAATAAGGCTGGGTTCACATGGGGCGGCTTTGCCGTGGAAATTCCTTGTGGAATTTCACTGCGGCCGCTAATCGCAGAATTGGCAAGAGGTTTGTCAAAAATCTTGTCCACATGGGGTGGCGAATTAATCACGGCAAAGCCTACACTGCGACGTGGATTCTCAGGACGCAGCATGTCCATTCTTTTTTTTTTTTTTTTTCCTGCTGTGGCCACGCTATCCTCTATAGGAGAGCCATCCGAAACTGAAAAAAATGCGGCGAAGCCGCTCAGAAACCTGCGGCCAAGTTACACAGGGTTTGTAGCTGTGCTTTCCCGGCAGAAATCTTGCGGCAAAACCGCAAGATTTCGACTGAGAATACGACCCTTGTGACCCCAGCCTGAAACAGAGCGCGGAATAAAAAAAATAAAGAAAAGTCACACTTCGCATGGCCGTATGCAGTACACTCGCTACGGCTGTGGACACGAGGCCTTAAGCTGATTGTCAGGACTGACTTCACTGCATGTTGTTGCTTCTCACTTGAGGTCCGGTCAGGAGAGCCATATCGCTGGATTACATAAATCATTTATTCTGCTTTTATGTCTTTTGCAGGAATTTACCGCAAGGGCTGTAGATGTTACATTGTAGTAAACGGGATTTTGTAATTCCCTATTTGCCAAGATTTTCCACATCATTGAAAGTACTAAGAAAAAGTGCAGTTTCATTATTTCAGTATTGGTTTTCCATAAATAGAGTTTTAGCAAGATACTTTTTACTAGTTTCTTAGGTAAATGCAGCAATCCTTCTTGGCGGGACTTACATAGGAACTGTAGATTTTGCCTTTGGTTTTTGAGGTGGGATAGAGTATTCAGTACACATGTATTTCCCATCATCAGCCTCCATGGTGTTCATAAGTCGTCAGCTTCCTCTGCCAGGCGACTACATTTACGCATTAGCTGCTGTGCCGCCGTTGGAGGTAAACTGTAATGCCAGAGGGTATTTTAAAAGAGATTGTCTAAAAAAAAAACCAAAAAAAAAAAATCCTCCTTCTTGTTATCCTAAATATGCAGATATTGGAATCCTGTAGTCCTTGTTCTTGAGTAATATGTACATAATTTAGTTGGAAAAGGATAAGTGTGTAGGCCTCGTAATTTACCCATCAATGTGGTGTAATATAGTGCATGCCTCCAGGGGTCATCCACTCCGTACTCAGCCAAAAAAAACAGTCAGTGAGATGTAACAATGGTAAATGTGAAATTTGGCAGGCATAGCTCTCAAGGAAGCAGAATTGCCATCATTCATTAGAAGGTACCAGTTTTAAAGATTACGCTATGATTTTCAATGCTTATTTGTTTTTTTGGAGTTTTTTTTTTTTATAATCCTATACTAAAATCCTATAAACTGTTGCTCTCATACAAATTGTATGGAAGTACCATCACTTGTGTGGAGGCAGCACCGCTGAGGTGGGTCTGACAGTGTTCCATGGTGCTGGATTTGCCGAGTGAAGGAATTCTGTCTGGATAATGTAATGATGAAAACTGAAGACTAAGGCCTCATGTCCACGGGCGGATCGGATTCTGCATGCTGGAGCCCAAAGCGGAATCCGACCTTGCCCACGTGCGAGGACTATGCTTACCCGTCTGGGTATCCTTTTTTCTGTACTGTAGATGTGTGCAGAAGCGTCAGCGCGCATGTGCAGTACAGTTATGTTTTTGTTTTTTTTTCCCCCAAACTCATGCTTTCCCTCTGAATCCGCAGCCAGTCTGCAATGTCAATTGCGGACGGGCCGCAGATCGAACGGTTTCCATTGACTTCAACAGAAGCCATCCGTGCGGAAACCGCAGTGAAATGGAGCATGCTGTGATTTGATTCCTGCACCCAAAGATCTGTAAATCAAATCTGCATGCTTTAATTCAGTTGTGGACGCCCATGTTTCCCTATGGGCGTCTTGAACTGCGGATCATTGAATGGCTGTGATTGGTTGAGCCAGCACTTGAGAACCAATCAGAGCAATCTCTTCCTGGAGGCGGGGTTTTCAATCCAGCAAGAGATGCTCTGTTGGCACTGATAGCTGCATCGGAGAGAGCAGCGGGAGGGACCCGGACAGCGCCTGCTAGGTGAGTATTGTTTTTTTTTTTTTTCTCGCGTAGTGTACAAATTGTGCTGCGTTTTTAGCAGCGCTGGAAACTCTGCCCATTCATTTCAGTGGGTGATACACCGCATTTAAAAACGTTGAAACGCCCAAAAAGAGAACATACACACTCGAGCGGCTGTTTGGTGAAAAGCGCCTGTGTGAGGGGCCTAAAACATACAAACCGTTTATTTTGCTTGAAACCAATAGTTTTTGGCGCCGGTTATTGTCTGTGGCAGTTGGAAGTGCCTAGATGGGTACAAATCACAATACAGATACTCAGAGGATATTGTGTAATGCTGTACACGGGACGACTGCTGGCTAAACTGCATGGGCCCTGACATCGCCGCCGTTTGTGCTTATGTGGAGTGTTTAGACAGGCAGATCACCGCAGACTATTGCTGGCTTCTCACTCAGCGCTTCACATTCTATGTGAGCATTTAGGCGCCGCGAAACGTCTGCAATGATTTTTATGCTGGTTGAAAGTGAGCGAAAAACAAAAAGCAAACAAAGAGTAAATGATGTTTTGCATTTAGACATAACGTTTTTTTTATTGCATGATAATCGTCCTGTGTAAATGGCGCTTAAGGTTATCACAGCTGCACAACCAAAAACCCTTATTTAAACAGAACCTTTCATATAATCCATTAAGCGCCAATAGGCATAGAGAAATCTATTACCAGATATAGCTCTATTGGAACCAAAATAGTGGAAAAATATATATCACATCTCCATCCACTTAATAGTAGAAAGCAATGTAACAAGCAGGGTGATGACAAATCATATAGATAAAGTTAAAGATTAGAGATGAGCGAGCACCAAAATGCTCGGGTGCTCGTTACTTGAGTCGAACTTTCAGTGATGCTCGAGAGTTCGTTTCGAGTAACGAACCCCATTGAAGTCAATGGGCGACTCGAGCATTTTTGTATATGACTGGTGCTCCGCTAAGGTTTTCATTTGTGAAAATCTTAGCAAATCACCAAAGTCATGTAAAAAACACAGAAATGGATAGGGCAGGCGAGGAGCAACATGCAGGGCTGCATTTCGGGCTCCGAGGTCTCACTATTAAGCCACAATAGTGGCAAGAGTGAGACACCCCCCCCCCCGCCCCGCACCGTCAGCATAAAGATCGTTCTCCTCTGCCACAGCTGTAACAGCTGTGGCAGAGAAGAACGATGTTAGCCCATTGAATTCAATGGAGCCGGCAATACAGCCGACTCTATTGAAAGCAATGGGCTGCCGCGAGCGCGAGATGAATTTTCGGGAAGGGCTTAAAAATATAAGCCCTTCCCTGCAATTCATCCAGAAATGTGTAAAAACAAAAAAATATATACTCAGCCGGTCCCGGCAGACGGAGTTCAGCCGCGGCCGGTGGCAGTTCTCCTGAACTGCTCTGAGTAGTATTCAGCAGCCGGGGATTTAAAATCCCCGCCTCCTGAATGAGCTGCCTCTGATTGGTCAGGCTGTGACCAATCAGAGGCAGCTCTCACTCACACCCATTCATGAATGGGTGAGTGAGTGCTGCCTCTGATTGGCTCAAGGGCAGCTCTCAGCTGAATGTGACAGCTGAGAGCTGCCCCTGATTGGTCCCTGCGCTGAGCCAATGAGAGGCAGCACTCACTCACCCACGCATGAATTCATGAATGGGTGTGAGTGAGAGCTGCTTCTGATTGGTCAGGCTGTGACCAATCAGAGGCAGCTCATTCAGGAGGCAGGGATTTTAAATCCCCGGCTGCTGAATACTACTCAGAGCAGTTCAGGAGAACTGTCGCCGGCCGCGGCTGAACTCCGTCTGCCGGGACCGGGTGAGTGCATATATATTTTTTTTGTTTTTACACATTTCTGGATGAATTTCAGGGAAGGGCTTATATTTTTAAGCCCTTCCCGAAAATTCATCCCGCGCTCGCCGGCAGCCCATTGCTGAATTCAATGGTCAGTGCTCGTTTAATCGAGACAAGTACCGCGCGGTGCTCGTCTCGAGTAATGAGCATCTCGAGCACCCTAATACTCGAACGAGCATCAAGCTTGGACGAGTATGCTCGCTCATCTCTATTAAAGATGTAAGCATCCAGTTGTGTTCTTACTATTCTGCACCTGTTAAAATCCGCATGTCTTTACTTCAAAACCGCAAGATTATATTCTGCAGTGGAAGAACTTTCTGCTGTGAATTTAAGGACGTCTTCTAAGGGTTTCTAACATACGGATGATGGAATTCCACAATGAAAGTATGCGGGGGGGGGGGGGAGCAAGAAATTCCGCAAAACATTACGCAGTTAAAAATACAAAATCCGCAACTGTGCTGTGTCCTACAAACTATTTCTGTCCCGTGTGAAAGGGCCCTTAGTCATTTACTGAGGAGAGATGGTAGACGTGAGGTTGGTGTGCATGTTAGGTTGTGGCAGTCTGCAAGGTTTCTAGGGATTGTTGTCTTTGACCTACAGAATAAGAATGCTTGCAAGATACAGAATGGCACTTGGCGATTCTGAAGCCTAAGGCCTCCTTCCCACGAGCGTGACGGGCTCCGCCGCGTAATATTACGCTGTGAAGCCCGTCACGGCGCCCCCCAGAGCCCCTATACTTACCTGCGGGAGATAGCGTGAAATCGCTTCCCCGCCCACCGCCGCCGCGTCACCGCCCACCGCCGACGCGTCACCGAGCGTGTCACGTGACGCGGCCGGCCGTGTCACGTGACGCGGCCAGCAGCGTCATATGGCGTCATATGACGCGCGGCGGTGGGCGGGAAAGCGTTTTTTCACGCTATCTCCCGCTGGTTACAGCGGGAGATAGCGTGAACGGACGGCTTCCATTGACTGCAATGGAAGCCGTCAGTGCGTACAGCCCGTCCTCACCCGCAGAAAATAGAGCATGCTGCGGGTGAGGACGGGAGAAATCGCGGTGCGTAATTCCGCGGTGGAATTACGCATCGTGAGCATTGTGCTATTAGGTTCAATAGAACCTAATAGCTGCGGGCAACGCAGCGGATTTTCGCCGCGAATTACGCGGCGGAAATCCGTTCGTGGGAAGGAGGCCTAAAAACTGTCTCTGCTTAATTGCAGTCGCCTTATAAATAAGCTCCCACAGCTCTGCTGGTGTTCTGCGCCGGCAGTAAACTGCTTCAGGAGTTGCATCTATAACCTCGGAGAACGGAATATGATTTCGGAGTATCCCAATTCCTCAGTGAAGTCCCCCATTACTCTTCACAATAGGCCATTCCCATAATTATTGTATAGGATTGCTGCTCGTGAACCATCATAGAAGCGAACCAACAAACAGGGTTTCTTTCTAGAATAGACCTTATCAGACAATTGTTCCTGTAAGCATATTTACCAGCATTATTCTAGAAGCTATAGGAAGCCATAAACACTGGGAGGGAAATACTCTTCAGCATTTGGTTAGCATTAGAAATGAGCGAGCGTACTCACTAAGGCAAACTACTAGAGCAAGTAGTGTCTTATGCAAGTACCCGCCCGCTCGTCTCTAAAGATTCGGGTGCCGGCGGGGGAGAGCGGGGGAGAGCGGGGATCTCTCTGTCTCTCTCTGTCTCTCTCTGTCTCTCTCTGTCTCTCTCTGTCTCTCTCTGTCTCTCTCTGTCTCTCTCTGACTCTCTGTCTGTCTGCCCGCACCTCCCTGCTCACTCCCGCAACTCACCGCTCTCCCCCGCCAGCACCTGAATCTTTAGAGACAAGCTGGCAGGTACTCGCATAAGGCACTACTCGCTCGAGTAGTTTGCCTTAGTGAGTACGCTCGCTCATCTCTAGTTAGCATGTAAGCATTTTGTGACCCAACATCCATCAAACCGTTTCACCTGTGGTAATGACACTTTTTTTTTTTTCACTTTTTTACTAAATATTCTTTTTTCAACTTGAAACAGATTTTTAGTGGTTGAAAAACAATTCCTTAGAGCAGAGCTTCTTCTAAATGCACCCTAGGTGCACAGGTAATTATGATATAAATGTAGAGTTCACAGAAATGAAAGCTAACTGCAGCATTTTATAGGGCCTTGTACATGGCCCAATAATTGGCAAGAACGTTCACCCCAATGTATTAATCATCGGACTAGTTAAATACACGCTTATTCATTGGCTGATCGTGTCTTATATAGAAGCATATAAATTGTCGCTGGTCGACCAGTGTTGGCTGTGCAGGGACGAACAATCCTATTAATCATCATTCCTTCTCCTCTGCCAGTGTAGACCTTATTAATGAGTGCTGATTGACATACTCATTGTCCATTAGTATAGACAGATGATATACATGCTTTTGATTTTTTTTCCACATATTTCTATGCAATTTAGAAGACTTACTAATTTAACACTAATTTTTGAAATTTTGACGTATAATTCTACATTTTAATTTCGATTTAATTTATAACTTTGAATGTATATACAGTGTCCCTTTATATCGGAAAGTCCTTTGCATCCCCAGCGCTCTGCCATCTGTACCAAGCCTTTTACTTAGACTAGGGATTGTTCCGATTGCCAGATTAGAGTCAGGAAGGCATTCTTTCCCTTAAATGAGGAACATTGGCTTCTACCTCATTGTTTTGTTTTTTTTTTGCCTTCCTTTGGATCAACATGGGGGGGGGGGGGGGGGGGGTAAACTGCACTGGATGGACATATGTCTTTTTTTGGCCTAACATACTATGTGACCCATTTTGAGAGTTACAAATAGTTCAGGAATCGGCACAATGGTTCATCTGTTCTCAATAAAAAGGCACTGTCTCTACCAGTCACGTCATTTGTTGATCAGGCCGTGTCCATGCGCAATACATTAACTATTTGGAGATTTTGCTACATTTCTTGAATGGGAAAGGTATTTGCCAACCTCTATTGACAAAACAAATGTCTTCCATTACAAGTTTAGTTGTTTGTAAAGATTTCAAGTTGGATACTAGTTTAATAACAGTATATTAGATTACATAATGTAAAATCACCCTCCAGCAAGGTTATACTGCAAATACATATTGCATAACCAAAGGAAGGCAACCTTGGCTCACGTCCCAAACGAGCTTCATCCGGCGGTGCTCTAGCTGTGCCGACCGGCTGTGGAGAAAGTCAAAGCTGCCCACAGACTTCCTTCACTTCAACTTAATGCTTAAAACTCATAACCTCGTTCTTCACCATGCCAAACAAGTTTATTTCACCTCCCTCGTCTCCTCACTATCCCACAACTTTTATCCTATTTAAAGGGGTTGTCCCGCGCCGAAACGTTTTTTTTTTTTTTTTTTTTTAACCCCCCCCCCCCCCCCCCCCCCCCCCCGTTCGGCGCGAGACAACCTCGATGCAGGGGTTAAAAAAACAACCCGCACAGCGCTTACCTGAATCCCGGCGGTCCGGCGTCTTCATACTTACCTGCTGAAGATGGCCGCCGGGATCCTCTGTCTCCGTGGACCGCAGGGCTTCTGTGCGGTCCATTGCCGATTCCAGCCTCCTGATTGGCTGGAATCGGCACGTGACGGGGCGGAGCTACACGGAGCCGGCATTCTACACGAGCGGCCCCATAGAAGACTGCAGAAGACCCGGACTGCGCAAGCGCG
Organism: Eleutherodactylus coqui; assembly: GCF_035609145.1. NCBI lineage: Eukaryota > Metazoa > Chordata > Amphibia > Anura > Eleutherodactylidae > Eleutherodactylus > Eleutherodactylus coqui. The sequence goes on along the minus strand of NC_089843.1, from coordinate 108,880,203 downwards.
GCTAATTTGGCCATCGGAGGGCGAAAATTAGTCGGCTCCATGGGAACGAGGACGCCAGCAACAGAGCAGGTAAGTATAAAACTTTTTATAACTTCTGTATGGCTCATAATTAATGCACAATGTATATTACAAAGTGCATTATTATGGCCATGCAGAAGTGTATAGACCCACTTGCTGCCGCGGGACAACCCCTTTAATGTGTTTGGGGGCCTTTACACTGACAGATTGACGATCTAGGATGTTCATTGGCTTTCATTAAACTTCCAATGATATGAGGCGGTCATCGTGAATATGCCAACTATATGCAAATGAATGATCATTAGTATGATTGTTCCTCCCCATACAGCTTGTATTACTTTTGGCAGCATGCCCCCTTTTTACAAGGGGATCTGCTACCAACAAGCACTTTTATGCCCGCATGAAATATGCGATCATCCACGAAATTAGTGTTTTCTCATTTGTTGTCTGATCGCTGGGCATGTTTACCCTGGTGATTGAGAAGGAAGGCCGTAAGGCTTTGCAGTAAGACCGGTCTCCCACGACTGGGTTTGTCAGTGTAAATAGGCCTTAAGATAACCTGAATCACTAAAGCTAAAAATACTAATGCTTTTGAAAGTGCGATCCAATCCAGACAGCAGCCTCTCTGAAGTAGAAGACACCAGTTGGTGTTAATTTAACATTCTGCCTCTGTCCTCTTCTGCTCCATTAAAGAGCTGTCTGCCAAGCGCTCATTCAGCAGCCAGTTATTTCTCTCGGCTCCCCTATGGAGCATACACTCCTGGGCGGGCATAAATGAATTTTCAGAGTGAAGAGGCAAATAAGCTGTTGCCAGACCCCTCCATCAGTGGCCTATCTCTCGGGAAGAAAAACAATTCTGGCATGTTAAAATTCGTCATGCTCGCTCCTTCTTTTCCCAACATCTGCCATCGGAGAAGACTCGAGTAGCCAATATTAGATACAATCTCAGAAATGTTTGCTTTGCATCATTTACATAAAACCTTAATCCTCTTGCTATTATGACTTAAGATATACATATATTTTAATTATGTGAGTCAAAAGTTTTCAGCGTTTCCTGTATCTTCATGATATGAGGATCCTCACGTCGTTGGGGACCCCTGAACCTCTACACTGTTTAATCCGCCTGTGATAGAAGAAATTCATGCTGGGTCAAAAACAAGTGCATTAACCCCTTGAGTGGCAGGTTTCCTACCACCCTGTCGTGCCCACCAGGGCAGGTTTTTTAAAATGGTCTAATCATTGAATTTCAACTAGTTTTGCAGTTGCGTCTCAAGAGCCATAACTTTTTCATTTTTCCATTGACATGGCCATATGAGGGCTTGTTTTTTGCGGGACAAGTTGTGATTTTTTAAACAGGGGGGAGGAAAAAAAGAAATGGGGAAAAAAGAAAAAAGGGGCTATGTCATTAAGGGGTGAAGTAATGTATTAACTTCCTTCTCTGGGTCATTACGACGCACATGGATACCACATGTGTGATTGTATTTTTGATTTTTTACAAAGTAAAGGGAGACAAGTGTTTTTTTTTATTTTTTTAATAATTTTTTTACTTTTTTTTTTTTAATTTTTTTAAAATTTTTTATTTTTTTTTGTCCCTTTAGGGGACTTCCACAGGGACCCATCAAGACCCCTGATCACATTCCAGGGGTCCGATGGTGACAGCCCTTTACATGCTGCAGTGACAGCCCTTTACATGCTGCAGTCACATAGACTGCAGCATGTAAAGGGTTAACACAGCAGAGATCGGAGGTTTTCTCTGATCTCTGCTGTAAGAGCAGGTACCTAGCTGTCCTCTGACAGCTAACAACCAGCTCTCCCTGCCACAGAGACCATCGGCTTGCTTCTGACAAGCCGATGGTCTCTATGGCAACCTGTAAACAAAGCAGGACATTGCCGACATGTCGGCAATATCTTCTGCTGGTTTTTCAAAGCCCTTGCACTGCTCTGTGTGTGTCTGTGCAGGCAGAGCACACTGTCACAGCTTGTGGCATTGTGCTCTGCAGCTCCCATAGTGATACATAGCCCGGAAATCTTCCGGGCTATGTCACTATGAGCAGTGGAGCTTGTCACGGAACTTTTCCGGGCGTGCCACTCAAGGGGTTAAGGCCGGTCTCACACGAGTAGATCTGTATTGCGAATTCTACGATCACCGTCCACATGAATGATAGGCCGAAAACTGCGGGCATTGAAAGGCATAAACTTTCGTTTTTTCCCTTCACACTTGCAGATTGCGAGCAGATGAAAAATCGCAGCATGCTATATGTTGCTGCAGAATCCGCGCTGACGCCTCCATTGAAGTCCATGGAGACGTCCGACCTCCAGACCATACGCAATTAACTTTGTGTATGTGCTGTGGGTACCCGCGTCATCACTAAGCGAGGCGCAGGAGTTACAAACAAAGAAAAATAAAAGCTGTACTGTGCATGACCGCCTGTCAGCCTACGCGGTCATCCGCAGTACAGCTTAATGAGGTACGCATGGTCACCGGCCGGACTCATAGTCAGAATCCGCTGAGGGCCTCCTGCATGTGTAATCCGACCTGTTCGTGTGAGCCCAGCCTAAAGTTATATACATATTCCTGGGTGGACACATGGCAACCAAATTTTCTGACTTAATTTTTTATATGGTTTTGAGCAATATGGCCAACATGATGACCGAACGCCATTGCTACGCTCAGGCACTACAGCATCTGACTCCTGATGTCACCTGGTCTTCTGGCCGGGGACATCTGGTAAACCTGTCACCTTCTAGTGTAGAAGCCCCAACCTGGTTTACGGGACAGCACTCATGACATCTGGTGTTGGAGCCTCCTATTGGCTGCAGCGCACAGGTGGGTAAATAACCACTTGACCCAAAGTAAACAGACAAGAGGAGCGGAGTGGCAGCGGAGGTGCAGACCAATAGCGGAGAGGGGAGTATTGTTTTATATATATAATATATATTCTCATCCTCCCCACTGCCAGCTATTTTTTAATAATCAGGAGAACCCCTTTAATTGCTGGCATGTATTCAGATACTTTGAAAGCAGCGCACATGAATAAAGTGTATATTACAAAGCACGGACCCCCTGTAACAGCATATAATATAAAAGTTGATAGATAACAATAATCTAATCTAAAACCTTTTCTCACTATGTTTATTTCTGCTTTTTTCTCCTCCTGGGTGAAGTCTCTGCTGAGTAACTGTGGTAATGGAACTTCATGAAGATTGAAAATCAGGCTCTTAACCTCATTTGCCCTTCGTCTGCCCATACATTACTGGATCTCAAAGAGATTTATGACTGCGATTCTGCTATTAGAAGCCGCTCTCACGACTATCTGCTTACTAATCTATTAATCACACCTCTACGTTCTGTTCACCTGGGTTATTATATGACATTAGCTTCTCTTTGCCAACCATTTTAAAGTTCCATGGTGTTTAAAGCCCTCATCCATGTCCGGAGCACAGATCTACTTTCTGCAGGTATATAGCTTTCAGCACAGGCGGTTTTCGGAGCCACTATACATTAACAATACGCCTGCTTTGTTGTTCCTATAATTTTCCCCTGGGTGAGGAAATTTGTCTTCATTTTAATCCATGGCGCAGCTTGGCAGACAGCTACATGAGTGATACGGTCATTCTCATTTCACTTGAACCAATCAAATCTGCCTGCTCCGTCTGGGGTCGCTGAAATTGATTGCAGCAGAAATTGGATCTGTAAGTTGAATGGGCTTGAATCCGACGTGTCTTGTATGTGCGGCACGTCGCCCAAGCCATCAATACCTGCATCTCAACCATTCATTTAGGTTTTCTTTCTAGTAACTACGAACCTATGTAGTTCTAAGGGTAGGAGAGAGATTTTCCTCCAGTGTGATGCATGTGTAGGAATTATTTTACCAGATTAGATCTTCAATTTTTTTCCATTGTGCACAAAACAGACCAGAAGAAAGAAATGATGTTAAGATCCTAACAGTATTGGGTAGTGCTGCATCTAGTGATTAATTAGCGGGAGTATGAAAAGCAGGATTTTTAAGAATTTTACAGATTTTGAAAAGACTGGCAAAGAAAAGCTGCACTTCAAGAAGTAGGAGATAGTTGCATAAGAACAGTGCAGGAGTTTTCAAACTTTTTAAACTTGGTAACACTGGCAAAAGATTTTTACCTTGGAGAACCCCTACCAAATCCTTTTTTTTTTTTTTTTAAACAAGACCTAATAATAAGGCTAAAAACACCACCCCATCACAGCATAGGCTAATAGCGCTTTTACATGGGAGGATCATAATCATTCAGATTCCAGCGCTCCCGCGGGATTCCACATGATAATGGTCCCGTGTAAACGCATGCAGTGATTGAACGAGAGTTGTTCAGTTTCTGTATGTAGAAAACCGAACGAGGTGCCGTTTAGTGTAAACAGCGGTCGGTCACTTCTGAAGGACTGTCTGCTTACTGTGAATGGAGGCGGGCGGGGGGAGAACAATCCCTGGCCTGCGCTGTCTCCATTCCAGTAGTGCTGTGCGCAATGCCAGCGATAGTCCTGTATAACAGCACAAGAGAGAGCATCACTGGGATGAGTGTTGGCCATTAGAGATGAGCGAGCATACTCGCTAAGAACAATTGCTCGATCGAGCATTGTCCTTAGCAAGTATCTCCCTGCTCGGAAGAAAAGGTTCGGCTGCCGGCGCGGGTGACAGGTGAGTTGCGGCCATGAGCAGGGGGGAGCAGGGAGTGAGAGGCAGAGAGAGATCTCCTCTCCGTTCCTCCCTGCTCTCCCCGCATGCCGCCGGCAGCCAAATCTTTGCTCCCGAGCAGGCAGGTACTCGCTAAGGGCAATGCTCGATCGAGCGATTGCCCTTAGCGAGTATGCTCGCTCATCTCTATTTGCCCAACACTCGTCCCGTGTAAATGGACCATTAGGATGACTGTCATTCGAATAATCACTTGAAAGAGCAAATGTAAGCGACGCTTGTTCTGTAAACATGGCCACCAACAGCGAGACGAGCGATAATTCACTCACTAGTTTCTAATCCTTTTGTTTCAGCTCACCTAAAAAAATAGTTTCTGGTTGATGAAATGTTGTCTGATGTTAAATCACAGTTTGTACGACTCGTGAATAAATTTGCATGGAGATACTCGCTACGGAGTATATGTCTGCAAACAGCTAGTGAACAATAAGCGCTCTGTGTAAAAGCTTTCAAACAACTGTTGTTCCTACGCTTCAGTGACTTCTCTGAGCGACTATGTGAACGATAGCTGCGCAGTGTAAAGGTAGCCATATATCTAGAGTTTCACCATCCCTTCCCCCAGCAGGGCTCAAACCTCCTCCAGTCCTTCCCCAATCATCGCTTTCAGGGTGAAAATGTCCCCCTCCCCACATTCAATAGTCCGTATCTTAGCAGCAGTCTGACTTAAAGGGGTTTTCTTGGCAAATACTATTAATGAGCTATCCTCAGGATAGGTCATCAATAGTTGAACGGCAGGGGTCCACCTCTTGGGACCCTGGGCGAGTGCCCACTGTCAGCACCGTAATACACAGAAAGCTAAATGTTCAGTGCAAACTAACGTGCAGCCACTCAACCCAAGATTGGGGGAGGGGTGACTGCAGACATCATAGTCCGCACATGTGAACTGATACCAAGGATGCCACTGGCAGCCCGTATGCGTAGTGCTATAAAAATAACAAACGCCCGTCAAGGCGCCAACTAAACAGTAGTTCCCTCACTACTAACACAGTGGCCTGGCACCACTACACATACTCAATAGGGTGTCAGCCTGGAGGCGTCCTTCCCCATCAGACTTGTGGCTCTACCGCTGCCTGGACTCCCTCAGACGTCAGGTGTTCAGTCTCCTGGTCTCTCGCTTCTGGCAGCAGCACTTCTCTCCCAGCAGCAGCCCTGGCAAGGAATTGAATGTGTCTTGAGTTATTACAGACCGCACAGCTGTCCCTGCTGATTAGCACACCTTGAGAACACAGAAGGCCTGGTTACAGCCCCCTGCAGGTCATTCTGTGCACAGCCTTGCCACAGTACTAATAGACCAAGAGCTCACGTCCATGACGGTGTTTTCACCACGTATTACACGTGTGATGCACGGTGATTGGTGTCAATGATCCATGCACATATGCATGTGGACACTGCGTATCAATACACACCAGAGATACATTGCAGCACGCTCTATTTTTCTGCGTAACACGCAGCGTAAGCCCTGTACATTGGTATAGGCAGCGTATGAAATGCTGTCCATATGCGATACATTGCAGATGGGCCACATTTACATACATATTCCCGGTCTGAAACAGAGCTGGGAATTAAAACAAATAAAAAGGGAGTCCCACTGCGCCTGTTCATGTGATGTGCGGACATATGCAGTCGCTGCGGGGAGACCAGCTGCATGTTATCGATACAGTTGTGAGCATGAGCCCTAATATAGATTGCAAGCGCCTATGGACACAAAACCCAATATAAGTGATAGCAGCCTGTGTACAGCGCTGCGGAATATGTATGCACTACCATATGAACTAGCAAAATAAATTCCTAACCTGGACTGTCAAAACATCCCTGATGGGTTATCATGCCCCCCCCCCCCCCCAGTCATGGAATCCCTGCCCTAGTAGAATTTTATTATGGGGATCCCTCCATTATTGGATGGCGGTGGCCCATGGTCAGGGATTGCTGGGCTTCTGTGGCTCCAGGGAAGTAATTAATCTTCATCACTTCTGGCCAATTCTAGTGTATCTAGTTGGCTAATGCACACTGAACATACTATGGTGCCAACTTCCTGGGATAGTTTCTGCTGATATCCACCGGAGATCTTTTTGCTTGGCTAGCAATGAAAGTAACTCCTGGAGATGTTTAACAGTAAGCTGTCTACCCCTGGTTTGTGTTATTAGAAAGGCGATCATACTTTTCAGGATTCGGAGGTTGCTGGAAGGCTCCGAGTACATGAGAAAGCCAGATGTGGAACAACATTGCTTTACAGGGTGTAATGAAAAGATCTGACAATTGGCTTTTTTGTAGGTATGTGATATCGCTGCGAGCAAGAATGCTACTCTCGAGCCATTTGTGTCAGGCTTTGCATCTTGTACAAAGAAGAAGCTCTGTGATCGGGTTTGTCAGTCACTGCAAATGTAGACTAGCAGGACCTGCAGCGGCTGTTCCTGCAAAACAGGTCTAACGTGCCGGATCTCCATTAAGGGCTCCATTATGGCATTTCAAATGTCTTATGCCCTCCACGGCCCCTCGAGCTCCGTCACATATAGCAATATACCCAAGGCACGTTTGCCAGTGATGTTATTGGGATAGTGTGCCATTAGTTGGAGTGCTCACATCACCTCCGACGTCATTCTAGAAGAATCACACGTCTTCAAGGAGGTCCGTCTTTTGCGAAAATATTACACAAGTGTGAATCACCGGCCGCACCCCTGAGTGACAACCTAAGAAATATTTTCAGTACCCAACATCTTAAAAAAGAAAAAAAAAAGTCCTTTCTTTTGTAAATATGGTTATATTCACTTGTGACCTTTTTTTAAGTCGTCTTTACTCCCGTTTTCAAGTTGCGACCTATTAAGGAATTCACTCCACTTTCTGAAAGTGTATGGCAAATGTTACTCTGGTTATTAAAGCCCCTTTCTAAGTTTATTTCCATTTAAGTACTAAGGTTGAGGGCAAGGATTTTATTTCAATAGTTGCACATTTCTTTGTGCAAATATTCCAGTCTGTGTCACTTTGCAGCTTGAGGATAAAAGGCTCGTGATCACAGCCGAGTGAGCGATACAAGTGACTGACAGCCGCTCTACTGGGACACCGGACCTGTAGGCCATAAAAAGTCTAGACGTTTTCCTTTGTGTGCTCGAATGTTGGGCTGAGCAAAAGATTGGAAGACTTGTAAAATATAACTGCCTGTAAGATCTGCTCCGTGGCTTAAAGGAAAGTGGATCGTGATTTAAGGGTTTACGGAATTGGTCATTTTTTTAATTTTATTTTTATTTTTTTTTGTTTGCTAGAATATACAAGATATATGCATTTTATTTACATTCAGAGCTCTAGAAAAGCTGGATGATCGCCCTTGTGGGAGTTGAAATGGCAACCATTGCTGTTCCAGAAACAGATTTGCAGGGATGTTGAATGAAGTGGGCTTATTTTACGTGTTTTTTATTTTTTTTATCCATTTTTGGAAGGATTTTTTTTATTTTTTTTCTTAATGATTCATTTGCCTGACAGGAAGATGAAATAATTGTTGTTTTAAGAAATGTACCAATTCTGCTTATTTTAACACACAAGCAATGCCTATCAGCGGAACGAGCTGAAGTGAATGGCAGACATGTAATAATAGCGCAGGTTAGCTGCAGTTGTTCCCCATTTATTTTGCCAGTCATGAGTCAATACAGCTGTGGGCTGAACAGAGAGCGGTTTCTATGGCGACACTTCCTACTGTGGTCTTTCTAATGAAGTTGTCAGACGGCGTGACCTTACAGGGTTGTCCACCGTTATGTTAAAGGTTAATCATTTTTTGTCATGAAAAGCAACTTTCTACATGTAATTGCTGCAGGGGAATGCATGACTGGATGAAACTTTCCCTAATATTGAGCCGGACTTGTGGCTGACCCCCGGGGTGACGACTTTTACTTTATAGAGAAAAGGGAAGGACCTTGTGAGACAGGACTTGTAATACAGCTGCCATATGACCTCATAGAGCATTTACATTAGCTCACAAAAATATGGTATTATATTACATAACAGTCACTTTCTCACCAATTTTAGCTTTGTAACATACTTAACCCCTTAAGGACCAGGCTGTTTTGGTCCTAGAGGACCAGACACTTTTTAGGGATATTACCCATGTGGCGGTTTTACGGCTTTTTTTCCCCTTTTTTTGCTGCGTTTTTTTTTTCCTGTGAAATTAAAGAGCTATTTTTTACATCTTTTTTTTCATGGAACTTTTTTTTAGTTTTAATGGGGCTAAAAAGCTAAAGAAAAAAGATTTAAAAAATGTAGTTTATTTTAAAAATATATTTATGCTAAAAGTGCAGGAACGGGTTCCTCATTTTGTTTTGGACATTTTGACCTATTTGCATAGCTTTGGATTACATGGCACATATGGCGACGGTTTTTGTTGGTGGGTCGTTTTCTTTATGGTTTTCTGACTATCAAAGCAAGTTGCTGCAGGGTCAAAAATGAATTATTGATTGTAAATACCTTTAGGGCTCATGTCCACGGGGAAAATATGATTTAGGATCCGCAGCGGATTACCTGCACGCGGATCCGCACCCCATAGGGATGCATTGACCACCCGCGGGTACATAAATACCCGCGGATCGTCAATAAAAGTGATTTTAAAAAAAAATGGAGCATGAAAAAATCTGGACCATGCTCCATTTTCATGCGGGTCTCCCGCGGGGACGGCTCCCGCGGGCTTCTATTGAAGCCTATGGAAGCCGTCCGGATCCGCGGGAGACCTAAAATAGGAATTTAAAGCATTTACTCACCCGCAGCGGACCGGGAAGCTCTTCTCTTCCTCACGGCCGCATCTCCCTTGCTTCGGCTCGGCGGATGTGCCCGGCGCATGCGCGCGGCATGTCGGCGACGTGCCGCCGGCGTCAGGAATTCATCCGCCGGCCGAAAATGAAGATCCGGCCGTGAGGAAGAGCAGAGCGTCCCCGCCCGCTACGGATAGGTAAATGCTTTTAAATTGCTATTTTCGGCGCTCATGTCCGCGGGGCAGGAGGGACCCGCTGCAGATTCTACATTGAGAATCTGCAGCGGATCTGATTTTCCCCGTGGACATGAGGCCTAAGGCCTAATGCCCACGGATGGATTTCTGCCACTTGCAACGTGGCAGAAATCCATGACGTTATCCTGCAGCTATTAGGTTCTGTTGAACCCAATGGCTTAATGTTCACGCTGCAGAATTCTACCGCGGAATCCCGCAGCATGAAAGAAACCGCAGCATGCTCTGATTGCCGTGGGAAAACAGGCGGCCAGCTTCTATTGTAGTCAATGGAAGCTATCCATCACACCATACTTCCGCTGTGAGCACAGTGGAAGTATCACGTGACTATGCGTCATCGCCGGCCGCATCTTCGCCCACTGCCGGCGCATCATGCGCGCCTGCTCACCAGACAAGACTGCGCGGAGGATCCGGACAGGGAAGTATGGGGTCTTTTGGGGGCACCGTGTCGGACTCCGTTGCAGTATTTCGCTGGCTGAGTCTGACACGCAGGCATGAGGTCTAAAGACTATGGACCCCTTTGGTGAGCAATACTTTCACTTAAGTGTATATATTTTTGGCTGACAATCATTTTTGCAATGTGGTTAAAATAAAAATTTTGCACCATTTGACTTCTGCAGCTTCTACAAATCAGTGTATATAGAATCAGCAATCTATGGGCTCTTTCACACGAGCGTATATTGGCCTCGTTTTTATGGCTGGACGATATACGCTACCCATCTAATGCATTGATTTCTAATGCAGCAGTTCAGATGGGCGTATTCCCGATTATTTAAAAATGGCCGACAAAGCGCATACGGTGCGCATTCCGGACGGACCTTTTTACGACGGCCAGAAAAGTTAGTTCTGGAACTTTCTTTGGCCGGAATACGGCAGCCAGTGCCATAGACTCCTATGGGGGCCTATGACAGCTGCCGGGAAAGGGAGGTGGGAGGGAATTTAGCAGCGTGACTGCTAAACTCCCTCCCCATTCTCTCCCCCTCTCGCTCCTTGCCGGCTGTCTGCAATGGGAGGGGACGGAGCTAGTATGCTCAAGTCTCGCCCTCTTCTCCTTGTTGGCAGCTCACGTAGGCTGGAGCGGAGACTGGGAGGGACTAGCTCTGCCTGGCACTCGTCCCTGCAAGTACCCGCTCACATGCTTCTACACAGGAGCGAGTATCGCTGGTTCACAGCGGGGTGGCTGCAGGAGATTTCTACACAGGAGCGAGTATCGCTGGTTACAGCGGGGCGGCTGCAGGAGATCTCTCTCCTCGTTCTCACCTGCCCCTCGGCCGACATTCGTCCCCTCTAAATGGGACTTTAGGTCTCATTTACATCAGTATTTTCCACTAACAAAAACAGGAGGAAATAGCCCAGCATGCTGCTCTATTTTGTCCTGCAAAATGCCACTTGGACTACCGGAAACAGAAAGGACCCTGTTGTAGTCAGTGGGATCCATTCGGCACTGTCATAAGACAGAACCATTCAGCCAGGGGTTGCCATTTTCCTGTTCCCTGAATGGGGCAGGAAACGGAAATCCCTCTCGCTAATATGAATGAGCCCTTAGTTTTTAGGCCTTATCTCTCCTCTCCTGCACGCTCTTATTAGCTAATTCATGACCACAACCAAATGTATCTTTGTAGTGGTCATAAATTAGCAGATAAAAAGTGCAGGAGAGGAGAGAAGACGCTGAAAACCGGAATATCAGTCCAGCACACTGACAGATCTCCTATTCAGACTAAGAATACATGTACACAGGCCAACTATCAGCTGAAGAATCTCTCAAATTAGTGATTTTGACCGTAAGTCCTCTCGTGTAAAAGCAGGACTCCTCAAGGTACTGAGCGAGAAATTGCCCATTAGTCACTAGTTGCTTTGTTTCAGCTCACTAAAGTGAAGCAACTAGTAAACGAGTTTGCGCGCAGTGTAAACAGGTAGTCGTTCATCTATCAACAACTGCCTGTTCACTGTGAATAGAGGTGGGTGGCTGGAAGAGATCTCCGGACCACTCCACCTCCATTCAATGAACAACATTGTCGTTCCTGTACTTTCACACAGGAACAGTCATCCCATGTAAAAGCACCCTTGGACTGCAGTTTATATTCTGCAGCTTCTACATATCACTGTGTATAGAAACTGCAGACTTTTTAGTCAAACCTTGTTGCAAAAATGATTGTCCTCTCAAAATACATGCATTTAAAAGAAAACAAAAACTGCCTCCTAAAGGTGTCGATGGCCTTTAAAGCTTTGGATAGGTGATAAATGTTTGCAGAATAACCCGTTTTAAAGGGGACATGTCATTATACTATGCGAACCGCTCATGACTAAGTCTGCTGTGTTCTTTGGCACCTCCTAACAGCATGTGTTTTTTGTTTTTTTTTTGCTAATAAAAAAGCCATTGTCCCCATATTGTGCTGCAGAAAAGTGCAGTATGATGACACATCGGCATTAAATATCCGAACCCCAAACTGCGTTTAGGTGAACTGGTGCTTTAAGAGTTTTGCTTGGCTGTTATTTTTGCCGTTGCAGTGTGGGTTGAGCTCGGGTGAATTCCTATACAAAATATGAAGTACAGTATAATCTTTCCTGAGTAAGTGAATTTTCTTGGAGCGGTATCACTGATTCTGTGAAATATATTTGGCCATGAATCAAGAGATGTACGAATATGCAGATTGATAAGGCTGTTGAAAAGGGATATTGCAGCTTGTCATCAAGCAGTTCTTCTCCAGTTAATTTCAGTATAACTCCTACTTCTATGAAATTAGATTAGCGGTAGACACAGAATGTGTAGGTATGTAAGCAATGAGGTATAGCGCAATGAAATCAGATTTTTTTTTTTCCCCCCCCAATATAATCTTTTTTCAGTGAACATTAATGTCCATTTTGGTCATATTCAATGCAATCAGGGGCATGACGAGCAGAATGTTGGGCATTAGTGGAACTGTGAGTAATATGTGTGTTGGGGGGGGGGGGAGGATAATGTTTGAACGTTCCTGGAAGCCGTCTAGGTGTGGAATGCAGCATTGTTGCTCTTACACAGCCTGTTTGTATGTGTGTTGTAGAAAAAATGTGCTTATTGTGTATCATGAGGTATTTTCTCTTTAGAATGTTGTAAAATGAGAGGAATTTTTCAAGAACGCTTCAATGAGAGATCCGTCTTCTGCTGCTCGGTATTGATCCACTCTACTTGCTAATAGAACATTGAAAGGTACAAATGGACAGACCTTTTGTGGCCAACATTCAAGACAATGCATTTTAATTGCTAATTTGCATTACATTTTCATTGGCAGCTCACTGACTAATGTGACTGCTGGGTAGACCTCTGTTATTTACCGCTGGCGGAAACGGATCAATAGCATTGGGTTCCCACCTGGCGCTCTTTACAGTTGGTCAACCCTCTCACTTTCATGTGTCAACTATCTAAAGCTGCGGTCCCCAACTCCAGTCCTCAGGGACCACCAACAGGTCATGTTTTCAGGATATCCTATGGTAAGAACACCTGTGGCAATGTCTGAGGACCGACAATAATTACATCACCTGAGCAACACTGAGGAAATCCTGAAAACATGACCTGTTGGCGGTCCCTGAGGACTGGAGTTGGGGAAACACTGATCTAAAGGGCCATTCACACGGGATGATTATTGCACAGAATTCATTCAAACGAACAAAAATGCGCAATAGTCGTTACGTCTAAATGCAAAGGCATCCTTTACTATTTGTTTACTTCACTCATTACTTACTTGTTGTTCACTTTCAACCAGCATAAAAACTATTGCTCATTCGCTCACTTCTCGCTCCGTGTAAACGCTCCCCACTCAGCTGAGCAAGAAATCATCGAGATGTGAGCAATACTTCAGAATTCATCTGCCTGTCTAAACACCCACCCCTCTCCTCACTGCAGGCTCACTTCACCCCCACAGTAAGGAGGAGAATGAACGGAGTGGCAGTCAAACATGCACGATGTCGCTCCGTTCCTTTTCAGTGGGGCTTTGAGAATATCTGAGCGCTTGTATTTGGCTGTCCCCATTGAAAATAATGGAATGACACCGTAACGAATTCCGATCACTGATATCGCATCTGTTTATATACGGCAATCCAGTGTTATCCCGTATTGAGGATGCAGACTGGATGGACACGATCGTTAATACAATTGTTCACACCGATACATTTTGTATTCTAGTCGGTAAGTACATCCCCTGTTAAAGTGAGCGAATGTACTGCTGACAAATTATGATATTTATGCCCACATAAAAGATGCGAACAACGGCATACGAGTGAGTCTCATTTGTCAGCTGATCGCTGGACATGTTTACGTAGGACAGTGATCGAGCGCAAACTCTCGTTTAGTCAAAGTACCTTCACAGGTATGGTCAACCTTTTAGGCTTCTTTCACGACCGGCCGATATATGGTACCATCTGGGGCGTAGAAGCTAACGTTTGTGCGCCCGTTCACACGGCATGGGCCCCAGTACATATACGCCGAGGTCACCATGCTGTTGTCCTTTTCCCCTCCTCCCCCTCGTAGGCTGACCTCTGCTTTCCTCCCCGCTCGCTCTTTGCAATGGGAAAGGACTGGACAGAGCTAAGCGCTGCCCTGTCCCGCCTCCTCCCATTGCTGGTTGCGTACAAGGGGCGGGGAGGAGGGCGGAGCCTAGCTCCCCTGTCCTGTCCCTTGTCCACAGCCAGCAATGGGAGGAGGTGGGCCGCTCTTAGCTCCGCCCCCTCTTATTGCAAAGAGCAAGCAGGGAGGAAAGCAGAGGGAGGGAGTTTAGCAGCCACACTGCTAAACTCCCTCCCCACCTCTGGCCCAAAATATAGTTCCAGGACCATCCTTTGGGCCTGACTTAAATATGTCCAGCGCTATATTGGCCTGGCTGGCGCTTTTACATCTCGGGAATACGGCCATGTGATCTGATGCTTTGGAATTTAATGCATCAGATCACTGCTTATATCGGCCGGCCGTGAGATGAGCTGATTCTCGTTTGAGCGAGTGCATGACGTCTCTCATTTAGCCTGTTTAAACAAGCAGACACGGCTTTGGCTTGTTCCTTATCGTTCACTCTTTTGCTTTCGCTGTATAATCGAAAGACTGAACTCTTGCTGTTTAAACTGAATGATAAGTGAACGTGTCAACAATGATTTTTATGCCGGAAGAAAATGAACGACGAGTGAAAAGCGCACGATTCTCATTCAGTGTTCAGTCATTGGCTGAACTGTGAATACAGCTCTGGGCTATCCTATAGGTTAGTTTTGGCGAACCTATGGCATGCGTGCCAGAGGCGGCACGCAGAGCTCACCACAGTAGTGAATACCCGCAGGGGCCCCGGCTCCCCTGGCGGTATTCACTCAGCAGCGCTGCAAATGACGCTGATCCCGGAGCACACTGTGACGTCAGTGTGCAGCCGGGATCCTCCTCTCCTGACGTCTCCTACTTGGTTCCGGGAGAGCAGAGGGGCAGCGGCGTGTAAACGGGGAGGAAGGGGTAAGTATATGGGTTTCGGGTGGGGGTAAGGGCGCTATTACTACTGGGCTGATATAGGGGACACTGTTAGTAATAGTGTCCCCTATATTGGCCCCAGTAGTAATAGCATTACAACTGAAGCTACTGTGGAATGTCACTATTACTACTGGAGGCCGCTGTGGGGTGTCACTATTAATGGGGACCGCTGTGGGATGTCACTATTACCGCTGGAGGCCGCCGTGGGATGTCACTATTGCTGCTGCGAGCCGCAGTGGGATGTCACTATTGCTGCTGGGGGCCGCTGTGGGATGTCACTATTGCCGCTGGGGGCCGCTGTGTGTGTGGGGGGGGTAATGTCACTATTACCATTGAGGCCGCTGTAGGGGGGTCACTATTACCGCTGGGGCATGTTTACATGTGGCGGAAATGCTGCAAAACGTCCTCAACAGAAATTTCCACATCCAAAAAGCAGTCAAAATCTGCACCCTGTCTATTTTGAAACAGCCTTGTCCTTTTTATAACAATGGAGGTAAAATCATATGGCGTGATAAGCCCCGCTCCCTGAAGGGTTGGCTTTTTGCGATGAATATGAGGCCTTTGGGTTGCAGTTTGGGAACTCGGTCTCTAAAAGGTTCGCCATCACTGATATAGGTTATAACATGGGAAGAGTACGAAAAGTAATGTATTTACAAAGTTATAAATCTGTAAAATGCTGTTCAAATGTGTGCTGAATGAGCTAACCATTACGGAAACAAAGCAACAAAACTGCCCTATTGTGTTTGTTGGCTGCAGATGCTTTATAACACAACAGGGCCTTCTGTTTGGTAGGAACCGTACTACTTTATCCAGCGCTTCAAGCAGTTCTTTAACCTTTCAAGTCTGGCTGTATGCACAGTATGTTAGTGATGAACTCGTTAGTGCTCATTTGCAAGGAGGTGGCAGCCGCAGGTGCCCGTGCTCTGTGGATGCGGATGCACGCTTGCACCCACACTGCCCATTTTCTGCTGAATTCCGACTTTGAAACCTGCACAGCTGTGCCGAGGTCTCCAGCGGAGTCAGACTTTTCTGAGATCTGCTACATTTCCAGAAAAAGATGTTTGACTGCTTTGACGTCTCTTTTATTCCCACAAAACCCGGTGCTTTACAGATTTGATCCCTCTATTGACTCCTTTTGATTTATTTCTGATACCGAAGCCAGAAAGTCTTGAGAAGAGTTACTTTGGCTGTTGTAAGGTAAAATAGCGTGGTTTGGGTGTTCTGATAGCGATACAAATTCTTGTCATGACATTAGAAGAAAATTTATGATGAGATTATCATCCCAGTGAAGCGCTCTGTTTTAGCATTACATTTCTATGCTAAATTGTAGCGAAATAGGGGGGAAAAAAGCACAATTCTGTTATCTTTGGGGGGGAATCTTGTTCTTAGGGCTTATTTAGACGACCGTATATCAGCCAGGTTTTCACGCCCAGCCAATATACGGTGTCCCTCTCTGCAGGGGGAGGAGGCTGGAATACCTAGGAGCAGTGATATGAGTTCCCGCCCCCTCTCCACCCCTGGGGACTATTTCCAATGAGAGGTGCGGGATGGGGGGTGAGCTAAGTTCTGGGACTTAGCTCTGCCCCCGTCCTGAGGAGTAGAGATAGGGCGGGAGCTCAGTGCACTGCTCCCGACTCTTCCAGCCTCCTCCCCCTGCAGAGAGGGAAGCCGTATATCGGCCGGGCGTGAATACCCAGCCGATATACGGTAATCTGCATAAGTCCTTATAGTGTACACGCTGCAACAAATATGACGTGATAACTTTATTCTATGGATCAGTATGTTTATGACAATCCAAAATTTATATATTTTCTTTTTTGCCTTAAAAAAAATTTAAATTTTCTTCTGCCTCCATTTTTTTTTAAAACTCTTAACATTTTTATGTTTCTGTTGACACAGTCGTGTGAGGTCTCATTTTTTGTGTCATATCCTGCAGTTTCTACTTAGAACTTGCGATTGTTTGATCACTCATAGAGTATAATGCAATACCATAGTATTGCATTGCAGTGTTCTGACAGGAAGTCTATCAAGCCACACAACAGACAAAGCTTGATGGGTAATCTGCAGTGGCAGCTTTAGGGGGCTTGAGAGGGCCCATGGCAACCCAACCATTTATACAGCCGCATGGGCTATAATGGGTTTGTTTACTGCCTGTAGATTGCATGGACAACACGCTCTTGTACACCTGGCCTGTAGTGGGCTTTGTCCAGAAAAAACAAAGGGTGATACTAGCTGCACAGTAAATCAGTAAATGTAGAGATAAGGCTGGATTCACCCCCCCCCCCCCCCCGCATAGTGCTCTGAAGAGTAAGCGGTTACTCGAAAAGACCGATGCTCTCTCGAGCATCAGCCTTGAACGAGCGTGCTCGCTCATCTCTAGAAGGAACCCATTGGAAAACATGAGCTTCACATACATGCCATTCGTAGTACTGTCGCATCATGAGAAAATCGTGCTATTTTGCTGGCCGTGTGAAAGCGGCCTTGTGTGTAATGGCCCATGTACAGTTGTAAAGCGGCACACAGACTGTAATGGACTTGGTGTGTCATTGGGCTCACAAGAACGTATGGTAAAACGCTGTGTTTTACCAGGGTGTGGACCGTCATATCACCGCGTATTGTTGTGTTTTTTGCCTGTGCATGACTGCATATGTTACGCACGCAGTCATGTACTGGCTTCTCGGTTTCTTCTGTTTAAAAAAATGTTTTCTATTGTAACTGCGTACGTACAGCGTTTTTCTACGCACCCATAGAGAACAGTTGGGCTCTATCGCATGTAATACATGATAAAATGGAACATGCTGCTTTCTTTTTAACGCAATGAGTATACACAAGTGTGAGTGGAACAGCAAACATCAGTGTGTTTAAATTACCACGTGTTACGCAATTGTAATATGCTCATGTGAGCCCGGTCTAAGAGAAAAAAAAAGGATGGCATTTTCCATTGCCTTATGGCCCTTGTACAGTGTCCGACAATCATTTAAACGACTGCACAAGTGCTGAAGTCACCGCTAAGGTCATTAGCACTTGTGCAGAGCATTTAGAAAGAAAGACTTCTTGCTGGATCGCGGGTTTCTCGCACCGCGCTTCACCTACTATGTGAAGCAGGGAGCATTTGCATCTAACGAGAAGCCAGCAATAGTTTTGGTGGTGATTAAAAGTCAGCGATAACGACAAGTGAACGCATAGTGAGCGTTTTGGGTTTTTTTTTTTTTTTGCATTTACCGGACAATCATCGCTCAAATTCGTTTGAACGACTTGTGAGTGAATGGTTAGAATGGTTACGTGTAAATGGGTTGTTACTGAAACCTACGAATAATCTCAATTGGGTTCTAGTAATTCCCATTGATGGCCAACATGTCTCCTGTTCATGTTAACGGACATGGGTGGGGTCTTATCTTCTAGATCTCATCATATAGACATGCTCTATCATTGAAGTACCCCTTGTTCAATTGGCAACTACAATTAGCTTAATAAAGTGAAGCTACAATCTCACACATTAAACTTAACATTCAGAATTAAAAAAAGATATTTAAGTAACGAATCCCCAGCTTGTGCTAACATTGTGTCGTCTTCTGACTTTTCTTAAAATATGTATTATTCTTGGGTTTCATTGTAAGATTTAATTTCCCCTCAGTTTAATTAAGGCTGTCCTCCTTACTGTGGAGATGGCAGATAGCAGCATATTCTAAATCCAGCATCCCTCCTCCCGCTCGCTGCAGTTGGTCTTGATTATTGTCTGCCATAAAATGTTTTCAGTTAAACCTATAAATGGAACAATGCAGGTGGAAAAATATATGAAAGCTTTTTGTGTACACCGGCACTCATAAAATTGGTCTGGACAGCTTTCTTGAAGCTTAAACTGCAAATTGCTTCGCATTTGAAAACTTTGACCAGTTATTTTTATGCTATGAAACCTCTTTCTATTCTTTTTAGTTTTTAATAGCTGTTTGAAAGTTATTGGCTTCGCAGGATTCAAAAAGTTGTAAAAAAAAAAACTTGACCTTGTGCTGAGGACAATATTATATGTTTTAGTTGTCTAAAATACAAGAATCTCATTTTGGTCTTTAGCCCTTTTAAAAAGCGAAACGAACCACATGTAAAAAAGAACTATATAAAAGAAAAGAGTGGGGACAAAAAGGAAAACGAATGTTCAATTGTACTGAATATTTACACTTGCAAAATTTGCCACAATTGAATGGTTAATTTAGTAACATGTTGGGTTAATTTATTAAAGCAGTTTTTCCAGATTTTTTTTTTTTTAAAGCTGCCCATGCCCAAGAATAATAAAACCCTTCAGGACACCTTCGATGGGAAACATGCATTGGGAAGATATTTTTTGTTGTTGTTGCATTCAAGGACCAAGAGGATTTTAGTTATTTTGGATTAATTAGGGTAGGTTAGTTTATACCGGTGTGTCTTCAGGACTGTGGGGATGTTCTCTTCAGTGCTCCTATAAAGACATTGCAGAGGCATTGTAGGGTGACGCTTGTCCTCCGATTCCCTCGCTGTCCCTGAATGATCTATGGTCGTTTCCTGAATACATAACATATGGCTGTTAAAGAAGCTATCCATACTTTCCCTGCGATCTATGAGTAACTTACCTGTGGGTTGAATCCTATGACATAACCTTTATTTACAACCTATTGTGATAATTGATTTCCTCAACATTACCTATCCAAAAGGAATTTAGTCCTAGGATTATTATAATTATTTAGTTTGATTTGTGTCGGATTTTTGGGTCGGATTTTTAATATATATTTAATAAAATATGCTGTTTTTATCCATAATAGCAGGCTTTAGATGTAGATTTCATTAACTAGGACAGTACTGGTGTATCTTGTCTCCACCACAAGTATGGGTAGAGACCTAGTGATGGGCTGTGTACGCCCAGCAGCTACTGATTGACTGCCTGCAGCAAGGTCCTAGCAGCTTGGAGAGTGAGTTTTGGCTGGGATGGAGGGTTTGGGTTAGTTTCAGTGTTAGGTTTATATTATTATCTGTAAATCCTTCCATGTGAGAGTGGCAGGCAACAGTTACATGGAAGCATTTACAGCTAATAATGTAAGCCTAACAGTGAAACTAACCCTAACCCTCCATCCAAGGCAAATGTCACTCCCCACGCTGCTAGGACCTTGGCAGCCGTGTCACCTCATCTCCCCGGCAGTCGTGGGAAACCCCTTTAATTCTAGTGAATTCCCTCCGTAAGATTCACTAAACACAGGTATTTTAGAAGCTTTTAGAATGATGCTTATTCTATAGTATATTGTTTGTTTTCCTTTATTTGTCTCTTGAATATTTTTTTAATATACTTTTTGCTTTTACTACATTAATACAAAATTAATATCAAATATTTAAATTTGGTTGGAAGCTCTACTAGTGATTTTTAGGTATTTGCCTTAGTTTGTCCTGTGTATAAGCCCCCTATCGGGCAAATGATACCCATCGGCTCGTTTCCATGGTTTTTATAGAAGAACGAGCGTGGGTGACTGAAGAAGGCGGGGCGGATTGGGGATCATTCCAGTCCACCCGCCTCCATTCACAGTTAGTAGGCACTCGTTCATTAGTGAACAATACATCGCTCAGTTTTCTGCATGCAGAAACTGGACGACACACGAGAAGTGAATGTCCTCTCATTCGTCAGTTAATTGCTTCATGCATTTACGTTGAACGATTATCGTTCAGATTCTCGCCGGATCGCGGCAATCTGAACAATAACGTTCCATGTAAAAGCACGCTTACTGTACTGGTAGTCAACAGGTTAAACGGGAGACTAGTAGGTGTCTGTGCAGTTCGGAATATTAAAGGGGATGCATAAATATTCCAGTCATGGCTCGTTCAGCTAATATTAATCATGGCCACTGCAGAATCAAGTACTTTTTAATGACTGACTTGCAATGAGTAAAGAGTATACTTCAGAGACTTGTTACTATCTGAAAATAATTTCACTTTGTTCACCTCCTCCTTTAAGGTGCTCAGATCAATTGCTTTGTGCTTAACTACTCTCGAGCTGTTTAAACATTTCCCTCTGATTGCACAGTTGGGTGTGTGTAACAGCATGTTACCAGCCGGGTGTCACAATTGTGTGCAGAGGCCTGTCACTCAGTCACCTGCTGTTCTGGGTCAGTGGCGGCTATTAGCCGGGCCTCCTTCCCATAGGTTTGTTTACACGTCTTACTATGTTGTTGTCACAAAAGAGCCTTTAGGAACTTTGCACTTTGGGTTTTTGATCGTTACAAGTTAACAAGCCTCAGTTCTTTCACCCGACAAATCAGATTTACACTAGTGATGGATTTTCCTGTTATTTAGTATTTGTGTTGTAGTTTTTTAAAAGCTATGGGCACCTTTTGTGTATTTGTTTTCTTTGAATCAAAACTATTTTTGCTTAAAAGACATTTAACCGTTTTCCTCATTACATTACAAGTTTGAGGACTGAATTTTTGTGCAAAAACCGCCAGTCATACTGACTGCATCAGGGGGTTCTTCATGGTTGGCCCACTTACGGTAGGGGAGGTGTATTTCACAAATGACAGCATGCAGCCAGGAAGTAGGGTGGTTGAAGATGAGACTGCTTTTATTATAATATAATTATTTTGTTTAATGCAGCTCAGAACTCCTGGCAATCAGCACTTCTTGATTTTTTATTTTTTTTTCTCTGACAGCTCTCTGCTGTCTTTGCTTCTTGGGGATTGGGTGACTGGGGGGAGAGGAGCAAGACAGTGGCTGTGGCAGAGAAAGCGGTCTCCCACCCACCCCCGATAATGTCCCAGAACAGTGGCCGGACCTGGCTCACTTCACTCACAGGACCCCAGCGGCTAGCACTTCCCAGCTGCATACTTTTATACGTAATCACCCTATTCCCTATTAGTGGATCGTGAAGTACATCCACCATGCAGAACCCTTCAGTTAGGCTGAATGCACACGACCGGGTCGGATTTCGCATGTGGGAGAATCCGAACCGGTGGCCAGCCGGTGACCCCTGCAGACCTGTCCGCAGTGTTTTCAATCTGTAATGCGGATGTGCAGGGCGGGCCTGCCAGCACATGCGCAGTACAGATGACGCTACACCATCGCTAGGCTATGACGCAAATTCCTCAGCCCGTCTGCAACGGTCACTGTGAACGAGCTGTGGATCAGACAGCCTCCATTGCCTTCAATGGAAGCCATCAGCGCGGAAATCGCCCAAAAATAGAACATGCTGCGATTTTTTTAATTTTATTTTTTCCCCTCGGCAAGTGGAAAATTGCTATTGTTTTCCGCTTGTGGAAATGGAAAAGCGCTTTTCATAGCATGCCTATCGGCAGTATTTGCTGCGGAATCTGGAGGCATATGCCCGCTCTAGATTCCGCAATGCAAATACGCCCGTGTGCATTGGAACTAAGTCTGACTGTGCAACAAACTCAGTCCTCCTACCTGTAGTACACGGCTATACACTACAAGCACAGGAGGAAAATTGTTAAAAAATGTTAATTTTAATAATTATTTTTGCATAAAAAAAATGAACAAAGGCTTCCATTACTTTTTACCTCATGTTTGTGACTAGAGAAAATCTGAATGTGTTCTACAGAAAATTCGCAGAATGTTGTTTTAGATAACTAAAGATTCAACTTTAATACTAGACTACGTCCACAAGATGTTTGTAGTGTAGAGTTGCAAGAAAAAGTAAGTGAACTCTTTGGAATTACCCGATTTTCTGCATTGATCACTAATGCAATTACGTTTCACTTTTATTTACCATTGCCGTCAACGGAAAATGGAAGCAAACAGGAAGCGGTCAGTTGGCTTATGTGTTTTCTGTTTTCTTTCTGCATTGTTGCTCCTACAACAAAATCGCTAGATGGAAACAAAAAAACGCTAGTGTGAATGGGCCTTAACCCTTTCCAATCCAATTAGTATTCTGGTTTTCCTAGGGGGCTTACTCTTTTTCTGCCATTATACAACGGCGCTATATGCTGGCTAAAGCCAGTACTGCATGAGGTGACGCGTTGGATAGGCTTGGCCAGCAGAGACGCTGGCAATATACAGTAAGAGAACCCCGATGGACGTCTTCCAACATCGGAGCTGTACAGCCTTAAATCATAATGTCTTCAGAGGTCAGACAGTGGATTGGAAAGGGTTAAGGCTGCCTGTTGACAGGCATAGCGATATCCCGCCGGAGCCACCGCCTGGGAGCGGGGAAGAGCTGACAGCTCTCCGCGCTGAGCCTATGCTCAATAAAATACATGAACGGTATAATTGCGTGTTATCAGATTAGTCTAATTTGGGATTTAACAATCATGCTGCATTTTATTAGTAATTTAATGCAGAAGTCCAGGTTATTCTCCAAAGTTCCCTAATTCCTACGAGTTTTTCTTGCAGCTGTACTTTCAGTGCAAATTCCAGGAACCTTCCCATTATGTACACCATATCAATCTGTAGCCTGTAATGGGCTGAGTGTCAATTGGCATGGGTTTGGGTGGTGAACTTTGGCATACTTTTTTATATTTATACAGTAGTGGCACCATAAACACATTATAAAATCACTCCCACAAGCTCTCACGATCTAAAGGTTGCGGGTTCAAACCCCGTGTGGTTCAGGTAACCGGCTCAAGGTTGACTCAGCCTACCATCCTTCTGAGGTCGGTGAAATGAGTACGCACAAATCCCTTTCTTTCCCCTAATTGTAAAGAGAGCAGTTGTGATAATACCATATTAGTGTACGGCTAATTACAGGTATGTCATTTCTTCATATAATCTCTGTAGCGGCTCCAAAGCTGCTCTTCAATTTGACAACCTTTTATGACCTTTAATTTCCTTTTGTAAGCCTCATAAAATCCGCATGACCTATTTTTTTTACATAGTATTCACAATATAAACATACTTGCACGCTCCACTGCTTATTAAATGAATCCGACCCTCCTGTAGTAATGACATTATATACATAGTATGTATATAATGTGATAGTATATTACATAGTTTTGAAAGCTGACAATTGTTGCTATGTACATAGTTGTTTTTTCTTTTTTAAGGACCGTTTGGCTTGGTGAATTATTTCTACAAGAACTTTCTTCTTATTCTCATTGTATTTTTTTGTTTGCAGGAAGAAAATGCAAATCTCCCTCAGCCTGGCAAATTGGATAATAACCTAGCACCCAAAAATGACTTCCATCCCGTAGCGCCATGGCCCCGTGTTGAGGGCGTAGAAGTAGACCTAGAGTCTATCCGCAGGAAGAACAAGATCCAAAATGATCAAGACCGCTTGGAAGGGAAGGTTAATAATCATCAGAACGTTATGCAACGACAGTTTCTTACTTTTAAGCCCCAGAAGCATGTGTATTCAGATCCAGTGCTTCGCCATGGAATTCTGGGCAATCTTGAGCCTAAAGAACCAGAACCGCAGGGTGTTGTAAGTGGACCGGGAGAAGGAGGAAAGCCATTTATCTTGGGTTCAGACTACAAAGAATCCGTCCAGGCCAGCATTAAAGAATTTGGATTTAACATGGTTGCCAGTGACATGATCTCACTAGACCGAACAATCAATGACTTGCGCCATGAAGAGTAAGCATTTCTTTTTGTTTTAATCTTCACAGTCATGATGTTATAAGTTAAATAGTCCGCCCAGGTCCACTTCCCCGCCACCAGTAAAGCAGCACAGGCTTCTCCTGTCTGTTGGGTTGGGCTGTTATTGCAGTTCTACCCCATTGAAGTAAATGTGAAGGAAATTCACTTGAATGAAGCTGTGTCACATTTCCCCACACAGCAGGCAGACATGACTAATACTGTATAAAGAAACTAATACCCCCTTGTTCGCAGTGTTCTGAAGGTTGGATACCCACTGGTCATGCGGTAATGGCATATCCTTTGCCATCATGCCTTATGATAGACAAATCTGTGTATTGCAACAAAGATTGGAATGGTGCCGGTAAAGGTTTTGCTTTCTAGCTGCAGCTAGTAGCTTCCCCTTTATATGGAATAAATTATTACGGGCCAGAACATTCCCCAGATGCTTCGGGCAGGGAAGTCTATGTGCCCTATCAATTATAAAGTCCTGTAGTGGATGATTTGGCAACAACGCTCTAATGAGACTCTGTAGGTATGGCGGTGAACACATTTTCTGGGATCCCTCTTAATTTCACATTGTTGCGGTGTGACCTGCCTTGTAGGTCTGCAACCTTAACTGAAAGTGCGGAAGATCCACATATCAAGCTGCCTATAGGGATACATGGGTGTCGGCAAATTCACCAAAGTATGCGTATTTGTTTTGCGAACCTTTTGGTCTGGAAAACAAATCGCGGCATGCCCCATTTTGCTGCAGCTCCCGCACGAATGGCTTTCATTGAAGTCAATGGAAGCTGTCCGATACACGGCCTGTCCGCAATTGAATTGTGAACATTCCGCAGATACCATGGGAAAGCAGGAGTTCAAAAAAAAAAAGACTGCGGATGTGCACCAAAGCGCCGGTCAGAGCACCACGCGCATACAAAAAGAAAAAAAAAACGGATGGGACGCAGGAGGCCTTCACAGGTAAACATGTCCACGGGCAGGGTGGGATTCCTTTGCGGGCTCCTCCATTTGGAATCTGACCTGCCTGTGAACATGAGGCCGAAGTTCACATATTCTGGTTATAATGCGGTTTTAGTGCAATGTAACAAAGTTTGTTTGTTGTTTTTTATTGTGTGTTTTTAAACCACAGCAGTAATTGGTAGTAAAATATTAGGGAGTACACCACCCCCATGCTGCTCCTTTGCTAGGGGTCTGCATTGTGTCTCTATCTTCAGTAGCTCTTGATCCGGATAAGCTGTACTGTATATAATCTAGCGGAGAAGAATGGGCTGCAGGTGTACGGGTCAACGCTAATAGACGGCATGGGAAATATAGACGAAAAAACCTGCTGCACTGCTCATGATCGCCTGCATGAGCATGCTGTCATGCGGAGTACAATTTCGCTTCCATACGTGACCCTTACGTAGGGTTACAGCCGTGAAACGCTGCAGTACCCCAGCAGCGTTGTACGCTTACAGCCTTGTGACCCCGTCCTACACAGCATTCACTCACCGCTAATCTCAGTATTCCACCATACCCTAACAGAAGGACCTTTTGCGGAGCCTTGCGCCACGTCTTAGGCTTTCATGCTTGTTGTCATCTCTTCTGTGGTAAGTGCAGCATTATCCCCTTGTGTGGCACATTAAACCCGCAGGTGTAACTGGAGGCCGGAGAACAACTGCTACTTAGAGAAAAGAGGCGCCCAGACAGTGCAGGTAATAGATGGATGGAGGATAAGTGATCGGCTGCCCCGCTATTAGCGAAGCCCATCTTCCAGCGCCGGACCACCCTGAACGTCGCCGGCATCTCTGGTGGCATATGTAGATGCACATCTTTTCTGTTCTTTGCACGGAAATAAATGCTGGCAGTATTTCACATTGAATCCGTTCTTTGCATTAGGAAATGTTTTTGCTTTGGAATTATCATACAGCCGCTGTCGGAAACAGTCAGATCAATAGCTGCATGATTTATGATTTGCAATAGAAACTGTAACATCTCTTTTGCGGGAAACCAGCTGCACTTGAATAATAGACTGCAAGAGTTACAAATCAAAGCCGTAGCCTGTAGACAATGTAGAATAGATTGCTACACAACATCCACGCTTCCTTCATTATACATTAGAGCTGAGAAGTTCCTACTTCTGCAGGCCTGACATGCGGTGTACTTGGCCCTGAGCACCCTCCCACCTCACCTTCACTCAACCAGGACCACACATAGGCCTTGTTTGTGTGCTACATCCTCAAGACACAAGTCACTGCACAAGAGACTGAAGACTGAACGCAAGTGACTTAATCAGCAAGAAGGATTCAATAGCTTCAGACCTTCCCAGGGGGCAGAAAGCTGCACTAAAGACTGTAAGAAATTCCTCCTGAATACTATGGCACTGTTCAATAAATGGAGTGTGTGCCGTCTCTGTTCACACTGGGGCTGGTTTTCGTTCCAGCGGGGTTCTGGTCTTTTTAATGATAAAAGTGAGGAGCTGTTCTTCTTGTCACCGGAAACTCTACTGAAGCCTGATGGAACCCATTATAAGTCATTGAGATCCATCAGGATCTGACATTCCTGTCTTGGCTCCATTAAAGGGAACCTGTCACCTGCCTAAAGCGCTATAAACTAACTTATGGTGCTATTAGGGCAGGTGACAGGTAGGCGAATGCTCTTCTTTTTTTTTTCTTTTCATTCGCTCACACTTCATGGCCTGGGAAGTCCGCAAAATCTGACCCTTTTTTTCAGAGCCCCATATGCATGCTCTCCTATACAAGTCTATGAGGGAGCGTGCACCGGACTCTGAAAAGAATCAGATTGTCCGCTGGCGTGCGAGCTTCATGGGCTAGTACTGCAGAAACCAAGAAATGGGTGAGTGAAAAATATAGCACCCGCCTCCCTGTCACCTGCCATTATAGCACCATAAATTAGTAGGGATTAGGCAGGTGACAGGTTCCCTTTAAGAACAAAAACCATGACCGTAGTGTGCACAGATCCTTAAAGGGGTTGTGCCAAAATAGACTCATCACCTATCTATTGCGGGTTCCATTCACTGAAACCCACACTAATTTTGAGAATGGCGGTCGCACTACTGCGGGGCTGCTTCATTCATCTTCAGTGGCGCTGACAGAGATAGCCGAGCGCTTGTACTTGACTATTTGTGTCAGCCGCACTGCGATGAATGGAGCATCACCGCGCTTGCACGTCTGGCGTTGCATTGAAGCTGACAGCCTGAGGTATGGTTGTCAGGCGCTTATTCACACGTTTGTCCTTCGATCCTTAGTTTTACATGGCAGATTGTCATGTGAACAAACAATGGAGAAACATTTAGGGCTGATAATCGGGCTGTGTAATAGGACCTTTAGGGCTTATTCCCACGAGCGTATATCGGCCGTCGTTTTCACAACTGGATGATATACGCTTCCATCTGAGCAGTTTCCCCCTTCCCTCCCCCTCACCAACTCATTGCCCCTCTCCTCCACTCCGGTGTTTGCAATGGGAGTGGGTGGGATGGGGCGGAGCTAAGCTCCACTCTGTGCCGCCCAATCCCATTGCTAGCTATGGACAATGGGTGGGGAGGGGGTGGGGCCTTAGCTCCGCCCACTCCCATTGAAACCCGCTAGGAGGGGAGGGAAGGGGGGACTGCTCTGATGGAAGCATATATCGTCTGGCTGATATACGCTCGTGTAAATAAGCCCTTATGGTCGGCTTCACACGGGTGAGAAAATTGCGCGAGATTTGTGCACAAATATGAACCCCCTTTTTTGAATGGGGTCATAAACATGACACCGCAGCATGTTCTATCTTCCTGTGTCTTCCATCGCACTACTCATTGCTTTCAATGGGGCCGGCAGCTGCATCGCTCCATGTGCTTGGTGCACGCTATGCGAGATCTCCCATTGAAAACAAAAGGAGAAGCTTTGCAATCCTGCGGGGATTCCTTTCTTCCCCATTGAGATGTGAGGCTGTTTTGGCATGAAACCGCCTTGCATCCTCGGAGAATTCACATGGTGGGGGGGCGAGATTCATGGCCCCATATCACGCTCGCCCGTGTGACATTGGTTTAAGATTGCACAGAAAATCTACAGACCCGCACGGCACCTCCGATTTTATATCGAGGCACACAGTGCACCAGTAGCCATTGTGGCCGAGCGGTCAGATGCTCACATAGTCTATACAGCTGCACACGGAGCCTCTTCATGTTCCTCCTATGTTGGATGGTTCAGCACTCTGGTTAGCCGTCGATCCGATGGGGTAAAAGGTTGCTGATTATTTCCTGGCTGCACTTGGTAGTGGTGTATGTAGATGATGGTCCGACTAGCAGCTCATTGTTAGTCCCAGGGTTGTATCTGTGTTTCATGGAGAAGTTGTCCCATGTCATTAGGCAGTTAGTAGCCTAATCTTGCTGACATTACTGGAGCATGTGTGCCCCGTCTGCTAGGCTCTCCGGATGATGTACGTCTGCAGTACAGCATGCCACCGCTTCTGTGTTACCACTGTGAGAACAGCAGTTCCTGCTTGCACCGACTCCATCACCGTCACATTGTTTCTGGTAGCTGATTACGTCCTCCTGGGGGGGACAGATGGGAATGCTGCTTGTCTGGTTTTTGCTCTAAGCTTTATCTTCAAAGCTTCTGTTTTTGCCTTTAGATGTAATTCTGCACCGTGAGGTCACTTTGTTATGTAACGTAAAGGCGCAGCAGGAACGTACAGCATGCACAGACGTAACGATGGAAAGTCATTAGTAACCAGAATACTAACGAGTCTTCCAAGCATTACATGCCTCGTGTATGAGAACGCGGTGTTGGGTCGCCTGCTTGTAAGGTCGTCGTCCTAGAGCTGTGTTATTTTTTTTGGTCTGTGATTCCCAGAGTTTCGTGTGTCCGTTTACAAACTGCGATTGTTCTCAGAAGAGAAACAAGGTAATCCTGGCCTGATGAAGACACCAAGGTAGTACTGAAAGCTTGCTGTAACATCAGGTTTTCATTAAACAAAGTATCCGATCCACAAGATTACTTGGCTTGTCTTATTTAGATGGGCGATTGTTCTCAAGGTAGTTCTGTCCGATTGCGATATGGCGGAAATCGCACGAGAAAATGACCCAATATTTTCTGTGTTTTATACATATCGGCGATTTTTCTCCTGAGCTGAAGATAGAAAGGTTACAACATGTTCTATTTTTTGGATGATATAGCCCATTATTTTCTATGGAAGTAATAAAGAAAATTGCACTCGCATGTAGATGCGCTATTCATACGAGTGCATTGCGATTTTTTTTTTTTTTTTTTTTTATTTTATTTTTTTTTGTGTGTGTGCAAAACGTAACGCAATTGCGGGTAAAATCCCATGATTACGAGCAAGATGTCAGTGTGAGTTGCTAGGCCCAGTATAGCTTTCGTCCATGTAAATACGGCCTTACTGAAGACAATCACATTTTGCTGTACTGGCTATTGTAAAGAAAACAATCCAGCCCCTGGAAGTTGTCATTTTACTGCAAAACTCGACATGCAGTTCCATCTCAGGCTGGCTCCACACGGGCAGATAAAGTTGCGGGATTTTTGCTTGCTACTATAGTAAAAAAACGGAATATGAAACCAATGATCTGCAACGGTTTTATTCCCATCAGCGCGGTTTTCACTGATGCGATGTTGAGCGGATAAAAAAATCATGGCTTGCTCTATCTTTCTGCAATGCGCATGTTTTTTAATCTCCCATGTATTCCTATGGAGACTTCTTTTTATCGCACCACAATGCTACAAACTGTCATTGCAATGTAATTTTAACATTATAAAGTCCCATTGATTTATGTGATTGAAAATTGCGCAAATTTGTCACGTGATTTTATTGCGGGCGGCAGCGATGTGATGCGAGATTATTCTCCAAAAACATTGCTGATGTTCGTATATCGCAGTGAATAAAGATGCGATTTTGCTGTGATTTTTCTCGCGGCAAAATTGCGATCGCCTGTGTGGATATAAAGGCTCTCAGAGGCTCCTTGTGTACATCGTTTTTCACTTGCGTACAGCTTGTTGACCACTAGACACCTCTACAACACAATCAAAGAGATTTCACCCACTTAGGGCGCTCGCACACGACCGTTTTTATGTCCAGTTTTTTGTGAGCCAAAACCAGCAGATGGGCCAAAATACGGAAGACGTGAAAATCATTCCATTATTCCTTCTCTCCACTCCCGGTTATGGTTGACAAAATACTGAATGCAAAAACTGGCATGTGAAAGCCCCCTGCAGGGCTCCGTCACACTTGCGTTTTTCTTGCGCGTCTTTTCACGACATATTGCTGCGTTTTTTTTAACACTGATGCCAATGGGATTTTCTATTGTTACAAAAGCGTCGCACAAAAATCGCAAAGCAGAAACTTGCTATTTTTGTACGTTGCGTTCACATTAAAAAGTCCCATTGATATTCGTGTCAAACAAATGCAGCGATATCACGCCCAAGAAAAACACAAGTGTGCGAGAGCCCTAATCGTGGATGTGTGAGGACACGCACAGGGTGGCCAGGCACAGGATGCCCTCCATAGACCACCAGTAGAGAAGCACTAGCGGCTCCATCTGATTCGTTGTTCGCCACAGACAGGTGACACCATGTTTACAGGCCTGTCAAAACCATTTCTAGTTGCTTGGCTAAAGGACATTTAGGCCCAATGTCCACGAGCAAATTAGAATGATCAAATCCGCACGCGTGATCCGCGCCCATAGGGATGCATCGGTAGTTAAATACCTGCGGATGTCATTCTTCCATGGCGCGTGGATCGCATGTGCGGGAAAACACCCACAGCATGCTCCATTTCGTGCGGGTCTCCCGCGGTTTCCATTGAAGCCTATGGGAGCTGTCCGATCCTGCAGCACAGCCGCAGCTGTATTTCTGCTGTGCCGCAGGAAATCAGGTGTTCCAAAAAAAAAAATTAAAAAAAAGATGTGCACGGCGCATGCATGCACATTTGCCGGCCCGAAGAAAGAAGATCCGGCTGTGACGGAGGGCAGATCTGCAGTGTCCAGACAGGTAAGTATATCTTATTTTCAGGCCTCATGTCTGCAGGAAAGGAGGACCCGCTGCGGGATTCTGCATGGAGAATTCGTGCAGGGCTGAATTTCCCCGTGGTCATGAGGCCTACATCTCCCATTGCATGTTTTGCCTTTGACACACAGCATCGCCTCTGCTTGCAATGGTGCAGTGAACGATGAATCTAGATTGCTTCGGAATAGAACCAGGTTTCCATCGGGGACAAATCCAGGTGCAGGGGGCCATCACATACTACAGTCAGTCCCCCCTAGTAGTGGTACGAGGGGCAGTGACAGCTCAGCAAGGTGTTTAGGACATCCTGCAGCCACATGTGTTCCTCTCATGGCGGCTTCCAAGAGGCAGGATGATGCTTGGCCGCACACACAAGGGGGTCGCAGGAAGCCCCACAACATTGTCACACTTCTGTAGGACTGAAGGAGCTGTGGTGATGTCACTGCTGTGGGAGGAGCCTAGCTGTGTTTGTCTTTTGTGGTAATCAAGCTACTGTGAGTGTGATGTGCTGCCAGAAACACTGCTACTATATGTCCTAAGAATTACTTGTGTGTGTGTGTGTGTGTGTGTGTGTGTGTGTGTGTGTGTGTGTGTGTGTAATAAAAATATATATATACATACATACATAGTCTTCTCAGTTTGCCAGCTATGTCAAAAGTTTAATTCTTGCCATAGAGTTACACTAAGGTCGCCTGCACACAAACGAGTCAAATTCTGCATGAGAGAGCCTGCAATGGAATCCGATCCTGTGCCCAGCTGGCAATGCTGCATCCCTGTCTCTTGTTGTCTTTTTCTGTACTGTGGATGGATGCCGCCGTCAGACATGCGCAGTACAGGTCTTTTTTTTTTCAAAATTAGGCCATGCTGCCATTTTTTTTCCCCTCCTCCCGTGGAAATTGCAATTCGATTCCATGAGTGTGCAGGAAGAAGCCATTTTCTAGAGCAAGGTGTGGATGGCATTTGCTGCGTAGCCGCGGTGCGGACGCCGACTTCGGATTCCGCAATGCAAATCCTTTCGTGTGCAGGCAGCCTAATCTAGTACATTTCAGATGAGCGGTTTGTGAACCTTTACGGGGGCTCTGTGTATTCAGCAGACTTGCAGTCTTGAGTTCTGTATAACTTCCTTACCGCTCTGCTTGTGCTACAAGATGTAAGCGTGGTCCCCGGCCGGGCCTGGTGAGTAATCCGCACAGCGGTAAGGGCAGGGTTCTGTGGAAGAATTAAAATGCCAGAGCTAATCTGCACTATTTGCCAGGTTACAATCCAGCTTTGTCAGCGTTCCAGGGCTGGTAATTAAATGAAGACAGACTGTAGCAAATCCCAGTAACAAACGTGTATGTGGAGGATTTATGTGCGCTGCACCTGAGAGCCGGAGATTACTTTATTGTTAGCAGAATCCTTCCCTGTCATCCTCTCAATTAGATTTTTGTTTGTGATCTTTGAATGACTTATATTTTTGGCCAATTTCCTGGCCGCATCCTCTCTGCACGCAGGGAGGACTGTTTATGACAGCTCCATCTCACTTTACCCAACTTGTAATGCTCTGAGAATTACATCTGTTTGCACGCCAGCTTATAAGACCTCGTTAGCTGGATGCACTCGTGTGTCACTTGGTTGTCATCCAACAGTGCTTTACCTAACCGTAATAGACCGCAGCGGCCGGTCAACACCCTACTACTGTGCTATGGCTCTCCGGCAAGGTAAGGGGCACAGAGCTTGAGACGCCCAATAAAGGAAATCGTACAAATCACCATTACAATTTTATGCAAAAAGTTGTAAAAAAATGTTTCTTTGTGGTCACCTATTCCAGAGGGTTATGGTGGAAATTGAGTTTACTTGCTCACTGCTACCAGTACAATATATTTAGATCATTTTGCCATATAGATAGGCCTTTATTTCAGTCTACAAGTGCCTCTCCATCTATGTTTGAAGGTTTAGGAGGTCTACCCTAATTCTGCTAAAAGTAGAGCGCGTACCTGCGAGTATTTGCCTCATTCAACTTGGCATGACGAACCTACCGGTCACTGCAGTATTCATATCTGCGGTGCCACGATTATATTTTGTCACTATTGGTTATAGTATAGGCTGATGACAGCTTTTTACTATGTCCTACTGACAGTTTATAATAATAATCATTATTTATATAGCACCAACATATTCTGCAGTGCTTACAAAGACTGGGGGATACAGAAAGACAAAGATACAAAAACCATGGTTACATGTAGTAATCAGTTGGTGGAGACAGTAGGGGTGAGGGTCCTGCTCCAATGAGCTTACATACTACGGATAATGGGTGATACAGAAGGTTAAGGGGCTGGAGATGTGCCGGTATGGTGGGGTGGAGAGTGAGGGGTGCTATACACATAAACAATGGTCAGACATAACCCGTGTGGTGGCTGAAGTGGTATGACTGCAGGGGGTGGTTGATGGCGGCTAGCAGGGATTGCAGTCACTAGGACAGGGACCATGTTATCAGGCTGAGTATAGAGGGGTTTGGTTTAGGAGATGTGGTATGCCTCCCTGAAGAGGTGCTTGTTTAGGGCACGCTTGAGGTTTTGTGAGTCATGGATTGCCTGGATGTTCTAGGGTAGTGAGTACCAGAGGACTGGTGCTGCTCTAGAGAAGTCTTGGAGGTGGGAATGAAAAGTTCAAATTAAAGTGGCACTCAGTCTGATTTTGTTAGCGGAGCGGAGGGCCTGAGCTGGGTGGTGAATTGAGATGAGGGAGGCAATGTATTCTGGCGCTGCGCTGAGGAGAGTTTTATGGATAAAGGTAGTGAGTTTAAATTGAATTCTATATTTGACAGGCAGCCAGTGCAGTGACTGGCACAGGGCAGAGGCGTACAAGAAACAGCTGGACAGGAAGATGAGCCTGGCTGCCGCATTCAGGATGGGTTGGAGAGGGTAGAGGTCTGGTGCGGAGGAGGCCGATCAGCAGCGAGCTGCCATAATCAAGCCGGGAGTGGATGAGGGCAACAGTGAGCGTTTTTAGCATGTCCACAGTGAAAAAAGGGCGGATTCTTGCGATGTCCTTGAGGTGCAGGTGCCATGTCCGGGCCAGAGATTGATCTATTCTTTACCCCCTACATTCAGAGTCGAATATGACCCCAAGGCAGCGGGCATGTTGCCTAGGAGTTATGGTGGTGCCACACACTGAGATGGAGATGTCAGATCGAGGTCGGTTAGTGAAGGGTGGAAACACCAGTAGGTCAGTTTTTGGGAGGTTTAGTTTTAGGTAGAGAGAGGACATAGTGTTAGAGACAGCAGACAGTCAATGATGTTTTGGAGGAAAGGCGCAGGGGTGTCACAGGAAGAGGTGTATAGCTGGGTGTCATCAGCGTAGAAAGCAAAATCTCCTAATGGTTTGTTCATTAGGGGCTGTGTAGATGGAGAAGAGGAGGGGGCCGAGGACCGAGCCCTGGGGGACCCCAACAGCAAAGGAAAGAGGGGAGAGGGCCGAGGACCGAGCCCTAGGGCACCCCAACAGCAAGGGGGAAGAGGAGAGTAGGTAGAGCCAGCAAAGGAGACTCTAAAGGAGTGGTCAGGTAGGTAGGAGGAGAACCAGGAGAGAGCAGTGTCCTTTAGGCCGATGGAGTGAAGCATACTGAGGAGGAGTTTGTGGTCAACTCTGTCAAATGCGGTGGAGAGGTCGAGGAGGATCAGTAGGGAGTAATTGCATCTCGATTTAGCTGTCAGGAGGTCGTTTGACACTGTCAGGAAGTCGTTTGGCTGTCAGTTTCTGTTGAGTGTAGGGGGCGGAAGCTGGAATGTAGGGGATTGAGAAGAGTTTTATGATGGGTTGAGGCAGGAGAGGAAAGAGATAGGGGACTGAGAGGACTGTAGGGACTCAGCAAAGTATTGGGTGTGAACGGCCTGAAGGTTCCTGTACGTACGGTAGGTAGCAATAATTCCGTCATTAAACTGAATGATTTGATCTTTGTCTGTTTCTCTCCTAAGCAAAGCTTTGGCTACATCACAGAATATGTTTGGATCCATTTTTTTCATGAAAATATGAAAAATGTCTCCCCATAAAGCAATATTTCTGAAATATGGCACCTATACAGTGGACAAGGAGATCTTATAGCATCCTAGTACCGAGTGCTTGGGGGCTCCTGTGCACTTCTTGCCCTCTGCATGATGCCACCAATGTTAAAAGGACTTGTCTTTGCATAAATCATGGCAAACATTTTCCTTTGGCTCTTCGATCTGTCCCGTCCCTTTGTTAAGTCCATAAATTGAATTGAACATCTTCTAAACAGAAGTTTTAATATTCCAGTCAATCATGCCTTGGCTAAGAAGATTGCCCAGAACAGCTCGACCGTAGAGCTTGTGCTTTCAGCAGCAATATGATGAGTTGTTTAATTACATCACTACAATAATTGCATGTCTGATACTGCTTAATGAAATAAGCTGGCAGTAATTACTCCTGCTATCACAGTCCCCGGCTACTAGCAACGCAGTGCCTCCCATTCTCTGGCTGGCAATTCCCTCTCTACATACTTGTTACAGGCCTTGCATGAGAAGAGCACGTGGTGAAGCAAGATGCCAAAGTGCAATTATGTATAAGCGACAGATACTATACAACTGTTAGCTGGGGGTTTGGCTTTGATAAACTTGTATTAGGTTTCTTAGTGAGCATTTACATGGCCAAATCTGCATATTTCTTACCAGAAAAGGGAACAGATCCCAAGGGAAAGGATCAGATCTCGTTTTTGGCAGGAACATGCAGATGGGACATGCATACCATCTTGTAAACACATTTTTGCTAGAGACTTTAAAGGAGACTTATGATTTTATATAATCAGTCATTACTATATAAATGAAAAAAAAACTTTTACAACTTTCTAATATATATTATAATGTATGCTGCCTCTTCTTATCTGAGAGGTCTATACAATTATATCAAATCTAGGTCGTGTTGCATGAGCTGAACTGCCTGATACATTGTTGTAAACTACCGGAGAGATTCATGCCGCAGCTGCTGATATGTTGTATCCACTTAACTGAGAACAGGACTACCTGCAGTATCTGACTGGGGTGCCTAGGGCCCACTAGTGAAATTAAGTCTGAGGGCCTACTCTACAGCTCTATAGAAATATATTACCTGGCCCCTGATCGTAACTTCTTGGATGCAGCATTCTCTTCAATACCAAGCTAGCTGTGTGTGTGTAGTCACAACTCCACTTAAAGGGGCTGTCTGCCCCTTTTTTTTCACCAATGACCTACCCTCTGGATAAGTCATCAGTAGTTGATAGACGGGAATTTGCCGCTCGAGACCCCTGTCCATCAGCTGATCGTCCAGCCTGCTGTCCCATGCAGTGGACCGGATGTTGCCATGAACGAACAGGGGAGGAAGTGCGTGCACAGGCTTCACTCCCATTGAAATTAATCATAGAGCCAAGCTGGAACGGCACATTCTGCTTTCCTGCTGGTTAGGACGTCACATCCAGGAAAAGTAGCAGAATGACATCTGGGTCTGCCATAGCCTATGATTACTATTATTATCAATAATACACTGCAGTACAGAAGTACTGCATTGTACTGCCATAGTGATCTTAGTTTCACAGGAACATTTTCCCCTCTTTTTTAAAAATAAATAAATAAACACATGCTTGCTATCATAGGATCCATAATGACCTGTTCAATAAGTTGAACACACATTTTATCATACATGGCAACTGCTTTTTTGTTCATTTCAGCTCCAGAAAACATAAAAAGTAACAAAAAAAAGCCATATGTACCCCAAAATGGTATCAATAAACATTAGAGCTTGTAACGCTTAGAACTCACAAAGCTCCATCGATGGATAAATAACAAAGTTGATGGACTTTGATTGCAGTGATGCAAAAAAATTATTTTCTATAAAAAAGTGTTTCTATTGTGCGAAAGTGGAAAAACCTAAAAAATAAATACTTTTGGTATTGTGGTAATTTTATTCACCCCTAGAAGAAAAATTATCATAGTGATTTCTATTTCTCTGTTCCATTTTTGTAGCAAAGAAGTGGAATTAAAACAGGACTAAATGTTTCCTATTTTGCCCAATTGATTTCAGCGGGTTTTCAAAAAAACAAGTATTTTCTGCCTTTTTGTTTAATTGCCGTTATTAAAACTGAACAAATGGTGCCGTCAGCAGCGCTCTTTGTTCTGTTTTGAAAACGGAAATTAAGCAGAATGGAAAAAAATGGAAACCTTTTGTGTTTTTTGAAAACCCATTGGAATCCATGGGGGGGGGGGGGGTTTAGTTCTGTTTTAATACAGTTTCTCGGCTACAAAAAATGGAACAGAGTAACAGAAATCGCTAACGCTGCTGTAAATGTGCCCTAACCTAGACTAGCCTTCTCAAAATACAGATCCCCAGTAATTCAACCCCCAGACCATACGTCTCCTAAGTATAAACTCCGAATCAGACTCCCATTATAATAGACCACAGAAAAGACACCCTGATATAAAGATTCCAGACCAGGCAAGCAAAATGTGCCTGGAAGACCCACACAAAGAAATAAATGGCCTCTTACCTCTGAGGCCAGCAGCAGGGAAGGAGACAGAAGCACAGGGGGTCCATCTCCAGAGCTGGCAGGCTGTCACACTGAGTGCCGGAGCCGGAACCGCTGGGTAGCATTAGATGTCACGGGCACAGCTGATTGGCTGGATACACATACAATCAAGCCCCTAGAAGGAGTTGTCATTTTGCAGCAAAACTCTGAGGTACAGCTCAGGCAGATATGCAAATGATTAGATTTTTGGGGTGATTAGATGAACGGTCTTGTCACCTGAGAGCTCAAAAGTGGTTCCACCCTTGGCCTATAAAAGGCCCTCAGAGGCTACTTGTGTGTTGTGGAGCTCTTTTTCCACTTGCGTAGATCTTATTAACCACTAAATGCCTCTACGATGCAGGCAAAGAGATTTTGCCCAGTTAACAGAGTTTGAGAGTGGGTACATTATTGGAATGCGGGTAACTAGATGGTCATTTCAACTAATTGCCCCGCCATATGGGCCTTTCTGAGCACTTTGTTGGAAACAGGCGATGCCTGAGGGCACGTACACAAGGCGACAGAGCTCAAGATGCTCTCAGCAGACCACCAGTAGAGGGGATTGTTTGACCATCCAACAAGCGGCTCCAACTGTTTCATTGTCCTCCATCCAGAGACAGGTGTCACCATTGTTACACCCCTGTGTTTGTTAGTACCATTTCCAGGCATTTGGCTGAAGGACATTTTGGCCTCATTGCGCCCATTACATGTACTGGCTCTGACACCCACCATCTCCTCCATTGAAACACAAAGTATAATAAAGCGTTGTATACCTTCACACTTGCACTGGGATTAGGCAATTTTAACCTAATTGGAAAACCCCTTTGATATTGAGAACCTTGTTGTACCCTACAAAGGCCAAATGAAAGCACTTTTCCTGAGCTGGGGAATATAATAGTAATCCTATATTTCTGTATGTATAGAAGCTATGTATTTGTATTCCAGGCGACACCTGGCTGTGAGCGGCCGGCATGATTCACCACTGGGTAATAGATCTCCCTGCTGTTCCTGTATAGTATATTCTGTTTTATAGCTTTCCCTTTGGTCTTGTTACTGCATTTTGTAGAGAAAGCCCATCTTCTCATCGCTGTACGGCAGCCTTCCAGTTTCTATAGGCAGGTCAGCAAATGCCAATCGGATGACTAATGTTTTTTGCTGTTCACTTGAAGGGTGTGACAGACTGGTAGACGTAATGTCGCACCCATATAACTCCCTCTGTGATGGCAGCAGCTGAGGTACACGTATAATAAACACACTGGTCTGGAGACGTGTGCCAAGGAACAGGTCATCAGCAGAACAAACCGCAGGACAACACTTTGACTATTACATTCTGAGGCAGCGAGTGGTGACCAATATTCCTGCCCTCTATTTTGGTAGACCATGGTGGTGGTCTCCTCCTAAGCCAGTGTGTTAATGTAGGCTTAGGTGACAGTAAAGACCCCCATATATATTAAGAAAATCACCCGAACCCATGATTTCGGTAAGACCAGCAGGCTGTTGGATATGTATGGGGAAAGGAGGATTAGGCACGTTGAACTTCAGCGTCCTATTCTTTCTTTTACCCCCCGAAGATGTGCTGCTACCAGAGCCGTCTGGCGGCAGCTTTACACTGTCCCCGTGGAAAACACACGAAGGCTCAGCTGATCCCAAACTTAAAGGGCTTTTCAAGGATTAAAAAAAATAGAGTGCTAAAGGCATAAAATAAAGAAAAAGTCATACTCCCCTTTTCAATGTATCCCCGTCCAGCACCACTGCTTTCATCCCTGACAATCTGAACCATGAAGCGACTGCAGCGATCATGTCCCGCTGACCACTCAGCAGACACTGCACGAACGGCATGTGATCAGTGACTGGCTGAGTGGTCGCTAGAGCTATGAACACTGCAGACATTACTGGGACTGGACTGGAGTCATGACACTGGGCCACGGGGGCCACTAGAAAGTGAGCATGGCTTTTTTTCTTTTATACCTCAACCTGATTCCTGTAACGTTTAATAATTTCGAAAAACAGTGGCTGGGAAAGCTGTTGTGCAGGGAAAACCTCTTTTAGGCTGAGGTCACACGGGACGAAAATCCCGCAGAAATCTCGTGGAATGACCGCACCGAAAACCGTGAGATTTCCGCGGGATAAGCACAGCTTCAAAACCTGCATCCCTTAGCCGCGGGTTTTGGAGCGCTTTCGTCGTCGGCATTCCGCTGTGGTCTTCTCTCCCCATAGAGAAGAGAGAGGCCGCTGTGGAAAAAAAAGAGAATTGACATGTTGCAGAATTGAATTCCGCGCCACATGTCAGTTGCTGCTTGTATGTGGAGATTAAAGCCTTTATTTATTCCGTGTCGTAACATAAAATCAGATAGAGTACGTGTTTCGGTCAGCTGCCTTTATTCAGAGTAAACCGTCTGTAATTCACTGCCTGTAAGCAAAACAGGAAAATGGAATAATACCTCTGCAGCGCCACCTATTGGATGGCAGTATTCCTGCAAATCAATGTCCAACCTTTTATACAGGTCTATGCAACAATGATTGGGAATGGAAAACTAAGCCAGAATAAGCCTCTCACTAGCTAAGCCAGGATCCTACTGAATACTGATGAGGGGCAAACACCCTGAAACAGCTGTCTGTGTATGGATTCTGGCCTATTTTCTAATCCCAACCATTGTTGCATAGACCTGTACAAAGGGTTGGACATTGATTTGCAGAAATGCTGTCATCCAATAGGTGGCGCTGCAGAGGTATTGTTCCATCTTTCTTATTTGCATATTACCCAGAGGAGCATGCATGACCTTATAAGTCTCCTCACTCACCTTCTAGGTACTCTGCTTGAGAGCGCTTTCACATGACCATTTTTGTGTTCAGTTTTTTTGTGAGCTAAAACCAGAAGAGGGTCCAAAATATGGAAGACATGCAAATTTTTACATGATGCTTTCTCTCCACTTCTGGTGTTGGCTCACTAAAACCTGAACTTAAAAACTGTCTTGTGAAATCGCCATAAGGGCTCCTTCACATTGGCGAGAGAATCATGCAATTTTCTCACAATGCAAGAGTGAATGAAAACGCATCATTTTCAATGGTTTCATTCTCATTTGCAATGTTTTTACTCCTGCGATGCTGCGTGAAAAAAAAAATCGCAGCATGTCATACCTTTTTGCAATATCACCCATTGTTTTAAGTGGGGCCGGCAGCAGCAGCGCCGGCCCCATTGAAAACAGTGGGAGAACATTGCAATCTCT
The DNA here is from genome assembly GCF_035609145.1 of Eleutherodactylus coqui. Lineage (NCBI taxonomy): Eukaryota > Metazoa > Chordata > Amphibia > Anura > Eleutherodactylidae > Eleutherodactylus > Eleutherodactylus coqui. Next base: position 108,838,716 of record NC_089843.1, on the reverse strand, counting down.
TGCCATGGCTGTGCCAGCCGTGCCAGGGAATTCCTTCAGCCCCGCAGTGATGCGAGGCTGTTCCCATGTGACAATGCCTGGCTTCCAGGGGTTTTCAGAAGGATTGCGAGGGCGATATCGGGCCGTGACTCATGTTCTGATATGGCCCCCACCAGTGTGAAGAGATGATACCCTTCTCGACTCGCTGCCTGTATACACTACGTCTGATTTTGAGGTCTGCCGAAACTGAACGGCAAAGAGAACGAATTAAGCAAACGCCGTTGAGTCGCTGGCGGGGTTCACACTTAACGATTATGTTTCAGTTTTGCAGGATCAGCGATAAACTGAATAGAATGGTTCCGTGTGAAGGGCCCTAAAGAGGTCGCTATAATGTTGTTACCCGGCTTTTCTTGGCTTCTGAGCGGCCAAGTTATTTGCCAGTCAGACTTGCCATTCAGTAACCTTGAAAAGCAGAATGCCGGGCACAGCCGGTGCTGCCATACTGCCTGCCAGGTTTCTTGGAAGCGGCAGACTTTTTCACAAAGGGTAAGAGAGGCTCCGGTATTTACTGATGCTGCGGCCGCCGGAGGATCAAGCATTGTATATAAATGGTCATGTTTCTTTCATGAACGCAGGACAATCTGTGTGGAGGTGCAGGAATAGTAATAACCCGCAGCGACGGAGTTCTGCACTACATATTCATGAGGTAATTTGTGAGGGGGATTACCACACAAGCGTCTTCCAACCTCCTCAGGGGGGAGGTTCAAGCATTTTTCAGGGGTCTCAGTTTCTTACAGCTGATGTTGCTCTAAATGTGGGCTACTGATGGCGGCCACAGACAGCGCTGCTTAGGCTTGTGCTGACACTTGCCCTGTGCCCTCCATGGGTACGATGGCAGTGATTCCCTCCTGTCACAGCTGCCTGTGTGCCGTCTCCCTGTTTACAGCCCCTTGTAGTGTCCCTCGTCCCCAGCACAAGTCACTTCAGGCTTACTGCTGATATAAGTGAATGTCCTCGCAGTGCCATGACGTGACTGTACACAGCATTGTTATTGTGCCCCTCCACCCTGCGTCGTGCCTCCTTGTAATTAACGCCATGTGACACGTTAGCCATTTTTCCGGTCTATTTATAGCCGGTGTCACCGGCAGCCTCCTCCGTGCACCCTTGGAGGGCTGGTAGTGGCGCTAGAGAACGCACAATATAGGGGGCAGCGGCGGCATCCAGATGACAGGAATAGAAAATGGTCTTTACTGGTGGGATTTGCCTATAAAGTAAAGCTCACCCGGAAATAGCTGGCCTCGTGTCCAATGTATCATGCCATGTGTATTCATTCGTTTCACTCAACTGAATTAGGGCTCATGCCCACCACCGTGTTTTCACTGTGTATTACGGCGCACGGACGCGCGAATAGTCAATGTAGGTCAATGGACTTTCATAGTTCCATGCACACCGGTGTGTGTGCACTGCGTATTGATACGCAAGAGAAGTAAATCGCAGCATGCTGCGTCTCTTTGCACACAGCGTGTCCCCTGTACCCCTGTATACGCTGTCCATATGCAGTACATTACGTACAGGCAGCATTTTTATACACAGCAGTACTTTAAAACAGAACGGGGGAATTTGCAAAAAAAGACACTGTCCGTGTGATACGCAGGCATGCGCAGTGCCGTAAGTGGTCTCTGCCGTCAAGGCGTATGGTTACAAGATAGGTAAAATGCTGCGCAGAGATCCCGTAGCGTTTTACGCATACGCCCGCGGGCGTGAGCCCTTATGGTGGACTCCTGCACTGTAGTAGATACTAGAGGAGCACTAACCTCAGACATTGGCCAAGTAAAGGGCTCCGGAATCTGGACCTGGCAACACCGGCATCCGCGCTTACCTGTTTACGTTCGTCTTCATCTGTACCTTGGATGGTCCGCACGGTGAGCTGTCAGACATGCGCAGTACAGTTCTTTGTTTGTTTTTTTAAACTACTACTTTTCTCGCTCCGGAATCCACGACCTTTCTGCGGAAAAATGGAGCATGCTGCGATTTTTTTTTTTCTCCTCTGCTTGTAGATACCGTAATTGGTTTCTGCAAGTGTGCAGGAAGAATCGATTTCCTATAACATGCTATGGGCGCCATTTGCTGCAGATCCGCGGATTCCAGCAAATATCCGTCCGTGGGCGAGAGGTCTTAGTGTTGCCATTCAGCTTTCCACAGACCTTCAAGGGGTTGTCCCATGAAACGTATGGCGTTTTATACAATGAACGTTCTGAGAAACGCTTTGTACACCCGACAACCAGACCACGTAAAAGGACGAATGATCAGCTGGCAAACGAGCAAACCCTCATTTATCGGAAATGGTGTTTAGGGGAGCACAGAAATGCTTGCTGGTCAACTACATATCTCGCTGTGTAAACGGGGGAGATGTGCGGTCGATCAGTGACAGCAATCTGCCGTTGTCTATGGAGGGAAAGAGCGCTGGCCGACCTTCTCATTGTTGGTAAGTGGTCTTTCTGGACTATAACTTGCCTATCCACAAGATAGGTGATAAGTATCTGATCAGTGGGAGTCGGACCACTGGGACCCCCACCAATCCTGAAAACAATGGGCCAAAGTGTTCCCGATTGAAAGCAGTTGCGGTCACACGTGTGCACTACCACTCCATTTCTTTGTCGGAGGTGGTAGAGTACAAGTGCTCCTCTATCTCCAACTTCCATAGAGACTCCCACATGTGACTGATGCCCCTTTTATACGGGGAGACTCAGAACTTGTGATCAGTGGGGGTCCCAGTGGTCAAACCCCCCCAATCATACACTTTTCACCCGTCCTGTGGGTAGATGATGGGTTGGCAAGGAATCTACTCATGTAAAAATCATTAACAAGTGCTGATCAACAATGAGCTCGCCCCTTGTTTCTACATGGGGCATATCTACTGTATGATCATTACTTCCATCGCTCATCCCCACCCTTCCATCATTGGTCAGTCGCACATCTTCCTGTTCATATGTGGAGATGTGCAACCGACCCGCAGTCATTTTTATGTGTGCATAAACCAACTGATAACGTTTGGTCCCTCGTTGGCTGATCATTAGTGTTTTTACTTAGTCCACATTGGGCCATGCAAAAGGCCCTTTAATTTGTGTGGCCAACTCCTTCTGTGGCAAACTGCAGTAACTGCTTCTAACGGTTCTGTCACACAAGCGGTTTTTACTGCGTATGATGTGCACATGTTTTGCGCACATAATACGCGGTAACAAACCCTACATTACCTTTAACTGTACAGCGTGCGAAATACACGTACAGAAAAGACTGCAGCATGCACTATCTTGGAACGTTTTAGGCACGCACACATGCTGAGATAGTGTATGGGGTTGGCATACTGCTGCGAGTTCCTGCGTGGGAAATACGCCCACGGCATGTAGGAAAAAAACGCTCAAGTGAGAGAGCCCTAAGTGTCAGTCTTCACTGTAATTTTGGCATTCTGTTCTGAAAGAAAACTATAGTTTCAACCAAGATGGCGAGTTCACTGGATTGAGTTGAAAAAGTAAAGCTTGAAGACAAATAATTCTTGATCGCATGTGATCCCGAATCCACTACATTCATCATATCTGGCAAAGTAATGTGAAATTGATAAAATATCTGATATTTCCAAACATTCAGTTCATAAATCTAAATGCTAAAAGTAATGAGGAATTCATTTAGTGTACTGGTGAATTTCCTGCAGTTCCAATGATGGTGGCCTGGCCATATATCAGCGCCTACGGGGAGGAGGGGACAGACTAAGGAGAGGTTATACACTCTAATGATATTTGTATTAATGTGGGTCAGGAATATGAAGCATTATGTGTAATTAGCACCATTAATCTTACCCTCTCGGGATTTCAGGTCACAGTAATTACTATATATAGATGGCTGCACCTACTTAAAGAGACTCAATCGGAAAGGCATTTTGTGTTGACTATTTACTGCAGATAATCCTGTGACACGTGAAGGTGACACTTTCTTTACGATTGTTCTTGCTTCGTTAGAATTCTGAGGTTTATTAATTCAGATGATGAATATGGTGATTGCAACGGTAGTAGGGCACCTGTCAGCGCAGACAATACATTATTTGTGAGGCTGGAAGAATCGCATTATTTACAGTCATCCAGTATCTCTGAGGACGGGATTTGTGGTTGTATCCGCTCCCGTTCATATCTCCTTTGTAGGGTATCTTCACACATTAGTGGAAATGGGGTTGATTTTCAGCAGCAGAAAATACACACCAAAATCCGATAAATTTCCTAGTCAAAATCCGCATCATTGGTGTGGATTTTGGTGCAGATTTGCAGCAGACATCACCCATCTATTGTTAGGCTGAAATCAACTGTGGATCTGCACCAAATACCCTGTTTCCCTGAAAATAAGACATAGCATGATTTTTCCAGAATTTTTGAGGATGCAAAATGATTTTTTAGGCTTTTTGAGGATGCTTGAAATATAAGCCCTACTCCAAAATTAAGCCCTGCTAACAGTTAATTAAAAAAGTCAATTTAAATAGTGTCCAGGCAGCTATACATGTAAAAAAAGTTAAAACCTTTTTGAACAAAAATTAATATAAGACACTGTCTTATTTTCAGGGAAACACGGTACCACTTAGTTGTAGAAGTTCCACTGCAATAAAATCTCAGCATTTCCACTACATGTGAACATACCCCGAGGCCAGTTCCTCTTACAGCACAGCCCTTAGTATTGTTAGACTTTAGAATTGCAGTGTTAAAGTGACCCTCTGTGCCTGGAGAAACAAAGATGGCCGCACCAGCTTCTCTGACTATCCTGTGCATTTGTATCCATCATTAGTCGAAAACACTGCATGTTGCTTTGATTGGCCGGTGGTATCAACATGAGTAGTACTGGCCAGTCAGACGAATGTAGTGTCTTAGACTACCAATGCGTACTAAAGCATAGTGTGCCTCAGGTAGTCTGAGAAGCTGGTGCGGCCATCTTTGTTTGTCCAGGCCTGGAAGATCACTTTGTATGTCCATGCCACAAACTATTATTGATTACAATGGGCACCTTGTTTTATTTGGGTGGCTTAGATGGTTTTCCCCCCTGCCACAAGCAGTTGTTGGGCTGGGGGGGCATCGGTAAGGGAACCTCCACACAGCTACCCCCTCATCGGTTTGGCCACACAGCTACCCCCTCATCGGTTTGGCCACACAGGCCCACCCCTCATCGGTTTGGCCACACAGGCCCACCCCTCATCGGTTTGGCCACACAGGCCCACCCCTCATCGGTTTGGCCACACAGGCCCACCCCTCATCGGTTTGGCCAAGCGTACATGTGTTTTCCATGCGGAGAGTGGAGAAAGCTGCTGCCAAACAGGTCTGGAAAAACAAAAGGATTGAGCCTTGGGTATTCCCAGATCCATTTTTCACTTTTTTACACTTACGGTAGTCGGTTATTCCTGCTGAAATTGGTAGGTTCTAACAACCTACTACCTGCTCTGTATGGGGTAGCCTTTAGTTGAATTGCTACAAAGGCACCTTGGACAAAGTCCCCTAAGTATTGGTGATACGAGTTGGAAGATATACTGAAACTTTTTTCCCAACTACACTTTCCTGTAGGCTGATATGGGCATCACTGTTGTACTTTAGCTTCTCTGATGCGATCTGGCTTGAGGATTGCATGACATGGCTAGTATGCTAAACTAAGGCCTCCTTCCCACGAACGGATTTACGCCGCGTAAATTCGCGGCAAAAATCCGCTGCGTGGCCCCCTGCTATTAGGTTCTATTGAACCTAATAGCACAATGCTCACGATGCGTAATTCCACCGCGGAATTACGCACCGCGATTTCTCCCGTCCTCACCCGCAGCATGCTCTATTTGCTGCGGGTGAGGACGGGCTGTACGCGCTGACGGCTTCCATTGCAGTCAATGGAAGCCGTCCGTTCACGCTATCTCCCGCTGTAACCAGCGGGAGATAGCGTGAAAAAACGCTTCCCCACCTACCGCCGCAGCGTCATTTGACGCGGCCGGCGCGTCACGTGACACTGCCGGCCGCGTCACGTGACGCGGTGGGCGTGTCACACGACGCGACGGCGGTGGGCGGGGAAGCGTTTTCACGCTATCTCCCGCAGGTAAGTATAGGGGCTCTGGGGGGCGCCGTGACGGGCTTCACTGCGTAATATTACGCGGCGGAGCCCGTCACGCTCGTGGGAAAGAGGCCTAAAGGCCCTTTTACATGCAATGATTATCACTCAAAATCTGTCCAATCGGCCAAAAATGAGCGATAATCATTACATGTAAACGTGGGCACCGTGCACTTTTCATTTGAACAATGGATTTTAGTTCACTTAAGACTGAGCAAATACATTCCATTTGAAGGTATATCATTCATCTTTCATAAGACTGCAGGATGTTCTCCCATGGCATCTTTACACAAGGAGAACAATGGAATGTGATGGCAGCTGTTTGCACAGCTCGCCGTGTGTTAAAACACAATCTGGGCTATGCAAACTACTCCTAGACGTCCTCTTACACGCATATGAACATGATCAAGTGTTAATGGCCATTAACACTTTTTGCAAATACATCGCTAAATCTTTCATTCGTTTGAAAGATTATGTTTGCGTGTAAAAGGGCCTTTACCTACTCTTGGTATCCTCCAATGTTCTGTTATGTCTGCCACTTGCTGCAGGTTATACGGGATGCTGAATTGTAGTAATTGTCCTCAGTGGAGCAATGCCAAGTGCTGAGCAGGAGAAAATAGGAGTTTGCATATTTTACGAGCGCTCCTTATCACATTCAGTGACTTTTCTCTATCAAGCTAAGGACATGAAACCACAATGTTGTGACCTAGGTTTTGGTATAATTGTCAGTTATTCTTGAAAAAAACTACTAGACTTGCCAAGTTTTTCTTTTTTTGCAGTTCAAAAATGTTAACATAGGACTATAACCTCATTGTAATCGTAAGCAGGTGCTAGAGCCATCTGATTTAGATGATTTAGCTTCGGAGAAATAGAAATGATGGACCAAGTCATAGTAAAGTAAATGATATGTTACCAAATACTGCATTAAAAGGGATATTCATGCGATTTCTTGTGCTCCTCTAAAGTCATCATTTGCATATAAGGACCCAATAGAGCTGCTTAATGATGCATTAGGCACACGTTTAAAGCAAACCTCCATGCCTGAAGAAACAAAGATGGCCACACCAGCTTCTCTAACTATATGAGGTGCACTGAGCGTTAGTATGTATCGGTAGTCTAAGACACTACATGCTGCTGTGACTGACCAGTCCGTGGGACCAACTGTGCATCCAGAATGATGTCCTATACCAGTAAGTGCATCTTCCAACGGTTATGACTTTACGGTGGCAAATTGGGAATCCTCGACAGGTGGAGAATAAAATCGCTGAAGAGGCCACGAGTGGACAGCACATACAAGCGGGTGTTAGGGTCACTCATGCTTTGCTGCGGCAGTCTTTCCTGTAGTCTTCACGGCTGAGAGGGCATTCTCTTTCTTGGTAACAGGACTTTGTGTTATAGCCCAGCGCAGATGCGTCATGCCCTGCACCGGCTTGCCGGCCAAGACACCTGCGGCGGATCCGGACAAATGAGTATGGGTCTCTGGGGGTCACTACCGGGTCGGATTTCGCAGTCTGAATCCGACCTGGACCGTGGGCATAAGGCCTAAAGCTCTGCATGATTAAAGGGTTGGGACTGCAACACTGGTACTGCCCAGGAACTGTGAGCTGCAAAGAGAGGTGTCGCTAGAGAGGTTGAGGAGGGACCCCACTTTCTTCTGGGACTGCTTACTGGGGTGAGGCAGAGTGTTCAGGACATTGCCTCAGATAGCTGAAGCCTGTGGCTTCTGTGAGACAGAAAGACTTCAGGCTAGTAGGGCAGAGTGGTACTGGACAGTGCTATTTTCTTCTGTATTTCACAAACCGTGAGTGAGATCGACCTCCATAGCGATATTTGGAGTGCACACTCATAGGCACTGAGTCAGTGTAACAGGCCTGTCTATATACACTGCAGTAAACATCTTTTGGAAAGTCATCACTCGCAGGTCATGGATAGAGGCCAAACGTGATACCATAATGTGAGTTCTAGGTGCAAATATGCTGAATACAGGTAATTATATTGATGGTAAGTAGGTGCCAACCTCTCTTGGGAGGACTGTGTATTATAGCCTGTTCACTATTCGTCGTTGTGTTTTATATAGCATACCTTGGCAAAATAACATTAATTCTTTTTCCTAATGCCTTTTTTACACGACCGTATGCATATTTTTGCGCGCCTGAGCGCTGTGTATTTGCGGAATGAACAGTGCTTTTTTGCGCATGCATCGGCATATTTTACTTTACTTGAAAATGAAGCATGTTCATTTTCGCACAGTAAACAAAGACACACAGATTAAAATGACTAATTAGTCCCAGATGTGTTCTTTTTGCTGTGCAATTACGCAGTGTTTCATACTATATTTGGCGTGTTATGCAGGAATATAAAGCATGCTGTGTTTTTGTTTTTTTTTGTTTCTTTTTGCACGACCGAAATGCGTAGAAAATACACGCATGTGAATGAACCCATTAAAATACACGCACAAATGTGACCGTGTGAAGGGCCTGACACTGTAGCTTTCGTATTGTACCATCTGCGTGTACTGCATGGACGGCACCGTGTCACATCCACCACCTCACGAGAGATGCAAAGACATATAAAACAAGGGCGCTAACGTCAGTCCCACAACATAAAGTCAGAAAAGTCATGCAACCAAAAACATTTGTGCCACTTGCTGTCATGCAACTCTTTCAGATTTGTGATTTAGCTGTTAAACAGCCAAATCGCCTGCAGTTTACACAGTAACATGTGACCTGAACCAAAGGTCCAACCGGTCACAACATGACCCCATTGTCAATCATTAGATGCAACGTCGCAGTGTGGCACTGTGATCTTCATATTGCTCAACCAAAGTCGCTGTGTAGCTCTAGTCTAACGCTTCCAGTAGATCTGCTCTGAGTTTAGAAACCACTCCTGGTTTTGGATCCAAAATTCTAATACAAACTTGTGACCAAATAAGCAACGTGTGAATAAGGCCTAACTCATCCGGGCTCATTACTCAAACCTTTCTCAAATGAAAGCTTTTTCAGCTGTCCTGTGATTTAAGCCGCTCTCTTTTAGTAAGATCTATGCAGATGAAACACAGACTAAAAATATGTCCTCGTGCATCAAATTAAAAAAAAACTATCTAAACCTCTAGGATTAAAGCGAATGCCCAATGGTAAGAGCAAAAATAATGGCTGCTATTAGCTCAGCCCTATTAGGGAAGAACTGTGATCTGTGATTACCATTTACAGTGCCTAGAGTCTTAGGTAGTCTGAGACATACTTCCTGTCTCTTCATTGGTTCTGGGAGGCGCACCGGCTGTCTCCTCATTGGTTCTGGGAGGCGCACCGGCTGTCTCCTCATTGGTTCTGGGAGGCGCACCGGCTGTCTCCTCACTAGTTTTGTTTGCTTGTCATTAAACAGGTAGTTGTCATTCATCTATGAACGACTGCCTGTTCACTGTTAACGTAGGCGCGCGACCGGAAGCGATCTCCTACCCACTTCTCCACCAGTCGCTGAGCGATCATCACTCCTGTGTGATGGCATAGAAGAGATCATCATTGGGACAGTAGTCAGTCACCCCTTCTAGAAGGACCCTTATTCTATTCCGGGACTGTAGAATGTATTCTCAGTGAGGACACACTCGCAGTTACATAGTAACATAGTTCGTTAGGCCGAATGAAGACAATGTCCATCTAGTCCAGCCTGTCTATCCTCCTCTGTTGATCCAGGGGAAGGCAAAAAACCCCAAGAGCAGAAGCCAAATAGCCCTTTTGGGGAAAAAATTCCTTCCCGACTCCCTAATGGCAATCAGACTGTTCCCTGGATCAACGCCTAATAGTTCCTACCAGCCTGTATACCCGGATTAACAAATAATCTTAGATTTATAGCCTATAATATCCTTCCTCTCCAGAAAGACATCAAGTCCCCTTTTAAACTCCTCTAAGGATTTTGCCATCACCACCTCCTCAGGCAGAGAGTTCCACAGTCTAGCTGCTCTAACAGTAAAGAATCCCTTTCTATGTTGGTGATGAAACCTGTTTTCCTCTAAACGTAATGGATGTCCTCTTGTTACAGTCACAGTCCTGGGTATAAACAGATCATAGGAGAGATCCTTATATTGTCCCCTAATGTATTTACACATAGTTATTTGGTTGCCCCTTAGCCTTCTTTTTTCTAGAGTAAATAGCCCCAATTTGGATAGCCTCTCTGGGTATTCCAGTCCCGTCATTCCATGTATTAGTTTAGTTGCCCTTCTTTGAACCCCCTCCAGTACCGTAACATCTTTCCTGAGCACCGGTGATCAGAACTATATGCAGTATTCCATGTGGGGCCTGATTAGTACCTTATATAATGGAAGGATAATGTTCTCGTCCTTCGCCCCTATACCTCTTTTAATGCACCCCAAGACTTTATTTGCCTTTGCAGCAGCTGACTGGCATTGGTAACTCCAGTTTAGTCTATAATCCACTAGTACCCCAAGGTCTTTTTCCATATCACTTTTCCCTAGTGGTACCCCATTTAGTGTATATTGGTTACATCCGATTCTCCTGCCCATGTGCATAACCTTACATTTATCAACATTGAACTTCATTTACCATTTTTCTGCCCAAGCCCCCATCTTATCCAGGTCCGTTTGTAGCCGCACATTGTCCTCCATTGCATTAATTATATTGTATAATTTTGTGTCATCTGCAAATATTGATATTTTGCTGTGCAGCCCCTCTATCAGGTAATTGATAAATATATTGAACAGAGTGGGGCCTAATACGGAACTCTGTGGCACCCCGCTAGCGACGGTGGTCCAATCAGAGTACGCACCATTTATTATCACCCTCTGCTTTCTATCATTGAGCCAGTTCTTTACCCATATACACACGTTTTCACCCAATCCGAGCTGTCTCATTTTGTATATTAGCCTATTATGCGGCATGGTGTCAAATGCTCTAGAGAAGTCCAGATATACGAGATCAATAGATTCTCTCAGGTCCAGCTTAGAGCTTACTTCGTTGTAGAAACTGATCAGATTTGTCTGACATGAGCGACCCTTCATGAATCTATAGTGGTGAGGAGTTATTCCCTTGTTCTCCTTGAGGTACTCATCGATGGCGTCTCTCAGAATCCCCTCGAAAATTTTTCCCGAAGTGAGACTTACCGGCCTGTAGTTACCAGGCTCACTTTTGCTCCCCTTTTTGTAAATTGGAACCACGTTGGCAATGCGCCAATCCAATGGTACAACACCGGTCTTGATAGTGTCTAGAAATATTAGATATAGCGGCCTAGCTATCATGTCACTTAGTTCCCTTAGTATCCTTGGGTGTATTCCCTCTGGTCCTGGCGATTTATCGATTTTAGTCTTCTTTAGTCGCTTCCGCACTTCCTCCTGCGTTAGGTATGAGATATTTTGTCAGGGGTTTATTTTATTCCTGGGCATTTCCTTTTCGTTTGTGAATACACTTGAAAAGAAACTGTTTAATAGATTTGCCTTCCCTCCATCATCTTCAATGATTTCTCCTGCATTATTTGTTAAAGAGCCAGTGCTCTCCCTGCAAATCCTTTTGCTGTTAATATAGTTCTCCACTAATGTTCTGAGCTCTGCATTTTTGCTTCACAACAGTCATATACGTTTAATTAAAATCTATAATCTATGTATTTTGCCGTGAAAGTTGATGTCTAGTGCCAAAAACAGCCACTGACCAAGGACTATTCAGATTTTCAGCTTTACCTCTCAACAAGGTGTGAAATGGGCCAGGAATTTGCAGTTTCAAGTTTCCTATCAAACTGATGACCAATCTGCTCATCATCCATATTCGTGCATGACGTTAGACTACCCACACATGGGTGAGCTCGATATCGGGCCAATATCGCACTCGTCAACCTGCCTCATATACCTTCTTTGAAATTCCAATCCTCTCGCATGTGCGAATTGGAAGTGTTTCTCATGGATTTCAATAGGAAACCTTGTCTGCACATCGCACAGCATTCAAGGGCCAGGCAATGTATTTAAGGCCCCATTGAAATCAATGGGCGATGCGTTCTGAGGAACACGAAAAAACAGAACATGCCACGATTTTTTCCCTCGCCACATCGCAGTGAGGGAAAACATCACTCACATGCATGACTCCATTCAAAAGAATGTAGTTCATATTAAAGACGCACAAAACTTGCACGAGATTCTTGGCCATGTGAAACTGTCCTTTTTAATCAGTATGTACATTATATTTTTCATTTTCTTACTCTTTAGATTTTATGTTGTATCATGTAAGATGAAGAAATATGGGAGTTTGCCATTTACATTAATGTTCTTTTACTAGAGTTTTCGCATCACTTTTGTAGTTCCAAATCCTGCCACTAGATGGCAACATACAGCAATATGCGCCCCTGCTCGTGTAGGGAAACATAATGGGATGTGTTGCTCAGGGCTGGTTTTGTTACCAGGGATCCACAGATTGCTCTTTGTGTCTGAAGTACACATAACTCAGTAGAGAAATCACTTTATTAAGGCCCTTTTACACGGAACTATCTTGTTCAAACAAGCAAAAATAAATGATAATCATTTATTGTGAACGCAGCCAACGATCGAATGATGAAGAATAAATCATTCGCTTTTCGATCATCGTTCATTGTATGCAGCTTGAAGATCATCGTTGGCTCGTTCACTAATCGTTTAGTTTAAATACCGATCGTCCCGTCCTTATACAGTGAATGTATAAGACTGAAGGAGTTCTCATTTGAACGCGCCAACGATATATCTGCCTGTATAAACGGACTGCAATAAAGAAGTACAACCAATTATTACCGAACATGTAGGTTAACTGCCCTTCTAGCTGAAGCCATGTGTAACTCTTTGCCCTGCAGACTAAAAATGTGCCATCCTGCCCTATGGATGCTGCTCGGGACGCCACACTAAAAAGGGGCGACTGTGAGCGGCCTAAGGCTGCATCCAAATGGGTCTGATTGGCTGCAGAATGTCCAGGATCTGGTGCAGATTTTATCACGTATTTATATGCGCAATTCACCCCCTCATTGAGAAGAGGTGACATACTACGGAATTAAATTCCACCCCACATGTTGATTTCCTCACTGGTTTTGTGTGGATTCATCCACTTTGCTGCTACTGTAAATGCAGCGGAATTTCCATGCGGGGTAAATGTTTTGCACTACATCTACTATGTGTTTTTACACACTTTTGGGCATTTTCCCAACTTGCGAGAAAAGGGACCGGAACCTGAATTGCAATGAAAATTGCAGCCAATTTTTGGAACAATTTTTGGCGTAAACTAGGCCAACCAATAAGCGGTCTAAACGTAGAATAGACAGTTTTAAAATCGGGCAGATTTTGAATTTAGCAGAGCCCAAATGATGAATCTGCTGCATTTTCCAACTGTGACCTTTAGACAGTGTTAGTAAATAAGCCCCGTGGGGTAGGAGCATGACCATGACTTGACTTGTGGTCTATCTGCCATTCGGTGTTCCTTTCCGCTTTCTCTAAAGACTCCAGTTCTTTACAAACTATTGAGAGAGATGCTGCTCATGAAGCTGAGCCTAATGGACGTGCCGAGAAATGAGGCTGCCTTCCCTCTACGTGCCGCTTGGAATAATATTTCTCTAGAAATATCTTGCTGTGATTTGTGATTTTGAGGACGTGTCATAAAAAGTACATGATGGACGCAGAAGAGGCCAACTGAGATGCTAATGACGTTCTCACTGCCGCATCTAAAGGTCATTACTTCATGCTGGAGCCGCGTGAGAACATTCTGCTCTTTTATTGTGTTGGGTCATTATCATTAATGCCCCCTTTACCTGCTGCGCTAGTCAGCACCGCCCATACCTCTGGTCTTGTTTGGCTTCTTCTGGGTACCTCTTGATTTGTGTTTGTCAATGCTTTCCTGCTTCTGTACTTTGGTAAGTGTATGAATGATACTGTATGTCAGATGGATACAATGTAACAGTCAGCGCTTCCTGGAAGCTGTCTTCAGTATTGGCTTCATCCTGACATCCAGGTTTATCATCATCATCAGGTAACTCTTCACACTCTGAGGGTATGTTCACATGGCGGAACTCACCGTGGGGAACTTCCACCTGAATTTCGCTTCTAAAACCCACATCAAAATCCATGTATTTTTAACACTGTTTTTCCCAAGGATGCCTGTCAATGGCGCATTGACAGAGCAAATTCAGCACGCAAAACAAGGTCAAAAACGCGGAATTCACGTGGAATTGTTCCACAGTGAATTCTGCCAGATTTTCAACATGTAACATCCGGGGCATTTACAGTAGCAGCCATGTGATTTTCAAAATCTCATCCACGGGCTGCAGAAAAAAAAGCACTAAATCAGTGTGGAAATTGACAGGCGGCGTGGAATTTAAATCCACAGCATGTCAATTTGCAGTGCAGATTCCAGCCTTTCAAATGAGGGGATGAAATCTGCAGTAAATGGTTCGGATTTTACACTTCAGATTTGCTGCAGCTTTTCTGTTGCAGAAGATCTGCAGCAAATCCACCCAATAGGGCTTCCTTCACACAGACCTTAAAGGGGTTGTCCAGGAGGTGGACGCAGGGGTACACAGGAGTTGGAGCTGTGACTGTAATTACAAGCGCAGCTTCCATTGATTAGATGAGGCCTGTGTTTGCAATTACGAGCGGCGGCTGCTACACATGGGGTCGGAGCAGTGTTTCCACTCTCCACCCGGTGTATCCTGGGGGCCGCTTCCTGGCCAACCCCTTTAAAGCAGTGGTCTTATTTATATTGTTCCATTAAAAGCTTGTTCCCCTTGCAGTAACATAACTAACCGGCATATAGTCACTTCCCCCTGCACCCGCTGGGCCCTACACCACTGCGCGGTCCTCCGCTGATCTGTTTATCTACAGGCCGGAATCCCACCCGTCTTACAGGACGTGGCAGGCGCTGCAGCCAATAACAGAGCTCGGCAGTCGAGCGCTTGGCTCTACCATCGGCTCTAGAAGCAGTAACGTCCTGTAAACAGGCTGGGGCGGCCTGTAAAACTACCTGGAGCAACGCTGCGGACATACTGGGGAGAGGGGAGAATATGCTGCTTGTTTTAAAAATCTCCTTCATAGGGAGCTGAAAAACGCTGGAATAAAAAAAACACTGTAGATTCTAAATCCGCAGCATGTTTATTTATGCTGCGGACTTCAAACCATAAAATGGGTTAAAACCCGCAGCAGATCTGCGCCAAATATCCACTGTAAAATCCACACCATTTGGTCCCATTTACATGGGGCGTTTGCGCTGCGGGCTTTCCGCAGCAGAAATACACTGTAATCTGCCCCTAAGTGGTACGGATTCTGCACCGCTGCAGACCTGCTGTGGATTTTAAGGCTGCCTGTCCACGGGCTTAGCGATATCCCGCAGGAGCCGCCGCCTGGGAGCAGGTGAGAGCGGACAGCTCTCCACGCTGAGCCTATGATCTGACAGAATCGCTATGCTTCTCTGTCGTGGACGCCGGCCCTGCGCTTTCCATAGCGTTGCTATGTTCACCATGCAGAATTCCACAGTGTGAAATAAACCGCAGCATGTTCTAAATGCCGTGGGAATACGCGCGGCCGGCATCCATTGTAGTCAAAAGAAAGCCAGCCGTCTCGCTATACTTCCGCGGTAGTACAGCGGAAGTATTGCGTAAATATGTGGCCCCGCCCACAGTGTCATCTGACACTGCTGGCGTGTCATGTGTTCCTGCCCTCCATGCGGGACGCCTACGGCGGATCCAGAGTGGTAAGTATGGGGGTTTTGGGGGGCACCATGGTGGACTCCACTGCGATATTCCGCTGGTGGAGTCTGTCATGGCCGTGGGCATGAGCCCTTAGAATCGGCAATGTTTGTCAAAAAAGCTGTAGATTCGGTGTGAAAATTTTCCACTCCCTGTAAAGGAGATTTCTGAAGTCTCCCCCTTGTGGCTTGTATGGTAAATAATGCTGAATTTCTGCTGTGGGAAATCTGCAGCATTTATGGCCTTTGTGAAGCCCTGTGTTCCATGCGGATTTGGCCACTGTGGATTTACTGCAGTTCTTCTTGCTTCAGAAAGCCCGATGCAAATAAGCCCCGTGTGAAGATGGCCTAAAGGCCCACTTAGATGTAAATGTGATCGCTCAAAATTCGTTCAAAAGATAAGAAGATTGACAGTTTTAGCAATCGTTTTGCATAAGCTGCTAATGTGTACGAACGCCCATTAGCAGCCTATTCGCTTCATTTACATGTAAATGAGCCTCCGGAAGCTGTATGCAGAAAACAGCACATGGTCTGTCCTCTGCATACAGTTCATTTGTTCTGCCGCAGGGCTGCAAGTTGAATACAATGTAATCAGCACTCCCGTGGAGAACATAGCATGTGGTCCCTGCTTTTAGGTCTCCGGCTGAATGATGGATTTTGTGCTCATCTAAAAATCATCGTTTGGCCGAAAAGTAAACCATGGTAGCATTTACATGCAACAATTATCGCTCAGATATATTGCATGTAAATGGGCCTTTAGAGTGCATTTACACCTAGTTGATGTGCTGCAAATTTTCATGCAGATTTTGGTGCAGATCTGCAAATTGAAGGGGTGAAATCTGCTGCAGATCTGCACCAAAATCTGCAGTACATCAGTCACATGTGAACGCACCCTTACTATTGCAACAGCATATTCCATATCAGTGTTTTTAACTTCATTCCTTAAAGCCTCTCCAAAAGGTCAGGTTTTCTGTATTTCCTCAGTATTGTACAGGTAAAGTAATTATTGTCAGCGCCTCAGAAATTGACGTGCCGGCTGCATGCGCAGTGCAATTTTAAAAAAATCTGCTTTCCCACGGATACGTGGCACGTCCACAGCTGTGGGTGTGCCGCAGATCAGACTGCTTCCATTGACTACAAGGAAAGCCGTCCCATGGGATCTGCAGAAAAATGGAGCATGCTGCGACTTCTTCCCGTACTTCCCTGCACACTGGGGAAAAAAATCTTATCCGCATGCTTTTAATTGTTTTGCGGATGCTAATACATCCCTATGGGTGGCTTGATTTGTGGATCTTCTGCGCGGGTGCCGCAAATCAAATCTGCATGTGGACATTGGGTCTTAGGCTAACTTCACATGTGTCAAGTGTGGTACCAGGGCATGAATCACGGCCCGATATCATGCTCGCTAACATGCAACTTCCCAGCAGATGCCAGGCGTTTTTATCTCAAAATCGCCTTGCATCAGTTCAGGGAAGTAGCGCTCCTCCGACTTGGCAGAGGATTGCTGAGTTTCTCCCATTGTTTTAAGTGGGGAACCCTCGCTTTACACCGCGTGCACCTAGCATTTGGTGCAATGCTGCCCTGGCCCCATTAAAAGCAATGGGTGATGCGATGCAAAAGCATGCACAAGATAGGACGTGCTGTGATTTGATTCCTGCCTCGCATTGTGATACAGGGAAACGTCGCTCATATGTGTGACCCCATTCAAAAGAATGGGTTTCATATATTTGAAAACGGCCTAATAAAGGAAACGTGTCTTGATGTAACAAACTTGCCTAATGGCAGCACTTAATGTTCTAGCAATGAAGAAGAGTCCCCCAGGTCGGGAGCCCTATACACCACACTGTACTGTGACTTGGGGGTTAAATGGATCAGTCCATTGAGAGTTTCTATGTTCTCCCCATGTTTGTGTGGGTTGCTCTGAGTACTCCGGTTTCCTCTCGTGCTCCAAAAACATACTCATAGGTGAATTTTATAATTGTGAGCCCCATCTCCATTCCCAGTAGTCTGGAGTCGCCCGTTTACACGATCAGCAGTCGTTCCCTTCCCTGATAGTATTGCAATGCATGCTGCTATGTAAGATGACTGTTATCATCTGCTGCTTCCATCCCCACTGACTATATTACATGACATGAGCCGCGACCGTCCAGGAATCCGTCGTGGATACATTTAGCTTCTGCTGGCGAATGCCGCAGATTTCTCTGCTGATGAATGTGCATGCAGTTGGGCTGCTGCCTTCAGGAGTAGCACTGGGCTACATGTCATTTGATGGGCTGCACTCCTAGTTTGCATTATGGCTACTAAAAGCCAGCTCAAGAGTCATTGAGTTAAAAACAGACTAATAGATTGCTTTCAGATGTCTCCAAATACCAGGCGTTGCTGCCAGCTTAATTTCCAAGGGGCGGCTTTTATGGCTGGCTGTAAGAATCAAACATTTGTTGCTGTCTGTCTTCCTCTGTATCTGCTGGATTCCTCCCTCCCCTGGTCTGTGCGCCTGCTCCCCTCCTCCCTCCCCTGGTCTGTGCGCCTGCTCCCGCTCCCCTCCTCCCTCCCCTGGTCTGTGCGCCTGCTCCCTCTCCCCTCCTCCATCCTTGGTAATACAATGCCAAGCAGATGTGTTCTGGGCTCTCTCAGGGTGTTTGCTCTGAGTCACCGCTCTCAGTTGTGTGATTACTAGTTATGGGCTTTTCTAATCCGGGGATATTTAGATGCAGTTTTGCTTTTTACGCGGTTACATTGGTTGTTACATTTTCGCTGTACTTTGGCTATTTTTGTAGTTTGCAGCCAATTGCTATGCAGTTCATGGCTCATTAATGTGCCTGAACAAGAAGTCCCAGTGTATTATACCGGCAGGACTAGCTGCTTACACGCAGCCTGCGGATTTCCTATGTACATACTGAGTTCAGCAGTGATAGCAGTAGGTTTACGGATGGAAGGTCATCCAGTTGTAGTGCTGCCAGACACTGCTTGATTACAGCCAAACAGGTCAAGTGTCACCCAGGCCTCCTTTGTGTGGTATGTGACTCCCGACCTTTGTTTTCCAGATCCTGGCAGTCTGCTGGAATGCAAGATATTTTTCCTGCTAGAAAACAATCAGTCCTACATTTCTTCAGCGCTGGTTTCTGGCAGTACAGATTGGCACAGGGAAATAAAATGACATTTAAAGGGGTTGTCTAGTTGGAAGCTATTGACGACCTGTCTTTTGGATGATCATTAGGGATTCACTACCTAGGAACCCCGTTGATCAGCTGTTCTTGTTAGTATGCTCATGCATGGAGCTGATTTTTTCAGGAAGCAGACAGCCCCGTACTTTCTGCAGTGGCCCCTCTTGGTATTACAGGCAAAGTTCTCATTCACCTCTGTGGGAACCTTGCCTATAATACCAAGCCTGGGCTACTTCAGTTAAAATAAGGCTGTCTGCAAAAATCTGCTCAGTTCATGAGCACACTGATCTGGTGAACAGTCGATCAGCGGGGGTCCCGGGGGGCAGATTTCCACTGATCTGAGGATAGGCCTTCAATACTTTACTAATGGAAAACCCCTGTTTTTGTAGCGGAATCACAATTATTCCCTATCCACAGGATGGAGGATCACTTGCTGATCAGTGAGGGTCTTAAAGCTGAGCTCTCCACTAATCCCAAGAACGGGGGTCCCATTTTCCCATCCTCCTCATTGTGTGCTTACTACATCCCCCCAAAAGTAAGGAGGAGACTGACTGAAGCACTGGTCGCACACATGTGCTGACGATTGACTCATTCTCAATGTGACTGCCGGAGATAGCTAAGTGGCAAGCGTTCAGGTATTTCTGTCAGCCCTGTTGAAATGAATGAAGTGCTGACTGCGAAAGCTCAGTCATTGTTCCATTCTTTCTGATTCCACTGCAAGGGGTGGGGGTGGAGGGGGGGGCGACTCAACAGGTAGGCAGAGGGGAAAACGGATCCCTCCTTCTCGAGACCGGTGGGGGTCTAAATGGTGAGACCCCCCCCCCCCCCCCAACCGATCAGCAAGTTATCCCTAATTCTGCTACAACTCCTTCACATTGTTGCTGATTGGCTGCTAACATACAGGTTTCTGTTAATACAGGACGGAGCAGTGCGAGAGCATGGAGGCCATAATTTGTTATACTGGTGTATGTCTATGAATACTGCTGTAGGGGGCACTACTCCGAAATATGTTTATTTTATGATCCCTTCAATGTGGCTGGTACAATTTGTTGGGTAATTCAGGAGGGCTGCGCACTCTGTGGATGGTGCCTGCCACAATCCCGTAAACATCAGAGTAAGGCCGCTGGCACATGACTGGATTTGAATTGCGGAATCTGCAATCGTCACCCACGCTGATGATCCGCGGTATTCCGCACATCTTGAAAGGATAGAACATTTTCTATATCCACTCACACGAGGATAGAACATTTGTATATCCACTCACACGAGGATAGAACATTTCTATATCCACTCACACGAGGATAGAACATTTCTATATCCACTCACACGAGGATAGAACATTTCTATATCCACTCACACGAGGATAGAACATTTCTATATCCACTCACACGAGGATAGAACATTTCTATATGCACTCACACGAGGATAGAACATTTATATATGCACTCACACGAGGATAGAACATTTATATATCCACTCACACGAGGATAGAACATTTATATATCCACTCACACGAGGATAGAACATTTATATATCCACTCACACGAGGATAGAACATTTATATATCCACTCACACGAGGATAGAACATTTATATATCCACTCACACGAGGATAGAACATTTATATATCCACTCACACGAGGATAGAACATTTATATATCCACTCACATGAGCAGATTGCGATTTCTGCGAGTGGATTGAAAATCGCAGCATGTTTTATTTTTCTGCGGAATCCGAACGGACGGTTTGCATTACCCATTGACATTGCGAACAGATCGTGGGTACACACGTCATTGTCTAGCGACAACATGGGAAAAACAGAACCATGCACGGACAGACTGTTTTGGGGTGATTGCCCCTTATCAGTGTGCAGCAGGCTTCTGGCTTAGTTTGTGAGAGGCCTATGATGTGGGTCAGGAGAGCTGTGTATGTTCATGGTTCTCTGGCTTGGTTTCCTATTCCCAATCATTGTTAAAAGGTCACATTGATTTGCAGGAATACTGCCTTCCAATAGGTGGCGCTGCAGAGGTATTGTTCCATCTTTATTTTCATAAATTATCTAGAGGAGCTTGCATTGCCTTATAAGTCTCCTCACTCACCTTTTAGGTGTCCCCACACCACTACTGGGTGCACTCCTTGGGGAGAGACTATACCGTCCCCTTACCCACTCACCCCCTAGGTGTCTCCACACACACTTTTGGGTGCTCTCCTTAGGAAGACACAACGCTGCTCCTGACCCATGTCCCAGACCTCACAAACTAAGCCAGAAGCCTGCTGCACACTGATGAGGGGCAGCAGTCTATCTGGCTGTGGGCCGCTCCTCCTGGGTTGCTAACCCCATCCACCGTGCTGCATGAACTCCTCCATTGGCTTTAGCTGTACTATCTGCACATGTCTGACTTCTTGTAAGGAGTCAGTGATTTGCATCCGTCAGTCCAATTTCTAAATGAAATCTTATCTTGCAAGATCAACTTCATGCCGCCATTGGCATGTAGAACAAGTCATTCTGAGTCCCCAGAGTGATGGAGAGAAATGCTTCATGATTAAATCATGACCTGATCCTCTCTGATGAAAGTGTTACCCGTCTGTAAGTCACAGCCTACAAGTGTGTGCGGCCCCTTGGATTGTGTCTTCAGAGGAGTACTTCAAGAAGGACAGTCCCTTCCTGAGCCTCGGAGGACACTGGCAGTGCCTTGTAGCAATCTAGCTTTGGTCTACACCATACACGGCCAGAAATGCCAACCAATGCCCTAATATGAAGGGCGATGCAAGGAAGCGCCTCAAGATGGATAGCATGAATATCATTGCTGGCATTAAGGCCGCTCTCACACATGCGTACCGCGAGTTCCAGCTGCGTTTTTGAACGCACGTTACATCCTTTGACAGCGGTTTTTAGCGTATCCTATCAGTATGATGATGGGGTGCATTAAATGTAAAAACGCTGACAAATAGAACAGGCAGCGCTCGAAAATCGCGGCGTTACAAATGTCACATTTGAGTACTGGTCGGCGAGGCCCCATTGAAATCACTTGGAGCGTTGTGCCGTGATTAGCCTCTCTCACACATGCCACTTTTCACTGTGATTAGCGCGGTGTCCCAAGCGTTGTGCTAGTCACGGTACAGCACTCCCATTGGTTTCGATGGAGCCTCGCAGACCTGCACTCGAAAACCTGCTCTATTTTGGTGAGTTTTTGCGCTTTTTAACGCACCCAATCACCCATCACAATGATGGGGTGCATTAAAAAGCACTCTCAAACACCGTAACCTGCGTTCAAAACAGCTGATAAAAATTGGGGTAAAACGCTGCGATACAAATCGCGGTGTATTCTGACACCATGTGTAAGAGTGGCCTTTGGGTATCCAAAACACAAAGGCCGCACATCCAACAAATAAGGTACGGCTGGGACAATTACAGTAATGATCGCATGCTTTGGCTCTCATACACACTTAGGCCTAATGTCCACGGGCAAAATTGAATTGTGGAATCCGCGCGGATGATCCGTAGTTCAGTATGACCATAGGCATGCATTAGGCATCCACGGGTAATTAGATACCTACAGCAAATCAATTTAAAATCAATGGAAGCCATCCGCAGGAAAGCAGGACATTTTAAAAAAAGCGCGGCCATCCATAGTGCATCTGCCATGCATAAGAAAGAAGATCCGGCCATGTCGAATGAGACCCACGCCGCGGCCAGACAGGTGAGTAAATGTATTTTTTGGCATCCTGTCTGCGGACCAGCTGGAATCCGCTGCGGGATTCTGTACTGGGAAACCGTACGTGCCCGTGGATTTTAACTCTTCTCCTGCACGCAGATCCGCATCCCATAGGGATGCATTGACCACCCGCGGGTAGATAAATACCCGCAGATGGTCAATAAAAGGGAATTTAAAAAAAATGGAGCATGAAAAAATCTGGACCATGCTCCATTTTCGTGTGGAATTTACTCACCCACTCCGGTTCTTCCCTTCGCTGCGGCTCCATCTTCTCTCCGTCGCGGCCGGAACTTTTTTCTTCGGGACGGCGCATGCACGGGGCACGTCACTGACGTGCCCTGCGCATCCGCCGGGCCGAAGAAAGAAGATCCGGCCGCGACGCAGAGAACATGACGCCGCGGCGAAGGGAAGATCCGGAGCGGGCGAGAGGTAAGTTAATTCTTATTTTCAGCGCTCATGTCCGCGGGGCAGGAGGGACCCGCTACGGATTCTCCATGGAGAATCCGTAGCGGGCCTGATTTTCCCCGTGGACATGAGGCCTCCATGGAGAATCCACATGCCCCGCGCATGCGCCGGCCTGAAGAAAAAAGATCCGGCCGCGACGGAGAGAAGATGGAGCCGCGGCGAAGGGAAGATCCGGAGCGCGTGAGTAAATTCTGAATTTTGTCTCCCGCGGATCCGGACGGCTTCCATAGGCTTCAATAGAAGCCCGCGGGAGCCGTCCCCGCGGGAGACCCGCACGAAAATGGAGCATGGTCCAGATTTTTTCATGCTCCAATTTTTTTAAAATCACTTTTATTGACCATCCGCGGATATTTATCTACCCGTGGGTGGTCAATGCATCCCTATGGGGTGCGGATCCGTGGGCAGGAGAAGAGTTAAAATCCGCTGCGGATTTTAATTCCTCTTTTGCCCGTGGACATGAGGCCTTAGGCCACTCACACACATCGCTTCTTTCAGCGTTTAACGCTGCGTTTCAGATGCAGCGCTAAACGCTGTAAAATGCCTCCATTGATTTTCAATTGTGTTTTTCATGCGCTGTTTGTTCTATTCAGACGTTTCAGTGTTTTAAATGCAATGTGTCACCCACTGAAAT
Source organism: Eleutherodactylus coqui (assembly GCF_035609145.1). Taxonomy (NCBI): domain Eukaryota; kingdom Metazoa; phylum Chordata; class Amphibia; order Anura; family Eleutherodactylidae; genus Eleutherodactylus; species Eleutherodactylus coqui. The sequence continues at coordinate 108,814,956 of NC_089843.1, read as the reverse complement.
GAATGGGGAGCGTTTTCAGCACTGTCGACTATGCGTGCCAACGCAGCTGAAAACGCATGTATGAGGGTGACCTTTATATGTGCATGCAAATGCATAATTGTGGTTTGTACTAACTGCATAAAAATGCAAGCTTCTTAGTGCACAAAATGATCAAATTCATCTGGGCCCATCTGCCATGTCAAGGCAAACCTTAACGGATGGGCCCAGGTGAATTTGATCACTTTGTGCACTAAGAAGCCTGCATTTTTATGCAGTTAGTACAAACTAGAATTGTGCATTTTGATGCCAATATTAAATGTGTATGGGCGCTGCAGCATGGGCTTGGCACTAGTGTTCACATCTGTAGTACTATTCTCTCATGCAGGAGAATCCCCTACTTCACGTCTCTCTTACTGGTCTGACTGGGAGAAAAGGCCTGTGACTGGCCAGATAATGACCTCCTGTTTTATCTCACTACCATAGCTGAGAGAATCCTTTATCTTTTACCTCATTCAGATACACAGGCATAATCCGCTAATTATCTGGGCACACAAACGGACAAGTGTGATAAATGCAGAGTACGCGGCCGTCCACACTGGCATATGTTCGTCCGTGAAAAGCACACATTCTTGTCCAAAAGACATTGCAGTCAATGAAAAACGTAAGGCTGTATGTTACCATGAGCTTAACGTGTACGGTTTTTGTAAACATGGGTAAAAAAAAATGTTGAACTACAAAACATTATTAGAAAAAAAAAGTGAAAAACGTACATTTTTCTTCTAGAAACGTATACCACAGGTAGGATATTAAAGACTTAAACGTATGCTTAAAATACGTACATTTTACCTGTGTTTTTTTTTTTTCATGTCCGTTTCTCGCACATGCGAACCATACGTGAGGGTGCCAGTGTGGCCAGGCCCTTAAATTGTATCATATCGTGTAAGAAGAAAAGCTATGAAACCAGAGGAGGTTCACTAACACATGTAGCACACTGGCGTCATATATGTTACAGGATATCCAGCCTTGTCGTATTGTTAATCTCCATGGATCTAACCTGTCAAGATTTACTCCCAAGAGATCAGTGACGCCAGAGTTGTCTGGCAGCTGCAGATCTCCCTCTAAGGAAATTGCATGCATGTTAGGCCGACTGAATATATATATTATGGCTGAGCTGGCCTAATAGTAGTCAGTGGAGTGATCATCAGGCTTACAATGGCGGTGGCTGTAAAGGACCATCATTTTTTTCTTGCTTTCCTTGCACTAACTGTAGTAAATAAAATCCATGCTTTTACCTTGTTTTGTTATTAGGTAACATGGACCTGTTAATAACTTTTGGAACCTGTCATTTCTAGGTGCAAGTACTGGCAGTATGATGAGAACCTGCTCACATCCAGTGTGGTCATTGTTTTCCATAATGAAGGCTGGTCGACACTCATGAGGACTGTTCACAGTGTTATCAAGAGGACGCCTAGAAAATACCTGGCTGAGATTGTCATGATAGATGACTATAGTAACAAAGGTGAGTTTGGGGCCAAAGCGGTTGACACCGTGCAGGTCAGGAAAGCTGATGATAGACATGAGTTTGGCCAACAGTCCACTTATCTCTAGTGTCTGGCACCCTAGACCATCTCCTATCCAGCCCCTCTCTCCTCCCCAGAACAAACCTCTGATTTATGACCACATCTAAGATAAACTTAGTTTTGGTCATAAATCGCCTTACAAGCTCCTTCAGGAGAGAAGAGATCGTAGTTCTCTCAAAAGCCGCCTTTTGAGCGATAATCGTTGCGTCTAAACGTGCGGCCATCGTACACTGTTCGTACACTATTCATTCATCGCTCATTTCTAGCAGGCTAGAAATGAGCGATGAGCCTGATATCTCAGTGGGCGGTGCTGATAGCGCTGAGAACAAAGCAGCTGGTTGCATATACAAAACAGCTTTATTCTCAGAACTATCGCGGTGGTATGCCGCTCCGCCTGCATTAACTCTTTAGTAGCTCATTAGCAGCTTAGAATTATGCAAAGATGATCACTCAAACTGTCGTTTGAGTGAATTTTAAGCAATCATCGTTTCGTGTAAATGGGCCTTTAGACCACATTCACAATTGGTGGTGGAGGCACCATTTGGGGAGTATAACAGAAGCTGAATGGACCCCATTATAGTCGATGAGTCCATTTGTCAGCATTTGATTCAGTCATAGAACGGATCCGCTTGGGCTGAGATTCCTTCTTTTTGCTCCTATAACAGAGCAACAAAACCAAAACCTGGACTGTCAGGTGATCTCAGTGACGGGTTTGCTAGTGAATGGTATTCTGCAGCTAGCTATATACTTTGGTACATAAATGCTGAGGAAGTGGGGTTTTTTTTGTTTTTTTTTATAAAAACCTATTGTAAAAATATTCTTCAGCTAAAAATAAAAAAATATGCCCCCAAAGGTGTCCATACTTACTAAGGAATGGTTTACATCTTGTGGTTTGCTGGCCACATTGGCCAGATGTCAGACCGGACCTTTGATGTTACTCAGCAGCTGATAAGGAGGGGGACAAACTTTTTAAAGTTTTTTTTTTTCACTGGGCTTTATTCTGCCACAATGATTGCCTTTCCCAGAAGGTTGAGGCTTGTAGATGACAGCTTGTGTCTGTCCTTGCTGCACAGCACAGTCTCAACCACTGGAAGAGGTGAACTATTTGAACCATTCACTATCTCAGTCCAACCACACTTGGCATTTCGCTTGTGAAATTAATCCACTTGTCAATTTCTATTAAATCATCCTGTGAGGATTATGTAAATTCTCGTAGCTGCTAGGAATAAGCCATCAGATGCATTATTTCCTCAGTGCCGTGGCATCCGTGATGAAACACAATTAAGCGTTCGCCGTCTCACCCATATGCCAGTCGCTTTGCCTGTGACTGTTCCGTCAATAGGAATGGATACGACGCAGCATAGAAAGTTTGTTATTCTGATTAGGTCTGGTTATTTCTTCCAGAACATTTAAAGGGAAGGCTGGACTCGTATGTCAAGCAATGGAATGGGCTGGTAAAGGTATTTAGAAATGAACGCAGAGAGGGACTCATACAAGCAAGAAGCATTGGAGCCCAGAAAGCTAAAGTAGGACAAGTAAGTCGGAATATGTTGCTGTCATGTTCTAGATCGTCACAATTACATTGGAGAGCTGTATGCATGCACAGACCTATAGAGCCACACAAGCCTTGTTCTCAGCCAGGGCTGCTCTAAGGGACTTTGTTTCTGAGTCCTACTGGGAGAAACATTTAAAAGGAACTTGTCACATTGAAAACATGCCGACCAATCAGCAGGCAGCTTGTTATAGAGTAGGAGGAGCTGAGCAGATTGATATATAGTTTTTGGGGATAAAACGTTAGTATAACTTGTAATTCATTGATTTTAGTTCCCTAATTCTTGGCTTAGGTGTCCATTGGTCATTCCAATCTGACTGTTAGCTATCTCAGCATGTGCTATCCTATAAGGAAGACTGTCAGTCACTGATAAGACCACCCACTGGACTCGTAAGCCCACCATGAGCAGACATTAAACTGAATGCATTACAAGTTCTGCTGAATCTTTCCCCATAGAACTATATACAATCTGCTCAGCTCCTCCTGCTCTATAACATAATGCCTGCAGAATGTACTGCATTTTCAATGTGACAGGTCCCTTTAACACACTTCAGACTCTGTAGATTGGACACCGGAAAGGCAAAAGGTATACTTCCCCTTTAAAGAGGGCCAATCATTTTCTTTAATATTTTAAACTAAAACAAAGTTATAAAGTAAACCAATATTACAAAATAGAATTTACTAAAAAATATAAAATATTGCAAAATATCTGCTTCGACTTTATGCTGCTTATGGAAGTTAGGGCGCCTACCCACTTGCGATTTTTTTTTTTTTTTTTTTTTTTTTTTTTTCCTGTGATGTTTTGCGTTTTTTCTCAAGAGCAATTAGTATAGAATGTGTTCTTGTCCATCTGGGTTTTTTTTTCCGTTTCGTGGGGTTTTTTCACATAGGAACTGTCAGTTGCATATGTCTCCTTATTTTTCTCCTAATGCACCCATGATTGTCAATGGAGGGCTGCAAAAAACGCAGCGAAAAACCGCGCGAAAACGCAGCGTTTTTCACGCGCAAAAATCGGCAACGCAAGTGGGTAGGCGCCCTTACTCGACTCCCCACAGGAGTCACGTGTGAACTTCCAGCAGTGGAGCTTCCTATAATCCTACAGACTCCCATGACCCCCGGCGGCATAGAGGGTTAAGGTACTTTAACGCAGAATGCCTATCATTTGGATCCCCGCAATCTAGCGAGAATCTGAACGATCCATTCAGTGTAAATGCATGCAGCAACCGAATGACAAATGAGAAGTCTATGCATGCAGAAAATTTGTAATCTGAACGCTATTGCAAAATGGATTTTCAGCCTAAAATACATGCATTTAAAGGGAACCTGTCACATCCTAAAAGCACCATAAACTAAGTTAGGGTGCTCATAGGACAGGGAACATAGTCTGGGGGTATACTTCTACTTACCCAGCTTCCCATTTCCTCACTCTCACCCCTGGAAGTTGGTGCTGGGTCTGTGAGCGCACCTCTTCTTCAGTCATGTGTACTCCCATAGTGTGCATGCGCTGACAGATCAAGCGCTGACCTCTCTGGACTCCCACGCTCCCTGTCCTTTAAAAGCACCATAACTTGGTTCCTGTTAAGTAAAAAGCAATGCCCCCAGAGGTGTACCTAGCCTTTAAATATACTTTGCTAGTACGGTATGATTGTTATACATGCAAGTATACCAGAGCTGGCAGAATGTACCACACTCAGAGATGTCAAAGCTTTACTGGTCTTTGAAGTTAAATTGAAGTGAAATGACTGCAGGTTTCAAAGCAGATCCCCTCATCAAGCATCATAAATGTTTGACTTGCATGTAGTCAGCTGAAAGCACTACTTTTCCTTCTCGGTAGGCAATCAGTGTCGCCATATGGGTTGTAAGAGGATACATGTAGTGTCAGTACTAGGTTACCCTGCACTTCAGGACAAGAAATTAAAGCTAGAGTACATCATGTAGCCTTTCCAGACCCAAGGGTCTTTACCTCATTTGGGATAAATATAGTCTAAATATTTAGTTAATTTCATAGTCTACCAGTATTTTGTGTTGTTTTTGTTTGTTTGTTTGTTTTGTTTTTTTTCCTTGGGGGGGGGGGGGGCATTCAGGCATTTCTTATAGAATCTAAAATGAAGCACTATCTTTTTGATTTGCCTGTGTTTTATAGAAAAGATGGATACAAATTGGGGTAAAAATTCATCTTCCCTTGGTTATTTTCCCTTGTACTCTGATCTAGTTGGTATACCCAGTTCAATAAATCACAAGAAATAATCCTCTAATTCTCCCGAGTACAAAGATCCCAGATATGTAACTATTACTTAATGACTAAACAAAAACATACACAATGCCCCATAGATGCCAACAAACCTGACACCTATGGGGCATCTTTACATGTTGGTTGGGTGCAGATTTATTTTTTGGGGTGAAGTTCAAGACAGGAAGAAGGCAGCAAGTACACGAATGGAGCGGGCTTTTTGTGGGTTTGGGAAACCTCCGTTCTGTCTAATATGGGCACACTGGCATGGACAGTAGCATTTTGATAGGGCATTTATTCTATCCAGAAGACATGATAAATGTGTGTCCACACTGGATGGGAGGAGCTTTGGTCCTTTTGTTGAGCACTTTTAATTTTGGGAACCTGGTACTTACTAAAATGGCAAAAATGGTGTTAAATGTAACAAACACATAATTATTTCACTTCTTTGTCACATTAGCAAGGTCATAGAATCATAGAATGGTGGAGTTTGAAGGGACCTCCAGGGTCATCGGGTTCAACCCCCTGCTCAGTGCAGCATCACTAAAATCATCCATATCTGTCCAGTCTCTGTTTGAACACTTCCATTGAAGGAGAACTCTCCACTTCCTGTGGTAATCTGTTCCACTCATTGATCCCCCTCACTGTCTAATATCTAATTTGTGTCTCCTCCCTTTCAGTTTCATCCTATTGCTTCTAGTTTTTCATCGTGCAAATGAGAATAGGGCTGATTCCTCTGCACTGTGACAGCCCTTCAGATATTTGTAGATAGCTATTAAGTGTCCTCTCAGCCTTCTTTTTTGCAAGCTAAACATTCCTAGATCCTTTAGTTCCTCATAGGCCATGGTATGCTCTTCTCTGAACTTGCTCAGTTTTCTCAATGTCTTAAAGTGAGATTACCCAGAACTGGACGCAAGGCTTCAGCTGACATCTAACCAAGGAAGAGTAGAGGGGATAATCACCTCACGTGATCTAGACTCTATGCTTCTCTTAATACATCCCAGAATTGAGTTTTGTGTTTTTTGCTGCTGCATCACACTGTTATCTCCTGTTCAGTCTGTGATATATAATATATTTTAAAAAATTCCACTTTTCTTGCCCAGATGTAGGACTTTGTATTTTTCCCTATTGAATACCATTCTTAGTTGCGATCCATTGTTAAAGCTTATCTAGATCTTTTTGAATCTCTCTTTTCTAGTGTTAGCCATCCCTCCTAGCTTTGTGTTGTCAGAAAATTTGATGCATTTCCCCTCAATTCTCTCCTCCAGGTCATTTATAGAAATGTTGTACAACATTTCTATAAATGACCTGGAGGAGAGAATTGAGGGGAAATGCATCAAATTTGCCCTGTGGTACCCCACTTATGACATTCTTCTAATATCTGTGCAGCCGTTTATGACCACTTTTTTTTTTTAAGTACGAATCCACCTAACAGGTCAACTTATGGCGGCAAAAGCCTTCTCTGGGGAATTGCACTCGTCTATTAAAAGTAATCAGCCAACAAACTGCTAACTTAAACAGTCAGATTGTAGACTTGAAAGGGTTAACAAGGAAAATATTAATCAAACAATAAATTAAATGGTAATATTACATTTGAATTCTCATTTTATGCCAGCTTAAAGGGATTTTCCATGACATAAAGGGAACCTGTCACCACCGAACAGCATTGTAAACTAACTTATGATGCTATATTTTTCTATACTCACCCATTCCCAGGGTGCTCCCTTCTGAAGATTGTACGCAGTCTGAAAATCTGACTCTTCAGACTTCCAGTTTATGGGAGAGTACGCATGGCAGTCTGAAAAGAGTCAGATTTTCAGACACTGTGCAGACTTCACCAGTGGACACCGCTGGAGCAGGTGAGCATAAAAGAATACATCCCCCAATCATCTCCCCAAACGGCACCAAAGCTTAGTTTATGGTGGTGTTCGATGGAGACAGGTTCCCTTCAACTACTGATGACCTATCTTAAGGATCAGCAGGGTCTCACCACTCGTGAGCTAGGCAATCAGCTGTTATGATGGCAGTGGTCACTGTGGACAGAGCCAGAAGCTGACCGCTATATTCACATTGCAGCAGCCCGGGTTGATAATGAGCATTGAATTCAGTGGTAGCTGTGCCTCCATTACCAACCTGGGCCCTAACAGAGCTGTCAGTTTCCAGTTCTATCTGCTCTTACCGCAGGCGTAGTAACAGCTGATTGCTGAGGGTCCCGAGCGGCAGACTCCTATCAATCAACTATTGATGAACTATCTTGAGTGTAAAGACCCATTTACACGGGACGAATGTCGGGCAAACGATGCCCAACACCCATCCCTGCACATACTCGCTCCCGTGCTGCTGCACAGGAGCCGGTTTCGCTAGCTCTTTGACAGAGCGGCCAGCAGGGGGCCGCCTGGGTGGCTGGAGGAGATTTCTCTCCCCCGCCCCTTTCCATTCACCTAATACAGCGGATGTTCAGTATTGAACGGCTGCTGTTTACACTGAATGATCGTCGTTCAGCTCCTCATCCATCATTTATGCAGCCTAAACGAGGAAAGATGAGCTGAACGACGATCGTTCAGTGTAAATAGCAGTCGTTCAGTACTGAATGGCCGCTGTTAGAGTGAATGGATAGAGGTGGGGGAGAGCGAGGAGAGAAATCTCCTGCAGCCGCCCGCTGAGAGTCAACGATACTCGTTCCTGTGCAGCAGCATGGGAGCGAGTACATGCGGGGACAAGTGTCGGGCATCGTTTGCCCGACATTCGTCCAGTCTAATGGGCCTTTAGTCATCACTGGTTAAGTTTGGTAAGCTCCTTTAATCCTAGCACAATGAAGTGTTCTACATCTATAATTTTTCACCTATTCCAAGATCTTTGTTTGCTTTGAAAAGTCTGAATTTCAGGCTGATATATTTTACCTACCACGAAACATTCTAACAAAGCATCAGGAGAGGAGAAATTGGTGACGCTGATGATTGCCTACGATTGTAGAAGATGCTCGGCTATGAGAAGCGGTCTGTCTATATGAATCTTTCAGCCTCTAGATTGCTTTTATTCATCCACAGCAAACGGATCCTAAAAATGGTGAAGACCTTGAAAGCTGCATAACTACATTTTATTTGCATTAAAGGTTTCCAGAAAAGTGAAGCTGATTGAGCCGATGCTCATCTGACTATGATTTGGTAGACGAGGCAGCGATCTAGTTCTATAGTGGCAGACCAGAGGCAATCTATTCCGTTAGTCCATGAATCTGTACATACCGGACTACTATTCCCAGACTGTGATTTATTGTCAGCAGAATCCAACATTCAGTAAAAATAGATTTTCTGGACACATTTTTGCCAATTTAAACAAAGTATCACAAAAGTTATCCTCCTAATGGTTAATCACAAAATAACACAATTGCACGTTTTTGGAGCACAGAGGCCTATTTGTCAGGCAGGTTTACAAGGGGAGAAAGCCTGAGAGAATTCTACTTAGTGAATTGATACAACTGTATCCAAACATCAGTCGGCTCTTACTTGTTGGGTGTTTTTTCTTGAATGTTTTTCTTTTGTCACCAGTGCATTAACGTCATCTTCTAATCTGTAATGTCATATTGATCTCTTGTAGGTTTTAATATATCTAGATGCACACTGTGAAGTGGGAATTAATTGGTATGCTCCTTTAATAGCGCCCATAGCCAAAGACAGGTAAAGTATGCTCTCTATGTACTCTAACATAAAATATTCACTGCACTTACTGGACAATGCACACGACCTTCAAATGTTACACATTAAAACCGCATTAACTTGCCTTTTTCAGTGGGATTGACTGACAATTCAGTGTGTATAGGGATAGTCTGACAGTCCTAACAGCAGAAGTTGGGGAACAGAAGGAGTAGACGTGCTGGATTTAACCATACCTGCCTCTATGTTCCCCTGGGAGATGAGAGGTGGCTTTCAATGGCTTATTCACCTTTCTTCATTGTTCTAGTGCTTAGCCCACAGTACACTGCCATGCTGGCCAATTATACCACCTGATTGACAGCTAGTCCAGGCGAATGCCTTTCTAAAGTTCTGCTCAATCTTCTAATGTCCTTTGGCAGGTAATTGGGTCAGCCTTATGGGTCAGGAGTCCAGCATGATTATCATGCCTACTCTTAAATCTTTGATGTACATCTATCTATAGCACACTGCTATTTTCACCTGGAGATTTAGGAAATTGGAAAATCCTTAGTTACAGAGTCTTAAGACGAATTGTCAGAACGTGTAATATATACAGGTGAAATCAAAGTCATTAACCCCTCATTGCAAATTAAGTTTATTTGCCGAATTTCCAAACTTTCAGCTGTTTGCAAAAAAAACAACAATCGAACAAGAACAATTGAAATATCCGAACACAACTAATACAACAAATTGGTTTCTACAAATTCAACAGAAATGTCACTTTTAACCCCTTAATACTCCATGGCATACAGTTGCATTATGGAGGCTCGGGGTTTGTATGGAGGGTGATCGGGGGTCAATCCTGTTACATGTAATGCAGGTGCCCAAAGTATCTTACAGCTGACAGCTGCGATCAGCATTCATGCTGATTGCAGCTGTTAACCCTTTAACCCCTTCCCGCTCCAGGACGTACTGTTACGTCCTGGGAGCCTGGTACTTCCCGCAACAGGACGTACCGGTACGTCCTGGGGATAGCGCGGGATCACATAAGATCCCGTGCTATCCCGCAGCGGGAGCCGGCTGTCACTCACAGCCGGCGTCCCGCTGCAACAGGGGCATCAGAGATGCGCCCCCCGCTGTTAACCCCTTCCCTGCCGCGATCTAAGTAGATCGTGGCAGGGAAAGAGTTCACAGAGGGATCGTGATCCTTCTGTGTCTCCGGCCGGCTTTCGCGATGTCATCGCAAGAGCCCGGCCTGTCGCCATGGCAACAGGACGCCAGACACTGGCGTCCTGTATTGCCTGTGCCTATAATCGCTGTATAGGCGATAAGGCATGGGAGAGCAGTAGCTCTGCCATGCCTTATCACAGCGATCATAGGCATACTGCTGCAAGTCCCTCAGAGGGACTCAAATAGTGTAAAAAAAAGAAAAAAAAATGTAAAAAAAAAACCCCTTTTTTTTATGCTTTTTCTAATATTAGCATAAAAAAGGGGGAAAAAATGAAAACCCCACATATTTGGTATTGACGCGTCCGTAATGACGTGTACAAAAAGTTGAACACACTTTTCATTTTGTACGACAAGCGTAAAAAAAAAGCTAAACAGAGGCAAAATGCTAATTTTTAGCATTTTGCCTCCCAAAAAGTGCAATAAAAGTGATCAAAAAAGCCGTACATTCACCAAAATGGTACCAATAAAATCTACAGCTCGCCTCGCAAAAAATAAGCCCTCATAGAGCTCCGTACATATAAAAAAAAAAAGTTACAGGACTTTGAATGCAGCTATAGAGAAAAAAAAAAGATTTCCAAAAAAAAGGGGGTTTTATTGCAAAAAAGTGTAAAAACCTAAAAAAATATAACAATTTTGGTATCGTTGTAACCGTACCGACCCGCAGAAAAAATTTTGTGTGTCATTTATGCTGCATGATTAACGCTGTAAGAAAAAGAAATCTATGGCAGAATTGATGCGGTTTATCTCCATGTTATCATAAAAAATTTTACGATATTGTCTACGTACCCAAAAGTGGCACCGATAAAAACTACAGCTCGCCACGCAAAAAACAAGCCCTTATACGGCCGCGTCCACGGAAAAATAAAAACGTTATGGCTTTTGAAAAATGGAGATGGAAAAATACGAAAAAATCACTTGGTCCTCAACGCCAAAATAGGCCATGTCATTAAGGGGTTAAATGGCGCTGTGAACTCTCACAGCAACATTCAAATGCTCCGATCGAGGGTCCTATATGTCTCTGCGCAAGGAGATCGTGGGGTGCCGTTTGGTTGCCATGTCAGCCAGGGGCACTCTAAAAGCCCTCAGGGCTGCCATTGCCAATTGCCTATTAAGCCATGCCTGTGCTGTCATTTGATGGTGCAGCAGTCTGTTAATTTAATGTTTCTGTGATGTGATTGAATTTATAATGGAGGTGAGGACAAAGCTTTAGTTTTGCCCCTTCTGTTCTAAAAGGAAAGCAGTGACCCTATAGATCGCTATGGGCTCTTCCTCCACTTTTTGCAGGTTTGTTTCCACGATTCTTTCTTGCCCTGCAGTATCCGCTACGCCGATGACGTCACTAGCGAATGCCGGCGATATTATTCTGAGATAAGGCTTCTCTAGTGCTGCATTCTGGCCGCCTGATACAAAGCGAGCTTTCTGACCGCACACACAACGCCTTGATGGAGAATAGATTTAAATGAAAATCAAATCAAACTTGAAGATGAAAATAGTCCCTGAATAGTAGCTGCTGCCCTTCTGTTAGAGCTCGGAAATTTCATTTTGCCTTTTTGCAAGCAAAATTTGATTACGGTTGCAGTGTGGGCTGTAGATTTCTTGGAAAAGGTTCTATTTCTATGGATGTGCTCTGATTACTTTTGCTTTCTCCTATTTATGGGTGAACGTGCATTCATTGCTCAAATTTGTATAGAAGTTAATTTCCCTGCACAGTTATAACATTTGATTAAATGAAAGTCCTTTTAAGCTGCTGGGTTTTTTTCCGACACCGATGTTGTGCTGTAGGAACTGCATTGCATTGTTAGCTTACCTCCTGAAGTATGCCTTACATTTACACATGGAAGCAGGGCGCCATTTGTGGCTACGCAGGTGTTACTAATGGGGTGTTGGAATCTACTGGTCTACCAAATGCATTTAGAGTCCTCAGCCAAGTCATAATGTGGCCATAAACCTTCAACAACTGTCAGCCTACAGATGTTCCTTCTGATCCACCAATAGACATGCATGCTTGGTTTGAATGTGCATGAGTTCTCAATAGGCTCAGATGAGTAATGCCTCATGTGGCGCAGACTGTTAAGCCAGTAGAAATGTAGTCCTGAGCTCTTGCTCACGACCTGAAGGTTGCAGGTTCAATCCACGTGTGGTTCAGGTAGCCAGGTCAGCCTTCCATCCTTCCAAGATCGGTAAAATGAGTACCCAGCTTGGTGGGGGGGTAATAAATTACCAGAGCGCTGCGGAATTAGTTGGCGCTATACAAATAACAAGATTTTATTTATTTTTAATGCGAATGAGAGGCAGCAGTTGGCACTCCTGGAATCAGATCGCATATCCTGGGTGCCATGATGATAGGAGTTTGGGGGACATGATGCTGCAGTCTCCGTTTAGCCACAGCAGTCATGTGCTTCTGCCCAGCTGTCTACACAGAAACTGGGGCAGTATGAGCCGCTCAGCTCCACTTCAGGAGAGGCAACTTATGATTTATTTGTTTAGTTTATAGCGGGCCCGACTGCAGGAAAAGCTTTTACAGTCATGATAAAAACCCCTTTAAGGTCTGCATACACATACAGCAGTTGTCAGCTATACCTAATGACCCTCCTATACACATGCATGCTATGTTCAGATGAAACTGCATGTGTTTTCAGTAGAAAGAGAGGTATATGCTGCTGCCAGACACCCCTGATGGCGGCTTATATCACTTGGGAACTACAGGATCAGGCATGATAAATTTAACAAGCCTGATTCTTATCAATGTTACAATCACAGATGGAAAGTTTCATTCGATTCCAACAACTTCTAATGGGTGCTTGATTTTTTTTTTTTCTTTTGTCAATGAGTGTACTAAGGATTACTATGATGGCTGGCCCAAGGAGCTTCACTGGGCCCCCAACTGCCACGGTAAACCCTCAGCTCCATGTGCTCGTAGCGGTGGGTAAAGAGGTGACGGTGGGAGCCTCCCCCTCTGTCTAACTGCTCAGATGCTGCTTGCACTAATGACTGCGGTATGGAAGGGATTAAAAAATCTTTGTTTTCTACCTGAGGCTATTGTGGGTGGGTGTCTGCTGTATAACACAGCCAGCACCCGCTCTGCTCCGGAGTCCTTTTCATACAGTTCCTGCACACATCCACTGTAAATATACTGCATTTGTTGCTGAGGGGTTAATGCATAAGATTGGGCTAATTTGCAAAACTGTCAAACCATAGTGGCCATTTCTCTGTTTTTAACCCTTTGCAATCCAACTTTAAATTCAGGGTTTCCTAGGGGGCTTTCTCGTTCTGTCTTTATACAATGGCGCCATCTGCTGGCTAGAGCCAGTATTCTCGTATGGGACATGCTGGAGAGGCCCCCCGACATCATAGTGGCCAGTAATATACAGTAAGAATACCCTGCCGGATATCTTCTGACATTGGAGGTGTACAGCCTTCAATCAGAATGTCTTCAGATGTCAGACAGTGGATTGGAAAGGGTTAAAAATACAACAGTGATTTTGTCTGTAAAATCATAACTATGTTTTTCCTGATATTTTTTTTCCAGATCTCAAGATGTTTGCTTGTATTTGCATATAACACATGGCCTATATAATAATTACAGTGTCCGTGTTTGATATTTTTGTTTCTCAGTAGTATTTGATATTGTCTAACGATACTTTTTTGCACTTTTATATCACTAATTTTGCGTGTCTTTTCTTGTTGTGAATTTGCTTTCCTTCCTGGAATCCTGGCAGAACTGCTTGTACTGTTCCGCTAATAGATTACATTGATGGCAATGTTTATACCATTGAGCCACAGCAAGGTGGGGATAGCGATGGTTTTGCTCGAGGGGCCTGGGACTGGAGTATGTTATGGAAACGCATTCCATTAAGCGACAGAGAAAAGGCCAAAAGAAAGCATAGAACTGAGCCTTATTGGTAAAGAATGTGATTTTTATCTTTCGTGTTCATGTTTGTCTAAATATATTTATTTTCTGTTTTTGTCCCTTTTTTTTTCGGTTCTCCACCATTGTTTATCTGTTCGTATGTTTGTCCTTCGTGTCAATCCTTCATCCTGCATCTCCACCACTCCGCAGAACCGCATGCACTGTACCTCTGATAGATGTCATAGATGGCAACAATTATCATATGATACCACAAGGGGGAGGTGATGAAGATGGGTTTGCTAGAGGAGCATGGGATTGGAGTATGCTTTGGAAGCGGGTGCCTTTGACCAAAAAAGAAAAGGATATGAGAAAAACAAAAACTGAGGCTTATCGGTAATCACTAAACAGCTTGCAGGTTTCTTTCCATACAATGTACTGATAAACTAAGTTACAGCATATCTCACTCCATCTCTATCGGCCTTCTTGTACAGTCCCACTTAGCCATCCGCCTTCTATTACTATGCTTGTATTCCGAAATCATTATGTTACTGTGTGTCTACATTATGTTTGATGTTATTATTGCTGATGATTTTACTGTCCATAAAACAAAATTGGATTGTCCAGTAGAAAACAACAATCTACAGATATGTTCCTCAGGTGCCCTCTTGTTTGAAGCATTCCCAAAGGTTTATCACCCACTTTGAAAACTGACCCTTGAACATTTTTTTTCTGCAAAAAGCTATATCGTGTATAGTCAGCAGTAGGTGAAAATCACTTCTGCCCACCAACTGGTTTGGACACAACAGTGCATCTGGTGCCCATGGTGTATACTAAAGGCTGAATAGAAAACTTCACACAAGGGAGCAACCTTAGAATTTGAATTGGCAGGCCTTTTTAATTTTTGGGTAAATGTTCATCAAAGTGGAAATGTGCCTGAGATCACCTATCATACATGTGAGGATAGCATTGGTTGATGAAAAGTTTAAACCAGTTTGATGTCACCTGGCGATTTTCATTATTTGAAATTTCAGATGTGAATAATTTTGGACAGGGCGCCATAGAAATACAGATCAGGAGATTTGGTATGCCTTCCTGAAGAGGTGCGTCTTTAAGGCGCATCTGAAGTTCCGTGCATTGGGGATTGTTCCGATGTTTTAGGGTAGTGCGTTCCAGAGGACCAGTGCTGATCTAGAGAAACCCTGGAGACAAGCATGTGAGGATCGAGTCAGAGGGACATTTAATCTAAATGTGTTGGCTGATCGGAGTGTGCGGCCTGGGTGATGTAAGGATAGGAGGGAGGCGATAGAGAAGAGAGGACCAAGTCCTGGGGTCCCCAACAGCAAGAGGAGTGGAGAAGAGGTAGAGCCAGCGAAGGAGACTCTGAAAGAGCAGTCAGAGTGGCAGGAGGAGAACCAGAAAAGAGCAATGTCCTTTAGGCCAACAGAGCGGAGCATAGTGAGAAGGAGGTCATGGTTGACAGTGTCAAATACAGCAGAGAGGTCAAGGAGGACTAGTCGCCCCTTGACTTCACCATCATCAGGTCATTTGATACTTTTGTGAGGGCGGTTTTGGTCAAGTGTAGGGGGCGGAAGCCAGACTGGAGAGGGTCAAGGACAGAGTTTTCGTAGAGAAAGAGTGTGAGGCAGAAGTAGAACAGGCGTTCTAATAATTTGGAGACAAAGGGGAAGTTTGAGACTGGTCGGTAATTGGCAGCGTCGGTTGGCTTAAGAGTCGTTTTGTGCAGGGTTTTTTGTTTGTTTTTTTTAAGCAGAGGGGATATGATGGAGTGTTTGAATGAGGAGGAGAAAATGCCAGAGGTCAGGGAGAGGTTGCAGATGGTGGTGGGGTGGGTAATGACAGCTGGGGAAAGGGACCGGAGGAGGTGTGAGGGAAGAGGGTTGCTAGTGCAGGTGGTGTGGCGGAGTCTGGAGACTTCTTCCTGTTATTGGTTCTAGTACAGATAGTGGGTGATAGATACAGTGCTAAAGACATTGAGATCGGGGCTAGCCATGCAGTTTTTGGAGATTTCTTTTCAAATGTTATCGATTTTCTCTTTGTAATGGACCGCTAGTTCTCCAGCACTGAGATCCGTCACTGGGGCCTGTTCTTTGGGGCTGAGATGGGAGTGAAATGTGTTTCAAAAGTTTTAACATCTCCTCATCCTAATTATCTGCTGTCTATCACTCTGTATAGATTATACATGAATGATCCATTATGTAAGTTGTGTATATTTTACATTGTTTATTATGTATTTTTGGAATCTTTATTGGCGATCTGTATGGAATTTATAATGCATATGCTAATTAATATATGCAGAAATATCTGGCTAAGTGGGACTGGATTTTTCTCTTTACTGACAAAGTTACTAGCAGTGAATTGTCCTAAGCATAAACTGCCAGTTCTCTTTGCCAGTCATGGGCTGTTAGCTTGTTTTCTGTGTGCACAGAACTCTTAACCTCCCCTTGTAATGTTCACATTGTGGTGAGCAGCTCTACTGCTGCTGGTTTACCTCCTAACACAATAAAACTTCACTTCCTTTCATCTCTTCACTAACCCTGCATATCTGGTACCTATATGATAAGTACACCAAGCTGTTTGTTCCATTTTACTCTGGAGATGAGCGTCACTGCCACTCGAGAAAAAGGGGAGATACATAGATGATTAACTACAAACCTTGCAAGTGTCAGACGAGGTCAATCCCGCAAGTGCAGAATCCTCAGCCATCCATTTAGCATTGAATCCTAATTCTTGCTTTGACAGGTATCATAGGCTTATTGTATGTTAACGACTTATAAAGTAATGTTAGAAGATATGAGAACACCTTAATGTATACGGCTAGATTTAGTTTATTGGAAGGAGCAGAATCAAAAACTGAAAGGCCCAGAATTGGTCATTATGAACCTGTATTCCATGCCACATGTAATACCCATTACATTTCACTAGTAGGGTTACCAGGAAATGATACAGGTGTGATTGTCTTACATTTCGTTCAATGTCACATATCATGTAGTGTAATTGCATTAAAGGAGTTTTCCAGGACTATAAAATTGAAGAACTCTTCATAAGAGTTGGTTCAACCAGGACCTCCCCTTTGTGTAATGGCTTGCAGCTCTATCCTCCACAACTGTCTTTGCTTCTTAGGAATTTTCTCCACCTTCTTGCTTTAATTATACTTGATATTGATAGTTGTCTTGATTTTTATATTTTTTTTCATTATTGTAACGCTGTACAAAAGCTTATTCAATGCATTTGTTATTTAGGTCTCCTGCCATGGCCGGAGGATTGTTTGCTATCGAGAGAGATTACTTCTTTGAGTTGGGTCTTTATGACCCAGGTCTTCAAATCTGGGGAGGAGAGAACTTTGAAATTTCCTACAAGGTACTGTAGATAAAAGGAGCTTAATTTATGGATATGTATGAAAACTTGAATTTACTGGTATAGAAAATATATCCTAGTGAGAAACCTCTGTATTGATATCAAATGAGTACCGTTTCTCATCGTAAAACCATAAAGGAACCAGGAGGGCAAGAGGATATGTTACCTGCAGTTGGTCTTCTCTGCCGTCCCTTTGATCCTCTGGATTTGGGCTTCTCTCTTCTCTGTTCCAGATAGAAACCTTTGGTGGCTAACTACCTAATACACACCGTGCACTGCTCTCTGATTGGCTGATCACGCGAGCAGCCTTGGCCAATTACAGAGCAGGTACATTATATTGGTAGTGTAACATTAGAAATGCATTGTTGGGGTTGGGCCAAACACAGGACCAGGAAACAGCAGATCAGAGGGCTGAGGGAGTAGAACAACTGCAGGTAATGTACCCTTGGACCTACGGTGCCAGGGCAGAATTTTGTCCTGAAAATAGAGGAACATTTTAAGAGTTGTCTGGTTTAAGCCTGAAACTGGGCAGTGGTGTTAATTGCATAATTCAGGCAACCGTTACATGTTGGATCCCTGGTATCAGTATTTTTTGTAGAAGGTGTTGGATAGTTTGCCTGTTCTAATAACATAGGTGTAACTAATAGTCTGTGCACTGGCACCCTATACAAACTTGATCCATGTTCAAATCTAATACTAAGCAGGCACCCCTCATGTTTAGTAGGTGTGTGAGTGGCTGCTCATCTGTATTTTGCATCGGTGCAGCCTCCCCCATATAGCATGAAGCCAATGATTGACTGCAGCAGTCACATATTGTCAGTGTGACATCACCGCTGCATCCAGGTAGACGAAGCCTGGCTGGGAAAACGAGAGCAACAGCGAGAGAGAAGATGTAGCGGGTTAATGTTGCTTGTTTTATCCAATTGGCCAATGTTGCTTGATTATTTGAAATCAGACAACCCCTTTAAGGCCGTAGCCATCAAAATTAGATAAAACAAGGATGCACACAGATGCTGACTTATGATGTTTAGTGTGAAACGGTCAAACTGTTAAGCCACTCTCAAGCAGGAGTTTGACATGCCCGCTAAAAACGCTGTACTGAGCCTCCATTGATTTCAATGGGGCTTCTCAGACAGGTCTATTAGCATGGCGTTTTTAACGCCTGAGTTTTCAACCGCTGTCTATTCTGTTCGTTTCAGCGACTGTTAACGCAACACATTACGCATTCCAATGATGGGGTGCGTTAAGAACGCTGTTAAACGCCTTTGAAAATGCCATTCGAAAACGCTGTAAAGTGCTGCGTTTGCAAAAACCCTGCATTTTTAAAGGCCTGTGTGAGACTGGCCATACCGTGTTGCATATATACAGTACAGTATATATAAAATCAGATTCTGCGGGTGATTTTCTTCACTGGCCTTAACTGACCCCTGAAGACCGAAAGTTTGGTTGGTCTCGTTGCGTGACAGTTTGCTCCAGTGTGACTACTTCTCTTTTCACACATTGATTAGTCAGAGCGGCAGCTAAGGGTCCTCTAACATGGGACCATATCATCCCAACAAATATCGCTTCTGGGCTTTCACGCCTTAGCGATAACCGTTCAGTGAATGGAGCGGGTCGGAGATCGCTTCTGGCCGCCTGCCCTCATTCACCGTAAACGATCAGTTATGAACAATGATCGGCTGATCGGCATTTGACTTTTATGCCTGCCTAAAATGAACGACTGACAATAAGAAAAGGAATAACTGTTGGTCATTGAGCGGTGGCAGGGTTCACAACGATTACCCCCCAGCAATAAACTGAATGAACCATTCCATGTATAAAATCCCTAACTGGTGGAAAAAATACTTCTCTAAACTCTTTGTTATTGCCGAGCATCCGAAAAATGTTGTAGCTGTGCGATGTCATTGTAATGTGCGTAGGCATGTTTACGTTGATGATGTTTCCCCTGCAGGAATTATAATTGTTGCCATCTCTTTCACATACTACTCAGCCTTGTTTTAAGACCAAATCATTTGCTTTTTGTTCTGTTTTAAAAAACAGGATTCTTCAACTGCTGGTAGTTGTAAGTTGTAATTAGTTAACAATAGCACCCTTCCTGTATGCAAATTAGAGCAAGCTGTTCTATTGTCTGCATCCCCACAGCACACAAGGGACATGTAACAGAACTCTATAGCAGGGAGCCAGTGAGAATGCAAAAGCAGAGTCCTCATTTACACCTTTCATGTCAGATTGTTGTTTGTGCAGCTCCAGGAAATCTATTACTTCATACAGGGACACGTGCAGTGCGACTTTTTTTTTTTTTTTTTTTCCAAATTCTGCGCTGTGTGAAGGGGCAGTGTTTCAATACGCTGCCCTTCAAGGGCTGTGTATAAAACGCAGAAAAATACGGCACACTGCGATTTATTTCTCCTGCGTTTTCTGCGCAGTGTCCCCTCGTACTCCAATGCAGGTGTGAATGAAGAATGAAATTCCATTGCCTTCATTCACCTTATTTACGCACGGGAAATATGCGTGCTTAATACGCGGTGACAGTACGCCCGTGTGAATGAGCCCGTAGACCTTACTCTACGGTAAATAAACACACAACTCTGCAGCGATTAGTTACTTTGTATGTCTTCCTAGCAGATGAATGATACAGGGCTCCCAATCCTCTGCATACATACAGAATTAAATAAGACAACTTTCAGCACAGAATTTTGGGCCTAAAAACAGCATGATGATCAAAGGGCAAGATTCACTTTAAAAGGTTAAAAATGTCAATCAACCTCCAGCGCTTAAAATACTGAGGAAAAACGTTTGGTTTTTTTACTTGTTGTTTTTAAAGGAGGTTATCATTATAAAACAAAACTCCTCTTGCCGAACATGCTCGCCCCACTATCTTACCTAACTCCCCCATACTCATGCAGTACATGTGTGTGTTCTGGACAGCGAAAGGAGAAACGGACACCTCTGGCCTTGGCTTATCTGCCCAAGAACAAAAGCATTGGGCACTTGAGATCTCCTTTTTCTATGCTACTAAATAGAGTTGGTGCAGACCTCGCCAGCTGTGCCCCCCACTCCATTCGCTTAAACTGCGCTCCTATCTGTTAAGGTCCAGTACAGTCTTAATAGACACGATGATTATCTTTTGAGCAATAATCGTTGTGTCATTTACAGTGCAAGATGATCGCTCAAATGTTGAGCAATCATCTTGCGCTCTGAGCGGAGGATGCGGAAGACAAGCGGGGTGTACCCACTTGTCTTCTGCATCCAGCTGTTCCCCCCGCTCGGAGCGCCCGGCTTTTGTACAGCTGAGCGCTCTGAGCGGAGGATGCAGAAGACAAGCGGGGCGTTCCCACTTGTCCTCTGCATCCAGCTGTTCTCTGCTCGGAGCTCCCAGCTGTTATACAGCTGAGCTCACCAAACGGGGTATGGAGAACACAGCTGGACCACTGTGTTCTTCATACCTAGCCTGTATTCAGGAAGTGGGATACAGCTGAAACAATAGTATCAGCTGTATCCCGCTGTGAATCTTTGATGAGGCTCATCGTTGTCTTTCAGCATGCTGAAAGACGACGATGAGCGACGGGAGAACGAAAACTGCACAATGTTAGTGCAGTTACACACAACGATTATCGCTCAAAAGACGGCTTTTGAGCGATAATCGTTGTCTAAATGGGCCTTTAGGGTGCTTTTAGACCTGATGATCTGTCGTTTGAATGAGCGAACGATGTCAGAGATTGTTCATATGGGGAGATATATCATTGGCATGTTCAAACGAGAAGTCGTTCAGTTGAATGCATTCACTGTATAAGTGACTGACAAAGACTGAGCGATCGGTATTTAAACCAAATGATTAGTAAACAAACCAACAATGAGTTTTATGCTGCATAAAAACAAACGACTTAAAGGGGTTGTCTCGCGAAAGCAAGTGAGGTTCAGCACTTCTGTATGGCCATATTAATGCACTTTGTAATATACATCGTGCATTAAATATGAGCCATACAGAAGTTATTCACTTACTTTCCCTGCGCTGGCGTCCCCGTCTCCATGGCTCCGTCTAACTTCAGCGTCTAATCGCCCGATTAGATGCGCTTGCGCAAAAGGGTCTTCTGCCTTCGGCTCGGTCTGGCACGAGCGGCGTTGTGGCTCCGCCCCATCTACGCGTCACCGCGTAGCTCCGCCCCGTCACATGTGCCGATTCCAGCCAATCAGGAGGCTGGAATCGGCACACGTGACGGGGCGGAGCTACGCAATGACGCGTAGAAGGGGGCGGAGCCACAACGCCGCTGCTGCCGGACAGACCTGAAGGCAGAAGACCCTTCTGCGCAAGCGCGTCTAATCAGGCGATTAGACGCTGAAGTTAGATGGAGACTGGGACGCCAGCGCAGGGAAGGTAAGTGAATAACTTCTGTATGGCTCATATTTAATGCACGATGTATATTACAAAGTGCATTAATATGGCCATACAGAAGTGCTGAACCCCACTTGCTTTCGCGGGACAACCCCTTTAACGGTCGCCGTTGGCTGCGTTTACACTGAACGATTATCCTTCATTTCCGCTTGTTTGAACGATAACCATTCTATATAAAAGGGCCTTTAGACCATCATTTCCTCCCATATTGCAACTGAAAGTCACTGTGCCACATGTCGCCATTACTAGCATAGAATTTGGATAACGGCATACGGATGCCAGCATGATCAAGGGAAAGAACAGTGTCAGTATTCAATCTTCCGGTAGCTATTATTTGTGGAGGATGAGCACAGAGGCACCGCTTATCTTCTTTTTAGCGAAGTGATGAGTGGGTTCCAGTCATTGGCGACTTTCTCCTTCCACTTGTGAGTGTCAGTGAGGCATGGCAAACAACCTTGTAATAGTTGTGCTTGTGTTCTTCCTTATCAGTTACATTCAAGACTCGGTCTGTAACAAGCGAGTGCTGTGAAGCATGGCGCTCATACAGAACGCTGCAGCATCGGGGTAGATTGCTCGCTTTGCATACTTTATTGAAGCTAGCTTATAAAGTTGTCAGTGATTAAGCTATTATAGCAACATTATACGAGTATATATATTCTATCGTACATAAGGCAAATATTACTTCAGTTTGTGTTGGTTAGCTAATTAAAAAAAGCTATTTTTTTTCTCCCGTAGGTTTTGAATATATGTTTTTCAGCAAAAACATTTCATTATTATTTCCTACTATTTATTGTTCTTTGGACAACTGGGAAATCTGTCAGTGTGCATGGTACATCTCCACGGCTATGCACAGGAGCGATAGTTGTTCACATGAATGGAGGCAGAACGGGCTGGGGATCATTCCGACCGCCTCCATTCACAGTAAACAGCAATAGCTTATGGATTGGGCGACTCCTGTTTACACTGATTGAGAAGCTGCTTATCAGTCGTTCAGTTTCAGTGAGCTGAAACAGAATGACTGGCGACAGCTCAGAGACTTCTTGCTCAGTGCCCTGTTGGGGGCCATGTGTACATGGGCAGACAGTTGCCTCAAATCCCTAGTTTTGAGTAATTATTCGGACAACTATTGACCCATGTAAAGGCACCTTCAGGCTCTCCCGATGGTGTTTGGGCCTTATGGCAAAGGTTTTCCAATGCACACCTACAATGGACCGCTCCAGTGTATGCCACCACGTGTGTGTAGAGCCTTACCCCCAGCATTTTTGTACGATTGTTTTAAGGGGCGTGTACTTCCTATATTCTTTTTTTTAATTATTATTTAAAAACAGATAATGAAACATTTTCCATTTTTAATGTTGTATTTCCCCTCTGATTTGTAGATTATTTTTTTTTATTCTAGTCTGTACATGACTATAGGGGCTGCCACCTTGCCTGAGCTGCAGAACTCATGGACCATTCACACAATAAACAAGAGCTGACCCATTGATTTCTATAGGGGAGTGTTTTAGGCATGATCTGTGACCTATGCAGAGGTCATTGTACAGAGAGGGGGAGGAGATGAGCTATATTATGAATGGTGTATCCTGTGTTTTTATAGGTTACCTTTCATTGTAATCTTGTCTGTGATTATAATGAGATCACTGCTGAAAAGTATTTTCTAGAGAACAGGAAGTCTCAGCCTATTATTGGGTTTAGTGGTCAGTGTGAAAACTGCAGAATATTGGTATTCGTGTTTTTTGGGGTTTTTTTTAATATAGATCATGACATCGAAAATTTTTAAAAGTCAGCAAAAATTCTTTAAAAACTATGTTTACATAAAAACCTGACTCATACAATAGGTCACTTTCTGATGAAACATTCCCTTTAATGAAATGTAAAAAGTGAGCAGTGTGAATAAATATGGCCTAGAAAGATTCTCCGGCTGACTGCAGAAGACATATATGGGATCTAATTATTCATAGCCGGATTAAGGCGCCTAAACCTTTGTCTTGAGCTTGCCCATTGCAGAGCCCCTGTAGTATTTTATTTGGCCCCCTGTTAATTAATTTTGTGTCTTTTCTCTGTGGCATCCATATGTCCTAACAAGGTACATGGTGAAAGGGGGCAAAAGAACCTCTTCAAAATCTGTGTGTATTAACTTGAGTGAAAAATGCAACAGAATATATATATATAATTTAATATGGAGTCTAACCGCAAATCCACACCGTGTTCTAAAACCCCCTTCACTTCTATTGTACTGCACAGAATAGGAGAGCAGGAGTAAATGTCACAATCCAGATACAATATATCGAAGTACATTTCTGTATAACTAGATAATACAATGTTGCCTTTCCCTTCTTCTTTTAGATCTGGCAGTGCGGAGGCAAGTTATTATTCACACCTTGTTCCCGTGTGGGACACATCTACCGTCTGCATGGGTGGCAAGGAAACCCACCTCCTGTTTATGTGGGATCATCGCCAACACTCAAGGTACATTTTGTGTCATTTAGAAGCATTGTGACTAAACTCATTTTAGTTTTGCAGCCACCTCTATTAAAGGCAAAAAACCCCAACCTTGCATAGAAAAAGAAACGCAGAAATCCAGTAAAATTCCTGTTATCTGCAATGCATTACTAATATGTATTCCTGTCACTAATTTTTCCCCTATTCAATCTACGAATGCAGCAGCCAGGTTATATTTTTGTGCAGTTGCTTCCCCCCTGTGCCAGTCACTGCACTGCCTCCCCAGTCACCTTAGACTACAGCTTAGGGCTCATTTCCACAGGGGTATGCATAAAACATCGAGGGTCTCCCACACTGTTTTACACATACGCGGCCCTTTCACTCTGCCGGCAGAGACTGTGTATGGACTGAGTATGCACTGCGCATGTCCTGGAATCTGACGTCACGCACATGCGCAGTGCGTTTTTTTTTTTTTTTCTCCACATTCCCCAATTTGAATTCGAAACACTCCCCTCCCGTAATGCATGCGTAGGGACAGCGTTTCATACAGAGAATCGCAGTGGACATGAGACCTCTGTTCACAAGATCAGTGGGGGGCTCGGCAGTGAGACCCCCATCGATCAACACGTTATCCCCTATCTTGTGGATACGGGATATCTTGTGATCTTGGTACAACCTCCTTAATTCCTGACACTGTGAGAGCGTGTCCTAAGAACACATGTTTTTAGGCAGGCCTACCACATTCCCTAATCTGACTCTTTTGCTTCTGCCCTCCCTCCCACGATATTCCTTGGAACCCAATTATTTGCATTGTTAATTAGTTTGGATTGGGCCATTTACCAGGGACGATAATTATACTTCAGTGGTGATCTACCTGTGGAAACGCTCTTGACGAGCGCTAACCAGCGGTGCCGTCCCCCGCTCATGCAGTCGTTTAGCCGACAGTCGTCCCGTGTAAATGGAGCATTACTCTGTAGCGTCTGGGTTTACCTGATTTGTAAAACCCTGTGGAATATGTTGGCGCCATAGAAGTAAGGATTTAAATCAAGCACCCATCGGGCCCCAGGGAATTATTATTATTACTGGGGTCCTGATGGGGGCTTGATTTAAAATGATCTGTTTTCTTGGATATGATATGACTAGTATACAGCATATAACACGTATGAGACAACCTTGTGGGAGATGGCCCCGAATAACCTGCTAACAGAATGTGTGCTGCTATCAATCAGATGTGCCGCTGCCTCCTAATCGGGTTTTTCTGCTCTGACATTTTGATCTAGTCTAATGAAATTAGACAAAATTGAGAGCCGCTCTCATATGGTTGTTCTGGCGGATCCGCCCTCTCCGTACATTGTGCTATGTGGTGGCTGCTATGTAAGGTTCCGTTCCGCCTGAAGTGTATAGCAGGAGCCGGACCAACAGGGAGCAGCTGATGACCAGAATATTAAGGAGTGTCATTTGTTACCCACTATTAATTGGCCATGTACTCCTGGCACAGCGATCTGTCTGTAACTACCCCGCTGCCGTCTCCCACCCATTAGCGCACACGGCAAGGCTTCTATATTCCTTCTGGGAGGCTTGTAAGGGACTACATTGCATATCCCTATGTTTCCTGGTCTCTATAGCTCCCGCCTGTCATTTGTTTAGCAAAGTAAAGATGTTTTTCAGAACCAGCAGGTTGTGGCAGGATAATTGGACATCTCTTTGAATCCACATTTATTTTCCATGAAAGCGAGAGCCAAAGGTAGTTATCCTGCTACAACTTGTCATTCCGGGCAGAAGATGTCCCAGGTAATTGTATAGACTCCGGCTGTTACTGCTTAAGTATATAATGCTAGGGAGAGCCAGAGCTCCCGGTGTAACCTGCACACTCGGTGTCATGTTCGCTGGATGTACGGGGTTATATGCAGTACAATGATCTGCTCATAGGCACGCTGTGTACTCTGTCCTGATTACAACATTCACACGGAACGGAAAATCAGAACAAAATCTGCATAATATCCAGATTAAAAAAATGGAAAATGCAGACCCTTGATGCGGATTTTGACACAAATTTTGCCATGGATCCACAGTGGACTTCACCCCTTCTACCCTCACATCTTCCTTCTCAGTCCTAAAGGTTGCCCACACACATGGCAGAGCCACGGTGCCATGGCCGCCGCCACCTAGCAGTGCTGCCTCGGCCCGTCCTCACTCTCCACAGCCTCCCAGGAGTATTGACAATGCCTCTGTCTTGTCTTCCTCCGCTCCTCCTCTTCCTCTTGGTGTCGTGTGTCCCCCCCCCCCCCCCCCCCCCCCCTCCTACCCACCTGAATTTCCATTTGCATGAAGGAAGGTAAAATAGAGAAAAAATTAGACTCGCCTTTCTGATGTGTCCCCTCCATCCAGCTCTGCCCCTCATCTGGACGAGACTGCAGCGGCCATGTACTGTTCCTTGCTCACAAGACTGCTCAGCCAATCATTAGCCTCAGAGGGCATGAGTGTATACCCAGCACGGTCCTGCTGAGTGGTCACATGACTGATGAACGGCACATGATCGCTCTAGTCTGCTGGACATAGGAGGCCTTCAGAAAAGTGAGTATGGCTTTTTTTTTTATACATTTATCTGCCCCCTGCAATTATTTTCTTTTTTTTAAACCATGGAAGACCCCTTTCGGCCAGGCTCACACGGGCGGATTTGTATCGTCGATTCCACGATCACTGTCCACAAAGACGATCCGCTGTAAAGCGCGGGCATTGAAAGGCATGCATTTTCGCTTTTTCATTCACACTAGCAGATATGAATTGCATATTCCACGAACCGAAGGAAATTGCAGCATGCTCTGTTTTGCCAAGTAATACGCGCATACAGCCTATTGATGTCAATGGAGGCCGTCCGACCCGCAGACCGTACGCAATTCACATGGGTTGCAGGTATCCACATCCTGACGGAGGAATTACAAACAAAAAAGAAAACCTGTACTGCGCATGACCGCCTGCGAACCTCCGTGGTCATCCGCAGTACAGTTATAGGAGGTACACAGGTTCACCAGCCGGGCGCACAGCCGAAATCCACTGCAGGCCTCCTGCATGCAGAATCTGACCCACTCATGTGAGCCTGGTATTTACAAGAGCAATTTACTAATGCAAGTTTCTTCCAATTTTGAGATGGACTGAACCCACATGGGAACAGAACCTAATCATTTGACATTTGAATGGGTTCATTCACACAATTGATTTTTTTCATTCGGACTGGTAGCCCGAGTTTGAAAAATGGGTGCATGTCCTATTTTACTATTTTCTATGAGGGACATTAAAAAACTGCATCGCACTTGCATGACTATTTTAAAGCAATTTCTTAGCAGAACAACATGGGATTATTCTTTGCGCATTTGATGCAAGATGCATTCTTTGAATGCAAAAGCACACCGTGCATGCATGGAAATCACAGTGAACTTGCAGGAAAAACTGTCAGTCGCTCGTGTGAATACGGCCTAAGCTTACCTTCTACCTTAAGAGAAGCCACAGCTTGCCAGGAATGTGTTGGCGTGCAGAATATACCCGTTTAGTATTGATTATTCTTTTCCCTGCACTGCAATGTCTTCATGTCACGGTGTTAATCACCAGTAACCTAATGTACATCATGTTTCAGAACTACGTCAGAGTTGTGGAAGTTTGGTGGGATGAGTACAGAGACTATTTCTACGCAAGCCGCCCTGAAACAAAAGCTCTGGCTTTTGGTGACATAAGTGAACTGAAAAAATTCCGAGAGGACCACAACTGCAAAAGCTTTAAATGGTTCATGGAAGAGATCGCGTATGATATCCCGGCACACTACCCACTCCCACCTAAAAATGTGGATTGGGGAGAGGTGAGTACAGCCCTCTTCTTCCACCATGACAGATGTTACTGGGGTGGGCGGGGATATAGATGCTAATGAGAGAGAAGGGGATGATGGGACTTACAGTATGCACAACACATAAGTCTCCTCAATATCTGGAAGTCTGAGAGGCAATAGCAGTACAACAAGATACGGTGAGTGACATTATGTTTTTGGTGCATGTAAGAGTGTAGAAAGGTGTTACCAAGTATTTGGGGGTTGGGTGTAATAGATAACTCACTTAAAGCGAAGCTATCCCATCCCAACAGCAGCATAAACTAATTTATAGTGTTATTAGGGGATGTGACAGGGAGGGGGGTGATGTATTTTTTATACTCTCCCGCTCTCTGGATCTAGTGGTGTCCCCCCTCTGAAGATCATGCCCGCATTGCAAAACCAAAACTTTTCACATTGCCATGCACACTCTCCCATACAAGTCAATGGAAGAGCCCAGGCACGGCACTGTGAAAAGAGTTGGATGTGCAGTGCCAACCCGATCTTCAGAGGGGGGCACCACTGGATCCAGAGAGCAGGCGAGGGTAAAACTTACATCATCCCACTCCCTGTCATGTCCCCTAATAGCACTACAAATTAGTTTATGGTACTGTGTGGACATAACGCATTCCCTTTAAGTGGGTTGTGAGGATGTTATAGAACTTTTTAGAAATGGATCCAAATCTTTTAAGCTAATGGAAGTGGTTCTTGGCCATCTTCACCCCTGGCGTTCCAGCGCTGTTGCCCCACTGTCCTCCTAGTGTTTGTTTTGGAATGGTAATCACCTGACTGCTGTAGCCAATCGGAGGATACGGTGGTCACATACCCTTCTCCTGTAATCAGTTCTTAGATGATGTCAGGAGAATGGCACCTGACTGCTGCAGCCTCTGATTGGAGGACAGCGGGGCTGCAGTGCAGGATCGCTGGGGGTGAGAGATAAGTACTGCTGCTTTTATTTTAACATATTTGGATGTATAATACAGGGACAACCTATTAAACATCTCATTCATGTGAGCATAGTTTATGCCGTTATTAGTGTTGTGCCTGGAAATTCCAGAAAAGTCGACCTAATTTTGTCTGTATTTCAATATATAGCCCATATTAAACGGGTTTACCAGGCAGCGTGCGCTATCAGTACCAGGATACACCAGGGTCGGAGTGGAAGCCGCTGTGCCGACCCTTTGTAGTGGCCGGCACTCATAATTGCAGGTGCAAATCCTATTGAAATTGGTGGGATCTCAGCCTGCAATTATGAGCACTGGCCACTACACAGGGTCGGCGCAGTTGCTTCCACTCCAACCCTGGTGTATCACGGCACTAACAGCGGCTGCTGCCTGGAAAACCCCTTTTAAGGAACAAAAAGACTGCTTATTTCCAAACCTGACCTTTAAAAAAACTTACAGTGGGAAAAATAACCATCAGATTTCTTGGATTATTGGGCCCCTACACATATTGTGACTCCCTTTATGTACGCAGTCATTAGACACAAAGACGTAGTTTCTTTTACCGTTTGATTTCATGCGCGTCTAACAGGTAAAAAGTTGTGGCGGTGTTTCAGACTCCATATGTTTAGAGGTTTTCTCCCTTAAAAGCATTGCTCTTGGGGGATACCTGTGTCCATATAGAGCCAGTATGGCAGGTACTATGGAGCTATACTGGTGTCCGTGAGTCCCAACTTTCACATTGGATCAGAAGAACCTCCGGACCGACTACCACTGCTCAGCCGCATGCTTCTGCTCATGTGACATCCCAGATTATATTGCAGTTCTGCGCGGTATCAATAAATGCCAGAATGAAGGCATTTCACTCTTTCCTTTTTTCTGCATATATTCTCCCATATTTCCCCCCCATCAGTACAATGTAGATATTTGCTGTGATCCCCCCTCTACATGGGAGTAATTGACCACTTGGTGTTTTACCCCTTTCCTGCATCCAGTTCTGTGTCCCACCAATCCGTTATTTGGGTTTAGTCCCAGCATTCAATTAGCTGTGGTCTAAATATTGATTTATTTCTGGGGACCTGAGGAGCACAAACAGGCGGCTCACTTTGCTGAAAACCTTGTTGTGAGGCTTTTCAGCTCTGACCTCTAGTGGAATATATTATCCACAATCTGCAGCTATCGGGTTTACAACATTGCATCTTCAAGAACATTTTTGTGATGACTAAAAACGTTTATGAGCTCGGGGTCATTTCTCAGATGTCTTTCCACTTGAATTTCGGGATATTGCATTCAATGTTTGTTTCATTAGTTTCATCGTCCGTAAGAAATGCCAGAAAGTTCTTTAACCTGAGACAGAGCGGATAGATGTAAGGCACTCATGTTAAAAAATAGCAGTTCTAGAAAAAAAGGTTTAAGGTGACGCCAATAAGGCGCTTACAATTACGTGATTGAAGTTGAGTTAGTAGGTGAATAAAATCATCCATAGTTATTAGGTACTCTGTAGATACATGCATCCCATCGACAGCAAGATCAAGTATAGAATATATACAATTGCAATTAAAATTATTCAACTTCCATTGCAAATTAGGTTTATTTGTCAAATTTGCAAATTTTTAATTGTTTGCAAAAAAAAAAAAAAAAAGACTGGAACTATTTAAATGGCTAAACACAACTAATATAACAAGTGATTTCCTCAAATTCAACACAAAGTGCCACTTTTAATAATTACTGCAGTCTCAGAATTCTTCAATCCTTCATGACCAGGGTCTTCAGTACTTAGTAGAACGTCCTTTTCTGTTATAACCTGCTGAAAAAAAGGATACTTAGGGCTCCTGTCCATGGGCGAATTTTCACTGCGTTCCCCGCAGCGATAATCCAAGTCAAGTACTTCCTGTAGGTTATTGCACCAGTCAGCAAGGAATTTTTTCCTTAAAGAAGGTAAATTGGCTTCTACCTCATTGGGTTTTTTTTCCTTCCTCTGGATCAACATAGAGGTGCAATAAGCTGAACTGGAGGGACATATGTCTTTTTTCGGCCTTCCATACTATGTTACTATATGATACCATGCATGATGTTACTTGTCGATAGGGAGCTGTGATATACAGCATCTATTGCTGTATATGTCTACTTCTAAAGGACTTTCCTAATGTGTACAACTAATATTATTTTCACAATTGTAATTACTGTATTACAGATAAAAAGCTTGCATTGGGTAAATCTACATTATTGTTATTATGTTTATAGATAAGAGGTTTAGACTCCAGCTATTGCATTGACAGCATGGGTCATACAAACGGAGGCTTAGTGGAACTGGGTCCCTGCCATAGGATGGGCGGAAACCAGGTGAGTTAAATGCGTGCAGCATCTACAGAAGTACATTAGAGATTTGTTAGCAAGCGTAAATAAACCTATATTTTTGGGCTTTATTTGCTGTACTGCTGAGTCAATTTACCTGATCCTGAAAAATGTAGTTGCTCTAGTGTGACATTACTGTAGAAATCCTCCTAACCAGACATAAGTTCAGTAAGCGATATCCAGCTCACAGTATGAGGCACAAAGCTCATGATTCATGGCGCCTGCTGTGCAACTTTACAAATCATGATATTCTATATCCTTGACTGTCGAAAAACATGACGGAGAAAATTGCCCGTCCCAACCACAGTTTCCTATAGCAGCTGTGTCTTTAGTCAAGTCGGTTACATAAAGTATTAATTCCTATTTTCCAATGGTGTGCCAATCAGGGCAGCATGGCCGTTCAGTGGTTAACACTACTGCTGTGCTGCGCTGGGTTCCTAGGTTCACATCCCACCAAGGACAACATCTGCATGGAGTTTGTATGTTTGCCCCATTTGTCTGAGCTTCTTTCTGCACATCGAAAACATAGAACGGTAATAGGTGAATTTAGACTGTGGGCCTGAATGGGGGCATCAAGTGATATACAGCGCTGCGGGGTATAAGTAAATGACTAAAGTATATTACAAAACCTTCCTTTTACGGTGAAAAAACACTTTGCCCATTCCTGCATAGGTCACTTAATTATTTTCAGCAATGCATAAAGGAACGCTTTTGCTCGCAAACTGGTCATCCTGGATGACGTTGCAGGCAGCATAGTGTTCACCACGGCGTCTCCAGATTGTTTCACCATCTGGTGTGCCAGTTGGTTCAATCAAGCTCAGAACCAACTACAGGACATCGTCTCTCAGGCCACCCTAATGGAGGCTGTTTCAGATGCCATTCTGTAGAGCTATGGCAACGTTGTTCTGTTCCTCACACCAAAAATCAGATACCAGTGCCAGTACTGGGCCGAGGCCCTTTTACGACCAGTGCTGGTGAATTAAAGCAGTGTGTAGTGTCTTAAGGCCCTTTTAAACACAACGATGAATCGGTAGGTGTAAATGTGCCCATCTTTCACTTTTCTGCCGAATGATGATTTTCAGTTCGACATGAAATCCATCGGTCGGCAGAATAGCTGATAAGACGGATGGCCCACACGCGGTGTTCTGCCCGGGGAGCACTAATAATATTGTCTTAGCTGTCAGCCCTGTGGCAGAACAAAGGGAATTTATTCAGAGAACAGAGAGGGGGAGGGGGGGGTCTGTTCTCTAATTTGAGCTCCTGGCGACTTACACGCTACTAATTGGTACTAATAGGCATTAGTACCAAGTAGTAGTTTATGCAAAATGATCGCTCAAAAGCCATCTTTTGAGCGATCATCTTTGTGTGTAAATGGGCCCTTTGACTAATGATGAATACTAATGCACAGTGTGTATCAGGTAGTCAGGATAGCTGGCACAGCCTTCTTTGTTTGCCCAAGCCCCGACTGTTGCTTTAAATGTTTTGTCATCTTTTTGAACAGTGTGTATAGGCATAATGTAAAATAAATATTGTACAATGTATATATAAATATGTGCCTTATTTACATCCCTGAGCACCAGTATTAATAAAAATATTATTTTACTTTATTAGCTTTTCCGGATAAATGAAGCAAATCAGTTGATGCAGTATGACCAGTGTCTGACTAAGGGGCAGGATGGCACAGCAGTCATGATCACACATTGTAATCTGAATGAGTACAAGGAATGGCAATATTTTAAGGTGAGTAACGAGGTGATGACAAATGCGATAAGAGTTCAAGGGGCCTGGATGTCTCTCTTGAGCGATACAATACTATATGTTCTAATCATTAATAACTTCAGAAGGGTCGGTGATCCGGGGATTATTCCAATTGCTAGATTGGAATTGGGAAGGAATTTTTTCCCTTTAAATGGGGAAAATTGGCTCCTACCTCCATTGTTTTTTTTGCCTTCCTCTGGATCAACATTGAGGGGGTAATAGGCTGAACTAGATGGACATGTCTTTTTTCGGCCTTACATTACTTTATTGTAATGCTTAGTTATTGTCCATTAATATTCCACATCAATTTTTAGTCCATGTTGTGTAATCCCTGTAACACCACCCTGTTAGTGTAGTCTATCACCCTAATCAACGTGTCTATTCCATTTAAAGCATTGTGCTGGTACATGCATGTTGGGAGCTGCAAGTAATTAGCTGGCCCAAAATTCAAAAACCCATTGCTCATCATAGCCAACAATGTGCTCTACTGACGTTGTGGCTTCGTGCTTGGGCTGGTCAGCAATAAACTTTGTATAAGGGTACTTTTACATGAGCCAACTGTGGGGTGCTTAAGCATCCAACAGTCATCGCAGCGATCATCAGTCTTGTGCTTTTACACACAAGTGATGATTGGTCAGTGAATGGAGGCAGAGCACACTGGAGATGTCTTCTGGCCAGCTGCCTCCATTCACAGTAAACAGGTAGTTGATCATAGATGAACGACTGACGGCATGTCTACACGGGCCGACAGTTGCATAGTTTTTAGGTAAACTGAAAACCGAGCAACAAGCTAGCGATTATTCCTCGTTTGCCCTGTCGGGTCCTGTGTTTACACGGGCCAACAATCACCCATGATTGCTTGTTTGAGGGTTTTTAATGTAAAAAAAAAAGTACCCAAAGACATTGATGGCTAAATAGTAGACCTTTGGGAGTAAGGACCAATAGATCTTATTAGGCCACTAGGTAGTTCCTTACCGTCTTCAGCACAGACATGTGAAAATTGTCTTGCGCTTCTGTGTGCCTGCTCACCAGCCTTCCCTAGGAAAGGGGTTATTAATGAATTATATAGGTACTATTGAGTCTTGACCAGTTTATAAGCTGTTGTTAGATTCACCTGACATGTAATATACAGTCTAGTGTCAAGAAGGGTGGTCATGTATGAAGAAGACCTAGTTGTAACAGCAGCTACAGTTTAGTTACTTATTACTGTTATGGGGGCTCTGGGGTATTTAAAAAAGGTAAGCATGCAAAACTATAGTAGCAACACCCTCCACGCCACGTTTTCTGGTCCCTAGTAGATCACCTAATTCAGATTCCACATATATACATTAAATCTTGTACTGAAAAAGACTGATTGCTCCTGACATAGGACAGAGGTCATTGGATATAAAGAAGTGGAGGGGAAATCTTCTCAGATGTATTTTGAAAAAGTTGATAGAACTGAAATTGAAATCTTTCTGTCCCCTTAGAACATAAACCGATTCACCTATATTCCTTCCGGAAAATGCTTGGATCGCTCTGAGGTTCTTCACAAAGTGTTCTTGTCAGACTGTGACTCCAGCAAGTCATCACAAAAGTGGGAAATGAACAACATCCTTAGTGTGTAGAATGGAAGACCAACACGCAGAGATGGACTTGGCTGAAGGAAGCCTGGAAGCTGCTCCAAATAAGAACTGTCTGCAGCAAACCCCCTTCAAGAAGTAACGAAGGAGAAGGGCGGTCTACAGGATTAGAGCGGAGTCCTCCTGCAGTTAATGTTTACAAGACTGCTTTTACCTTAAACTTTTTACACGTTTACATCATCTTGATTCAAGATAATGTTTGTAAAGTGCTTCTAGCTCTGTTTGTAGGAACAAAGCTAAAGACAATAATTTTTCGGGATTATACTCAGGGGCTGGAAGGTAGTTTTTTAAAAACACACTTGAAAATCATTTGATTTACGTGTCTCGGTGATTTAACTAGATTTCCATTTGATTTTTGTTTTCTTTTTCCAAAGCACTGCCACGATTTGTTTTAGCAATGGTGGCTTTTTGTCCGTGCTGCTGTTTTGAATGGGGAAAATCTGAAAAAAAATCTTAGTGCCTCTTTATTTCTTTTGTATAGCAGATCTATATGATGACCATGTGTTATCGGTGGAAGCCAATCGGTGAATGATGAATGTCTGATGAATACAAGGATGCATAGAGTGTAAAGGGACCCTTCTATTGGCTGGGTGCCCTAGCCACATGACAAGGCCATAATTCTTAATGTTATGCACATACATGTACTCATTACTGTTCCTTTAGAGGTCATGTCACATTCGTGGTCACCTGTAAACAATTATCATGGACATCTTCTTAAGGTGCAACTTCCGATCTGTGTAAATTGTATAGCTTTGCTAATTCTACTACCCACACTCCGAAAGTGTCTTCACACTCCACAACATAGTACAAGTACCAGATAAGGCACAATGTTCTGGTTAGTGTCAAAATATCAGATCCTGGTGTTTTATGACACTAGGAAAGTTGAGGCTTCAACTAATCTCAGGTTAAACTATCTCGTAAGTAAATGTATCGAAGCGATTAACGCACGATTGGCCATTGGAATCGTCCCTACACTAACTGCTACATAATTTGTGCAGACCTTCTGTCCTCAAGTGACACGCTGTCGTATATTTCTTAAGAAGTGCAAAGAATAAATACAGTAACAGCCAGTATATGTGGGTTTTTTCCCCCTCCACTTTGGTGACTAGTTCACTTATTGAGGTCACATCCTTTCGGAAGTTTCCAGGGATGGAAGCTGCTCCATATATAGTGAAGACACAGGTATATTTTGCCTAGATAGAAGCTGCTGATAACTGATGGAGGGGTTACAGCTTTAACATGAGGGGCTGATACAATGAGCTAGTAATACACGGACCCTCCAGTAGCGGGCGCTACTACCAGTTTATGACAAATCCATGAAGGTTATGTTGGAACATATAGTTTGCTGTATCTATTGGATTCCGGGTACTTCCACAACAGTATACAGCCATACCTTTAACATGGAAGATATTTTAATAAAACGTGTTCAGTCCTGTGATTTATATATATTTTTTCCTTTCCTCTGTTGTTGTGAATCTTCCTATTTGCCAATAGCATATAATGTCCTGCAGCAGGTATAATGCCAGTGGTTATTGCTCATTGATATTGTACTATCTTATCTCCGATGTTATGGTTTCTGTGATTGTTATGCAATCTAATCTACCTGATAGTGGCTGCATTGTCTGGTGATTGGCAAGCAGTATACACATTCGGGATAGGAGAAAGGCTTTCTTGTGAATCTGCCTCCACTGTTTTCTAGCACAAATAACAGGATAATCACATTGGAGCCGGCTAATGGTAAGGTATGACAGGAGCTCGCGTCAAACCAGTAGAATGCATAATGTTTGCACATACGTTATAATACCTACAGTGAGATGGTGCCGTTGGCCCAGTAACTACAGTATACCTGTTCCTAGATTATCACTTACAGTATTGGGGAGTGATCTCCGCTTAACAAACCCTTATGATGCTGTATACACACAGGGAGGTTAGGGTGCGGTAAAAAACGCACTAAAGGCCGCAACACTCACACTGCGTTCCAACAATA
The DNA here is from genome assembly GCF_035609145.1 of Eleutherodactylus coqui. Classification (NCBI taxonomy): domain Eukaryota; kingdom Metazoa; phylum Chordata; class Amphibia; order Anura; family Eleutherodactylidae; genus Eleutherodactylus; species Eleutherodactylus coqui. The sequence continues at coordinate 108,778,180 of NC_089843.1, read as the reverse complement.
TCACATGGCTGGCAGCATAACGGATACTAACCGACATTGTTGTTCTGTAAATAAGTAATAAATCCTGCTAATTGGTAGAAGTCAGCGACCTCTAGGTGAATATCCATGGCAAGGGATTGTGCTTGTAATTTATTTATTTATTGAGGGTTTTCATACATTATAAGAAACCAAATCTGTTTCACTGTTGGCTGTCCACATTTGTTACAATGTTATGAAGGTGTGCAGGTCCTCAGACATAAGAGCTGCAGCCACCGCAATCACGAGGCGAAGGTGAGCATGTACCTCCAGGCAGAACGCACCGCTTGGAGTAAGGCTCTGTTCAGGCAGCATTTAGAGAGTAGCTGCACTTTTTACAAACTATTGACATGTCAAAGATCTATGTCAAAAGTTTTGATCATTGGGGTCCTGCTGCTGAGACCCTCGCTGATTGGTAGAACCAAGGGTTGCAGCGCTCACTCCAGCGCTGTGGCCCTTTTGCTGCCTTTGCTGCTTTTCAGCTCCTGCCGGCAACTTCAGACGGTCACATGGAGGTCTATATAAAGCTCCTATACACCTTTTTATGAGGCCGTCTTCAGCTGCCGGGAGGAGACAGTAAATAACAAAGACAGCTGAAAGGGCACAGCACTCGGGTGAGTGCTGCAGCTTCCTCATTCTAGTGATCAGTGGGGGTCTTAGCTACAGGACCCCACTAATCAAAACTTTTGATATGTCTCTCTGATATGTCAATAGTTTGTGAGTCAAGAGGGGTGTCTTGGCCAACATCACAGGCCTCTCAGCAGCCAAGCCAGAAATCTACTGCACACTGATGAGCGGCAAGCACCCCGAAACAGCCATCTGTGTATGATTTTCTGGCTTGGTTTCCTGTTCCCAATCATTGTTTTACAGACTTGATAAGAAGTCGTACATTGATTTGAAGGAATGTTGCCATCCAATAGGTGGTGTCCAATAGGTATTGTTCCATCTTCCTTATCTAAATAGTTTGTGAAAAGTGCAGGTACTGTTTAAGGGTGAAGTCACACGAACGTATATCGGCTCGGTTTTTACGCCGAGCCGATATACGTTGTCCTCGTGTGCAGGGGGGGGGGGGGGGAGGATGGAAGAGCCAGGAGCAGCAACTGAGCTCCCACCCCCCTCTCTGCCTTCTCTCCGCCCCTCTGCACTATTTGCAATGGGGAGAGGTGGGACGGGGCGGGGCTAATTCTCAGAACTTGGCCCCGCCCCCACCCCTTCCCATTGCAAATAGTGCAGAGGGGCGGAGAGGGGAACGGCAACTCAGTTCCTTCTCCTGGCTCTTCCATCCTCCCCCTCCCCTGCACACGAGGACAACGTATATCGGCTCGGTGTAAAAACCGAGCCGATATACGTTCGTGTGACTTCACCCTAAGGCTCCATCTGAATCCCAATGAACCATAAGTTTGATTAGTGAAACTGAGACCAATAAGGTCTCCAATTCAGTAGGTTTCTATTCTTTTTGGCATTTGTGCCAGATAGAATTATAGAGCCTACGCTCCCATCTGGGGGTTTCTGAAAACCAGATTTAGATGGAACCCTGGGATGTTATGTAAAACGCGGTTTGAACAGACAAGTCTGCTTGCATTTTATTAGAGGTGCACTTTAAATTGTTAAGTTGGAGAACATTCTGTTGGTGTTTTTGTTTCTGCTGTGGCTTTCTGTAAAAGGATTCTGTCTGAGTTGCCAGAAACTGCATTCAGAGGAACTCTGGATGGAACCATAGACTTTTTCATTAGTCTAACAAAAACCAATGGTGCAAGCTTTGGTTTCCATTTTGACCAAGTTTCCCTTCCTTGCCAGCATTTTCAGATGGCGTACTCAACCATGGCTCCATCTGGAGTACCTTTGAATGCTGTTTTCGATGATTCCGATGAAAAAAGCTACAGAGGAAACAACCTGATGAAGGCAGGGTTGTAGATAAATTTCATCTTCTATTAGTTGACACAGGAACTGGTAACATGGGATGCGCAAACTTGTAACTCCTACTAAATCATAGCGTACACATGGGACTACCTTACCCCCAATCTAGTGGGTTGAACAAAGTAAACAACATAATTGATTGAAAGCAATACAGTTCTGACATGTTCTATCGAATCAGAAAACCAAAGATGCTTAAAGCCTATTGTAACTGATTAACAGGTGAGATATCATCATGGGTATCCTGTCTGGTGGCAAATGTTCCACAGAATGGCTGCCATTATGACTGCACAATTCTGTGCTGGGTTAACTTATTAATGACTGTGTCATTCAAATCTCGCATGACTAATAACGGCTAATATTGCAATCTTAACATGGATTTTACATATGTTGCTCAGAAGTCCTTTATTATTACAATCCCACAGAATTAGAGCCGTGTTCACCCCATGCGTTCCTGAGGATGAAGCGCCGCCCTGCAAAACACCCAGAATTCTAGGACGTATCTGTAGCTTGTAAGGGACTGAGAATCACTGAGCGGAGAGACCGGCCTTGTCCTAGAATGCTCATTCCATATTTTGTAGGTAAACCTTCAGATCTACTATGGCTACAAATGCCACTGTATTCTTTGCATAAACCATGCACTGTACGTTCTTGTTAGACGGAAGGATCACCTTGTGCAGGTAGTTTGTATGTCATTTGGGTATTGTCTGCAATTAAAAGTGATCTGTGAACTAAATGTGTATATTGAGACAGTCCAGCATCTCATACTGTAAATCCAGTGAGAGAATTGTGTATTGCAGTCATCTGCAACCCCCAGCTCTACACTGTTTGGGAAACCACCCTATGTGCACAACTACAGGAAGAGCGCCCCGGGTTGTAGACCCCTGCTTTATCGGCATGTTCTCCTGTTTGAAAGAAATCTCATGCTTTTTGCTTTACATGATGATAACACCACTATGCATTTTCTTCATGTTTTAGTTTGATTTATGCAGATTTTTGATACACTGTATGTTTCTGTAGAAATTGTACAGATTCTGATGCATTTTACTATGGGTATTGGGATGTTCCTGTTTAATTTGGGGGTTGCTTGTTTTTCTAGGTGCAAGAATAAATATTTTAATTTTTTGTGTTTTGCTTTCTTGACGACGCATATAAAAATCATGCAAAATGTTCATAATTAAAGAATTGCAGGTGGTCCACACGGCTCCCCGACGGACATGCACAGTACATATTTTTTTTCTTTTTAAACGTTTGCTTTTCCCGCAGATTCCACAGGAAAAGCAGGAGTTTTTAAAAAAAATCTGTACTGTGCATGTCCGCCGGTGAGCCGTGTGGACCACCCGCAGTACAGAGAACCCAGAAGAAGAGGGGTCCACACAGACGCTGCCGCATGCGCACACAGATACACACAGTCACCCGCTGTGGTCACGGACGGATTCCGTGCAGAATCCATGCGTGCCGTGTGCATGAGGCCTTAATCCATGCGTGCCGTGTGCATGAGGCCTTAATCCATGCGTGCCGTGTGCATGAGGCCTTAATCCATGCGTGCCGTGTGCATGAGGCCCTAATACATGCGTGCCGTGTGCATGAGGCCTTAATCCATGTGGGCCGCGTGCATGAGGCCTTAATCCATGCGTGCCGTGTGCATGAGGCCTTAATCCATGCGTGCCGTGTGCATGAGGCCTTAATCCATGCGTGCCGTGTGCATGAGGCCTTAATCCATGCGTGCCGTGTGCATGAGGCCTTAATCCATGCGTGCCGCGTGCATGAGGCCTTAATCCATGCGTGCCGCGTGCATGAGGCCTTAATCCATGCGTGCCGCGTGCATGAGGCCTTAATCAATGTGACATGTTCAATGGAAAGGGAATTTGTAACCACAGGAACTACTGTAATGGCTGGATAGTTCAAAAGGCACCAGATTTGAAATATCTTTTTTTTTTTTCTTTCTACTCACTTGCATTATCCTTTAGTAAGCCTGCAAACAGTTTGTGCGTTAATACAATCTAATTGCAAACCCAGGACTTCTAAATTTGGCAAACAGTACTGTGCACTCCTAGGAGCTTCATTTGCATAAAATAAATTTTTACCATTACTCCATATAGTCTAGTTCCGGTCCAGTATCTTTAACTTCCTTTCTGTGTGCACTGTTAGCACATTACAGTGGATTTACTTAGAGATTGTACCAAAATTGCACAGGATAGGACATAACTTGCTGATCGGTGGGGATATCACCGCTGAGATCCTCACTGATCTTCAGTAACAGACTGGAGAAGGGAGTCCTGTTCTGAAGTGTTAGAAGCGACCCCCGCAGTGATGTCAATATGATGAAGTGCTGGCTGAGCATGTGGGATTTCAATAGGGCTGATAAAAATACCTGAGCAGGTACAGCTCTGCTATCTCAGCAGTCCCATTGACAATGAATGGAGTGCTAGTGTACTTGAGCGGCCAACGCTCCATTCGGTCTCCTCCTCACTGTGCGAGTACAGTAAGGCCACCTGCAGGCGGCCGGGTCGGATCCCGCTGCAAGAATTCCTGCAGCGAGACCCGACCCGAGCCCCTGCAGAGAGCAGCGCGTCACTCACATGCTCCCGCGGGCCCGGATCTCTCATGTGCCGGCAGCCGGGTAGTGACATTGCGAGCCCCGCACAGAAATAGAGCATGACGCGATTTGCTTTCTGCGCCGTACTTCGCACCAGTTTCTCAAGCACAACATGAATGTGGCTGTGTGAATCCGTCCGAACATCTTATGTTGGTGTATTCTGTATCCGTGCATCTGATGCCAAGTAGCGTCACAAACTGTCCAAGAGCTCACTGATGCCCTGATCCAAGTCTGGGAGGAGATTCCCAGACACGTGGGGGAGCCACACATATTATTCCGTTACATTATCAGTTGATGTGATGAAATTCGCAGATTGATTTTCTGGATGATTTGGAATCCAGCCCATAATTGATGATTTTGGTTTCCGCTGACTGCTGATACCTCAATTTGTACTCAATTAATTGCACAATTTGTATCAGTAAAAACTTTAACTTGAATCTGCTAATAAAGGGTCGGCACTAGCCAAAAGGCTAAACTGGTTGGCATAAGAACCTGCTAGAAAATGATTCTAAGAAGTCCAAGTTTAATAAGAAGGCATCCCTCGGTGAGATCCTCTAGAAGCTAAAATCGCTCTTGTGTACAACTCCATTCAGAAGAATGAGGTTCATATTTGTGTGTCTTGCAATGCTCAAATATCGCAAGATTTTCTCGACGGCGAAGGTATACATCAGGGAGATGTCCCAACGTATTGCTCCAAAAGATGTGTCCGATGTATGACAGTGACATACATCATCCATAGGCTGTAGGGATTAGCGAGTATGCGAGTATCTCCCCCATTCGAGACTGCAAGTTCGGGTGCCGGCGCGGGGGAGCAGTGAGTAGCGGCAGTCAGCAGGGGGGAGAGAGAGATCTCCCCTCCGTTCCGCCCCGCTCTCCCCCGCAGCTCCGTGCCCGAACCTGCTGTCTCGAGTGGGGGAGATACTCGCTAAAGGCAATGCTCGCTCGAGCAATTGCCTTTAGCGAGTATACTCACTCATCTATAATAGGCTGCCATGTATGTATGCAAGGCAGTTGTTACAAACACTCCTACTCATCAAGATGTTTGTTAAACAGAATCAATTAGGTCGGAGCTGATTAGGAGGCCCAGTCTTTTTTTCTGTGCCTTTTGGATGAGAAAAGACATTGCATACATTTTTTGAATGATGCCTGTGCTTTTTAGTCACATATGTTTGTCCTTTGGTGGTTGTTTTCTCATGGAGAAGCCTGTAAACAAATGCCACAAACGAACATCAGAGCATGCCGCGAATTCCAAAAGTAAAAACCCACCAAGGATCCAAAAAATCCTGCAATGTTTATAGAGGTTTGATATTTTACTACTGACTTACAGCAAACATGACATCAATGAGAGCTGTGCCAGCAGTTACAAGCGCCGGCCCCTACACAGGGGTCAGAGCAGCGGCTTCCACTCTGTGTAAAGTGACGTAGAGTGTTAAAGCAGCAGAAATACAATCCTAAACTCTTGCTCACGACCTGAAGGTTGCGGGTTCAATCCCCGATTCAGGTAGTTGATTCATCCTTCTGAGGTCAGTAAGATGAGTACCCAGCTTGCTAGGGTATAATAGATGACTTGGTGCTTGCACAATCAGCTGATAAGCTAGACAATCAGCTATTGATGAGCTATCCTGACGATTGGCCATCAATAGTAGTTTCCCCCAGAAGACCTAAGCACACAAAACCGTAGTTGAAATACAATGGTGTAACTGGCCTTAGATTCTTTTTCCTCAGTCCACAAATCAGCCATTGTAACAGGTTCCGAGTGGCTAAGCTTATTGATCAGCACTAGAGATGAGCGAGCGTACTCGGATAAGCACTACTCGCTCGAGTAATTTGCTTTATCCGAGTATCGCTGTGCTCGTCCCTGAAGATTCAGGTGCCGGCACGGAGCGGGGAGCTGCAGGGGAGGAACGGAGGGGAGATCTTTCTCTCCCTCTCTCCCGTCCGCTCTCCCCTGCGACTCACCTGTCAGCCGCAGCGGCACCCGAATCTTCAGGGACGAGCACAGCGATACTCGGATAAAGCCAATTACTCGAGCGAGTAGTGCTTTTCCGAGTACGCTCGCTCATCTCTAATCAGCACTCATTTACTGCCATTCATGGAGAAGCGCAAAGAAAAAAATATATATATATATATATTTCTATAAAATTCAAAGATGATTTGCCAAAAGACGTATTAGTTTAATTAGTAAGACCAGCTTGTAAATGCGTTTCAGTGCTGAATCTTTTCTGATATACACTGGTCTTATTAATAAACTAATACTTCTTTTGACAAATACATACAGCAGTCATCTTTGTCTGAAGGTGGGGTCATTGTCACCCCTCCAAAAAAATATTTTTCTGTTTTTCTTTGTCTGCAATTCCACATGTTCACCTTGTGGGTAGAACATTTCCTAGGTGGGCTGCACCTTCCTAAGAAAGAGTTGCCTCCATTCTATCCCTGCTACCCAATCCCAGGTTCCTCACTTCAGCCTTTTCCACACGGGTGTTGCTCCACTCCATCCCTTTTTTCTCTTATTTCTACATTCATGGAGAACGGAGGATCACAGGTATGTAGACAAATGCTAGTTAATATAATTTGCCCCCATACTGCTATCCTTGGTGGGCTGCACCTGTTAACACAAGATGTGCAAATGGTTAGCAAGCACTTTTATGCATATATAAAAGACAATCAGCATTTGCTTGTTCGTCAGCTGATCAAAGGCACGTTTACATGGCGTAATGGTCAATTATCAAGCCATGTAAAAGACCCTTTACCGCACCCAGCAATATACATGGGCATACTTGTACTGTAAGGCCTCCCTCACATAGGTGTTTGCAGTAAACGCTGCATTTACTGGGATTTCAGCAGTGCTGGCATGCGCTATGCCAGCGTTTTTGGCACTGCTGATAATGTAGCCAAGGAAGCTGGGGGAAAAAAATCAAATACTCACCTAGTGGGCGCCGTCCCTGCAGGCTTCCAGACACTTGTCTGTGCCTGCAGAGCATCTCTTGCTGGTAATGGGGTTTCAAAACCATGTCTCCAGAAAAAGATTACTCTGATTGGCTGAGCCATTCATTTATTAAATAGCTGCGATTGGCGCTGGATTAGCCAATCAGAGCAATTTCTTGCTGGAGGCGGGGTCTTTAAACCCCATCACTAACAAAAGATCCTCTAACAAGTGCCCAGAAAGCAGCAGCATCGGCGAGTATAAGGCCGCCTGCAGACGGGCGGGTCGGATCCGGCGGCGAGAATTCTCGCCGCGGGACCCGACCCGAGTGCCTGCAGGGAGGAGCGCGTACTCACCCGCGCCTGGCGGCCCCCCGACTCTTTCATGTGCCGGCTGCCGATCAGCCGGCGCATGCGCAGACCGGAGCCAGCGGCCGGGTGAGTGACGTTTCTGTGTGAGGCTCTGCAAGCCCCGCACAGAAATAGGACGTGCCGCGCCCGTCTGCATAGCAGTGCGTATTGTAATGCACTCCTATGCAGGCTTTCAGTGGCGGAAATCCTGCGGATAATCCCGCCGCGGGATTTCCGCCCATGTGCAGGCGGCCTAACTTGAAAGGAATGGGAGTGCTGTACAAAAAAAAGTCTGTGAGGGAGGCCTAAATAAGTCCAGGGATTTGCCTCTATATATCATCACCTCTTCATAGTCCTAGCCAGTAGGATCAGGGCCTGAGGATACTTTCCTCCTGCATAATCCTAAAGCAATGGCTCCTTATATTTGCATGTGATCATCCAGTCATGGCTAATCCTATCTAATATCCTCTTCTAGTAGGAGCTACACCTAGAACACCCCAATCCCTCCCAGCACTACTTGTCTGACCGCTACTGGCTGCAAAGCTACTTGTCCTCCTCACACTGAGCGCATTTTTTTTATTTATAGGACAATCCCTGGTGGAAAAAATATACCATACCGAGAACATACTGAATGGACTCAAAGTACACGACCCCAGTGTAGTGTCATAGCTCCTTATTCACCTACAGGTAGCGCAGCTTTTTTGCAGGAACATATGTCCCCATGGATACCTTCAGCCTACTGTAATGCAGGCATTTTTATTTTTTTTTTGCAGGGAAAATTTCTAATCGGTCCTCCTATAGGTTTCTTAATAAGACTGGAAAACCACCTGTAAAAAAAAACCCACTAAAAGCGTATGAATAGAATTAGAGACCATAACACACATTCTTTTTATAAGCAAAAGAAAAAAATGGCATAGCTATAGTCTTAAACATCGATGACACATTCATCTTAACCTCTAAAGTCTGGAAGAGAGCAGGAATCTTCTGGAGGTTTTGTAGAAGCGGGGAATTCTAAGGCCATCCTCACACATGGAAGTGCTGCAGACTTTGCACTGCGGGAAACGGCAGTAGCCAAATTCTCACCTAAATGATGTGGATCTGCCGTGGATTTTAACTGTAGATGTCAAAGGCCGCGATCCACAGCAAACCCTTTCCACGGTGTGTCATTTCAATGATATTCATATGGTTTGCACCGCAGTCTGCAGCACTTCCAGCAGGTGAGGCCAGCCTAATATTTTGCACTCATACGTACATGTAGCTTCTTGTGGCATTTGTTTTACAAAAGATTTGATGTAATGGATTCCATATATTAGACACACATACCCCCACCCACATTAAAAAGGGGCGATTTGGGATTACAAACATGGCTGCACTCTTAGGCTGGGTTCACACAGGGCAGAATCCTGCTGGAAATCAGTTTTGCCACAGCCAAAAATAAAAAAAGACTGCCGGGAAAGCGTGGCACATAGTTGCAGGTTTTGGAGCGGCTAAACCACATGCTTTTCTGTTACAGCCGGCGCTCCCATAGAACACAAAAAAAATGCTGCAGCCAGGAAATCCACGCTACAGCGCCGACTTCTGCTGTGGCAGATGGGCAAGCCTGTGTGGATGTGATTGACAAATCTCATCCACATGGCTGGCTAATCCCAGGATTAGTGACCGCTGGTGGATTTGCTGCAGCAAAAATTCCACACAGAATATCTACAGCAAATCCGCCCTGTGTGAACCCAGACAGAGACCGCACCACTCCTGTCTGTGGGTGGCTGACAATACAATGCTGCTCCATTCACCTCAATAGAGCTGGTCTACAAGAAAAAACCCAAGTTACCTTCACACTTGGGTTGAGTCACAATTTGTTGGGTTTTTTTTAAACTTACTGTGGTTCAGTAACACCAAGTGTGACCATATGCTTGAAACGGTCCCCATTTCTAGGAATTGTAGCAAATAGTAGACAAAGTCCACCCGTTAGAAGAGCAGTAGCTGATGAAATGGACAAGTTTTTGTTTAAACAATTCTTAACAGGGAACTCCTGATCTCAGCCAACACTGTAGGCTGGGATTGCATGCTTCTAGTCCCCTCAGCAAGGTTGTAAATACAAAAGCCGTGGCCTTTCGTATATGGTCCACTCCTGGCCAGAGCTGGAAAACTGCAGTCAAAATCATGAATGCAGGGGTTTTTTTTTTTTTTAAGAGAAACCATGTATGAAAGGCTGAAAACCTTTCAAGTGTTCCCCAACTTGAACAGCTCCTCGTTAGTTGCCAGCTACAAATGAGGGGCTAAAGATTAGAGTGGAGACCCCTATTGCTTTGGAGTGCTTCCCCTGAATCAGTTCTGAGTAAAGCTCTCCATCACCGCAGTATGCCCACTGACAAGTTCTAAAACCTGTCCCTATCTGAGCCCCCTTCATCTTAGGCCCAGGACATAGCATTATTTCCATTGCATTGATAATGCCCCACCCAGCCACATGACCCTAAGAGGTCCTGCACGTTTTTTTTTTAATACACAATTGTCAATGGGACTTTCTACTGTTGCATTGCACAAAAATTGCAAGAGCACCAGTGTGCGATGCATTTTTAACATTAGAAAGTCCCATTGACATTCGCGTGAAAAAAAAAAAGTGCAAGAAAACCGCAAGTGTGCAGGAGCTCTAACTCCAATCATGAGTTCAGGATTAGAGAGCCAGTAAGGCCCTTACACACATCTGTATTAAGGCTGCTCACGTGCATTTATGTAGAAAAAAAATTGCATTTTACCATGCTGTCAAGCAACTTTTTTGCCCAAATTGTACATCTTTGATGGGCAATTGTACATTAAACCACACAAAAATAGAGCAGACCGCACTCAGAAAACATCGTGTTAGTAACACCATGGCAGAGGTCAGATCTGTGAAGCCTCATTAAAAAAATCATAGGTATTGTACCAGTATTAGTTTGAAACTCCACTAACTGCTGTAAAAAGTGGGCTGTGAGAGTGGCCGTAAGACAAAAATACAGTGGAAACAGACTGATGTAGTATGGGAAGGAAGTTCAGTGCTTTAACATGAAATCCTTTTAACATCCACATTTGAACACTCCTACTTCATGGTAGTCCTACCTTTCTGCAGCAGTTTCCCTGTTGGTAAGTCTGGATATGCCTTCCCAGTTGGTTGTGTGGTAGTACCGTGCCACTCAGCAGAACCGCACACGTCCTTACTGCACCACTAGTATAAATGACGCACACAAGCCACATGCCCCACCAGCAGGAGTCATGTAGCTAAAACATTCCAAGATCATAGCAATCTGCAATAAAACTGCATGTGGTTTTGCTGCATGGCACACCTTATATACCACCTTCATGGCTGAACACCAGGGGATTCTTGAGGCAGCTGGTAAACAGGTGGTTTCATAAGTCATTCAAGTTAGAAAAAGAAAATGTTTAATGTGGATTGCTTTGGGCAACAAAGTCACGGATCCAGTTTTGATACATTTCATGACAGAGAGCAGTCAATATAAGCAATGTTGTGTATCATTTCATATACCCACCCATCAACAAACTGCACAAACATAATTATATATAATTTTATTACAAAAAAAAAGTTGCTAAAAAAGTTAGAAAAAAGTACAATGCACCAGGTCTACAGGACTAAAGTATATAGGGTCTTATAACAATGGGCTACCCCTTAGAATCCATTAAATATGCAGAAACATCCCACATAAGCTTTAAACTCTTAACAGCCCTCCAGCTACTCCTTATATTAAAATATAGGTTTTCCCTAAAGAATCACATTACCTATACACAATTCTGTACAGTTTTTATAACCAAGCTAACAAAATGAGCTGCACTTGAGTTCACATTCTTAGCAAAAAAACAAAAACCAAAAACAAAAAGCCTCAACACATTTATACAGCGGGCAAAGCATTCACTCATCATCGTCATCATCTTCCTCCTCATCTTCGTCTTCATCCTCGTCTTCGTCATCATCATCTTCAGGTTCGGGCTTCTTTTTAGATCCTGCTGGCCTGCCAGGAACTTTCTTTCCGGCATCACTGTTGCCTTTAGCCCGATATGCAGCAACATCCTATAACAAAAAGGGAGGTTGTGTAACAACGCCTGGCTTCAGTTTTATTGCAGTCATGTGTTTATGTTCCTTAACAGCTGAGGTTGCACAAGGTAACTTTAGTCAACAACCTATTATTGTCCCATTTAGACAGGCAGAAATCACCGCTGGATCGCGTTTGGGTTTTTTGCTCGGGGCGCCACATACTATGTGAAGAACTGCGCAGGTAAAGCACACAATTCACTAATGTTTCTATGCTGGTTGAAAGTCAGCAATAACTAAGTGACCGAACAGTTACCTTTCTCTGCATGGTAATCACTCAATTTCATTCAAATGAATTTTGAGCAATAATCGTACCTTGTAGATGGTCCTAAAGATTGCCCGGTATCTTACTAGCACATTGTTAATAAAGACAGCTCTTTAAAATGTAGACAAACCAACCTTCTCATATTTCTCTTTTAGCTTTGCAGCTTTCTGCTCGTAAGGCTGCTTGTCCTTTGGTGTCTGATCAGCCCACATCTCTCCCAATTTCTTCGCAGTATCACCGATTGACAGACCGGGGCTTTCCGTCTTTATCTGGGGTCGATGCTCCGAACAGAAGAGGAAGAAGGCAGAGCTGCAAGGTGATAAGGAAAATATAAGCATTGTGCCAACAACTAAACTGCAACCAAGTCCATTCATGTACAAAACCTGCAGGCTTTATAGAGAATCAGGTTTAAATTGCATGTGCATGCTACATGCCTCCATCTTCCATGCAGTTCACTTCTGCCTTTATGGCATTTTGATCAGTGTATGAAGATGTACATCTGACGTGTTACAGTATCTGTAACATTAACCAAAAAAGAAGCATGGAAGCATAGAAGTATGTAGTAGGCCATGTGTCTCAATCCCACACCAACTATTAAATACTAGGTTTGCGTCCTTCTCTGGAGTAAAACAGTGATTCACAGATTGCCCTATGATGGTGTTAGGGCCTTAAAGCTACAGAATGCGGCATACAGAAGGCATTCAGGAAAAAAAAGCCACAATATCATCTCTGGTAAATAAGATGTAAATAAACAGCCACAAAATATTCCAGATTCCCTGTTAGTAATCTTATCTATACTGGCTGCTACCAGAGAACAATCGCTTCCAGGAAGTGGAGAAAGGATAGAAGTCTTTGTAGGAGATACTCACGGTGGCCGTTTGGGTGCATTAGGATCCTTCTTTCTCTTCTTCCCTCCCTTCTCGCCCTTTGGTGGGATGTAGTTCTTCATTTCCCTCTCATATCGGGCTTTGTCGCCTTTGGCCAGATCTTCAAACTTGCCCTTTTCCTTGGCAGACATGGTCTAAGAAAAAAAGTGTAGCAAGTTAATAAAGGTGCCCACATAACCCGATATGGTGGTGGTCCTTCCAGAATGGCAGCCGCTCACCTTCCACCTCTCAGAGCACTTCTTAGAGAACTCGGCAAAGTTCACAGAGGAGTCCGGGTGCTTCTTCTTGTGCTCCTCCCTGCAGGTCTGCACGAAGTAGGCATAGGAGGACATCTTCCCCCGAGGCTTGTTAGGATCTCCTTTCCCCATGTTGTACCTGCACGAGAGGGGGAAGCCAAGCGATCAACAACAGGGAGACGTAAAACCCGGGAAAGTCTCAGCGCGGGCCGGGGGCGGGGCTGGACGAGGAAGTTACTGCGGTGGGCGTGGCCGGCGGCGGAGCGCGCGCACAGCACTGGCTTCCCGCCCAAATCACAACTCCTCTGCGCCATATGACTAATCACTCGGCAGCGTGCTCCGGCCCTCAAAGGGTTACAGGCAGCGGCAGCAGCGCCGCCGCACGGGGCACGTGACCACCCTCCCCGCCACAGATAATACCCAGCGACCCGTATAAGTCGCGATAAGCGGACACCGGCCGCCGCCATTACCTCACCACAGCGTGTAGAGAAGGCCGAAAGACACGGTGGGCCGCCCGGCAGCAGCGTCACCGCACCGAGGCTCGGGCCCAGCGGCCGTACTGAGCGCTCTACAAATCCCACAAGTTCAAAGACTGACTAGAAAGAGGCAGGAAACCCACTAAGAAACCCCAGGCGAGAGCGGAGGGCGAAAGTTAGCAGAAATAGCCAATAACTCCGGCGCGCCGACATTTATAAATAAAGTTGTAACCGAATAAAAGAAAGCCCGTCGGTTCTTGTCCCGTAGAAAGATTCCCTGAGAGGAAAAGGGCGCCAACTTACCTGAGCTGTGAGGCAGTAGACGGTGACCGCTCCGGGTGTGTTCCTGCACTCAAATGCTTTAACTAGAACGCAATACAGCCTCTTGTTTTCCACACTTGTACCTCTCACAGCAACCTGATGAACCCTACGATTACACCCTCCCACGCACGCTGATTGGACGCACAGGGCATTTCGGAAGCACATGAGCTACGCCCGTCAAACATCATTGGCTCAGAATGTTTACTGCGTCATCGAGGGGGTGGGACTTTAATTCTAGCAGGTTTGCCTTTGCCTAAACCCGCCCACATCCCCTTAGCTCAAGGAGGAGCAGAAACGGCCGAAGTCCCCTCTAGTTAGAACCGGTTAAAGGGAGTCGGGGGGCGGGCTGCCTTCCTCTGATTGGTTGCGATTGTAGGTTTAAAAAATCGCGGGTGCTGCGCTGATTGGACGTCGCGCTGTAGGCGGGCTGTGATTGGCTGGGGCCGGGCTGAGCCGCGTTTTTCGAAAAGCTACAAGTGATAAAAGCTATGGAGAAACAAAGAACGTGTGCTGTAGCCCCGTGTAGTGTCTGGCCCCGGGTTACCGGCTGCCGCTCCCCGTGCGCGCAGAACGGCCATAGCGATAACACGACGTACCGGGGCGGCAGGTCCGTCACCCGCACACACTGCCCGCTGTAGCTATAAACAGCGCGCTTCTCTAGCCCACTACACGTACCGCAGTGTAATTGGTGAGCCGGGCGCCCCGTGCACTACAGGGTGGCTGATGGCGGGGCTTGTAGAACTCACAGCTACTCCTCACCTCATGAAGTAACAGACATACATTGTGTATCCTGCGGGATATGTGCAGGAAGGAGTACATACACGGGTGGCATGTAACATGTCTGCACACGCGTGTCTTCTCACACGGATAGCTTGTGTTCACATCCGCAGTTGGGAATTACGTTTTCCTGCTCCGCTACAGAAATAAAAGAGACAACCGGCGGAACGGACCCGCTGCAGACAGAACTAACCATTGTGTGACCGAGCCGACCGCTGCGGACAGAACTAACCATTGTGTGACCGAGCCGACCGCTGCGGACAGAACTAACCATTGTGTGACAGAACCGACCGCTGCGGACAGAACTAACCATTGTGTGACCGAGCCGACCGCTGCGGGACAGAACTAACCATTGTGTGACAGAGCCGACCGCTGCGGACAGAACTAACCATATTGTGACCGAGCCGACCGCTGCGGACAGAACTAACCATTGTGTGACCGAGCCGACCGCTGCGGGACAGAACTAACCATTGTGTGACCGAGCCGACCGCTGCGGACAGAACTAACCATTGTGTGACCGAGCCGACCGCTGCGGGACAGAACTAACCATTGTGTGACCGAGCCGACCGCTGCGGACAGAACTAACCATTGTGTGACCGAGCCGACCGCTGCAGACAGAACTAACCATTGTGTGACCGAGCCGACCGCTGCGGACAGAACTAACCATTGTGTGACCGAGCCGACCGCTGCGGACAGAACTAACCATTGTGTGACCGAGCCGACCGCTGCGGGACAGAACTAACCATTGTGTGACAGGGCCGACCGCTGCGGACAGAACTAACCATTGTGTGACAGAGCCGACCGCTGCGGACAGAACTAACCATATTGTGACCGAGCCGACCGCTGCGGACAGAACTAACCATTGTGTGACCGAGCCGACCGCTGCGGGACAGAACTAACCATTGTGTGACCGAGCCGACCGCTGCGGACAGAACTAACCATTGTGTGACAGAGCCGACCGCTGCGGACAGAACTAACCATTGTGTGACAGAGCTGACCGCTGCGGGACAGAACTAACCATTGTGTGACCGAGCCGACCGCTGCGGACAGAACCAACCATTGTGTGACCGAGCCGACCGCTGCGGACAGAACTAACCATTGTGTGACCGAGCCGACCGCTGCGGACAGAACTAACCATTGTGTGACCGAGCCGACCGCTGCGGACAGAACTAACCATTGTGTGACAGAGCCGACCGCTGCGGACAGAACTAACCATTGTGTGACCGAGCCGACCGCTGCGGGACAGAACTAACCATTGTGTGACCGAGCCGACCGCTGCGGACAGAACTAACCATTGTGTGACCGAGCCGACCGCTGCGGACAGAACTAACCATTGTGTGACCGAGCCGACCGTTGCGGACAGAACTAACCATTGTGTGACCGAGCCGACCGCTGCGGACAGAACTAACCATTGTGTGACCGAGCCGACCGCTGCGGGACAGAACTAACCATTGTGTGACAGAGCCGACCGCTGCGACAGAACTAACCATTGTGTGACAGAGCCGACCGCTGTGGGACAGAACTAACCATTGTGTGACAGAGCCGACCGCTGTGGGACAGAACTAACCATTGTGTGACCGAGCCGACCGCTGCGGGACAGAACTAACCATTGTGTGACAGAGCCGACCGCTGTGGACAGAACTAACCATTGTGTGACAGAGCCGACCGCTGTGGACAGAACTAACCATTGTGTGACAGAGCCGACCGCTGCGGGACAGAACTAACCATTGTGTGACAGAGCCGACCGCTGTGGGACAGACGCCACTGACTAATGGAGACCGTTCGGTTTCTGCTCCGCCGTCTGGCAGTTTACAGCGACGAAAAGCGCCCACGTTATCATCCGCCTTTCACACCGTTATGCATAAATGTGAATATGGCCACAGCCTGGCAGCTGGTCTGTAAACATGGTCGCAGTGTACATGACCCCCTTGCCGTAGTTCAGTCCCTGGCAGCCGGTCTGTGAACATGGCCCTGATGCCGTAGTCCAGTCTCTGGCAGCCGGTCTGTTAACATGGCCGTAGCGTACACAACCTCAGTGCCGTAGCCCAGTCCCTGGCAGCCGGTCTGTAAACATGGCTGCAGCATGCACTACCTCAATGCCATAGTCCAGTTCCTGGCAGCCGGTCTGTTAACATGGTCGCAGTGCCGTAGTCCAATTCTGGCAGCCGGTCTGTGAACATGGCCCTGATGCTGTAGTCCAGTCTCTGGCAGCTGGTCTGTGAACATGGCCGCAGCATGCACAACCTCAGTGCCGTAGTCCAGTCCTGGCAGCCGGTCTGTGAACATGGCCCCGATGCCGTAGTCCAGTCCCTGGCAGCCGGTCTGTGAACATGGCCGCAGCGTACATGGCCCCCGGTGCCGTAGTCCAATCCTGGCAGCCAGTCTGTGAACATGGCACTGATGCTGTAGTCCAGTCTCTGGCAGCCGGTCTGTGAACATGGCCGCAGCATACACAACCTCAGTGCCGTAGTCCAGTCCCTGACAGCCGGTCTGTGAACATGGCTGCAGCATGCACTACCCCAATGCCATAGTCCAGTCCCCAACAGCCGGTCTGTGAACATGGCTACAGCATGCACTACCCCAATGCCATAGTCCAGTCCCTGGCAGCCGGTCTGTAAACATGGCTGCAGCATGCACTACCCCAATGCCATAGTCCAGTCCCCAACAGCCGGTCTGTGAACATGGCTACAGCATGCACTACCCCAATGCCATAGTCCAGTCCCTGGCAGCCGGTCTGTAAACATGGCTGCAGCATGCACTACCCCAATGCCATAGTCCAGTCCCTGGCAGCCGGTCTGTGAACATGGCCCCGATGCCGTAGTCCAGTCCCTGGCAGCCGGTCTGTAAACATGGCTGCAGCATGCACTACCCCAATGCCATAGTCCAGTCCCTGGCAGCCGGTCTGTGAACATGGCCCCGATGCCGTAGTCCAGTCCCTGGCAGCCGGTCTGTGAACATGGCCGCAGCGTACATGACCCCAGTGCCGTAGTCCAGTCCCTGGAAGCTGGTCTTTCCCGCTTGTCTTCTGCATCCAGCTGTTCCCCGCTCCGAGCGCCCGGCTGTTGTACAGCTGAGCACTCGGAGCGATAATGCAGAAGACAAGTGTGGTGGCATGTTGAAAAACCACGATGAGTGACGGCTTAACAAAAACCGCTCGATGTCAGTGCAGTTACACACAACGATTATCGCTCAAAAGACGGCTTTGAGCAAATCATTGTGTCTAAATGGGCCTTAACTCTATTCACCAAATATTACAGGATTAGAGTTTTAGCGACCACCTAAAATACGACTCACATGGTACGGTAATACTTCGGCCTCCTTCACACGACCGTATGCCTTCTTATGTTCACCCGTAATTGCATGACTGAAGATTTGACGCGATCTTTATTCGCGTATTTCAAGACATTCACATGGGCCGCCGCTGCGTGTATGTACAAAAATACGCAGAAGCGATGGAAACCAACGATCACTATAAAATCCTTGGAATGACCAATAATGCTTAATTACGGCCAGCTGTCTTCCTCTACCAGCGTTGTACGCAGGGTAACTCCCTCCCTTTTTTCCAGCGGCCATAGAAGTCTATGGGAGTTTGCTGCGTATCACGTTAAAAGATAGGGCGAGACCAATCTTTTCATGTAATGTATATAGTTCGCGGCCCGAAAATGGTCACATTTGACCTTTTATTTCAAGCGTGATTTTTTTTTTTTGCATGACAAAAAATCGTTTGTACGAATACACCTATTAAAATGCACTGCTTCATATGGTCGCGGGTTTTTAGGCGATTTTGTATGCGTCATAATACCTTCATAAATCCATTTGTCTTAAGAAGTTCTTAAAGGGGTTTTATAATGACCATAAAAACATTTCCAGCAGCCAATCCTGCTATAAAATAAACAGATAATATTCACCTCTCCTCGGACCCCCAAAGCGGAGCTGAGCTTTAGGGAAGGCGGGGGGTAGAAGCACGTGACCGCTGTAGCCAATCAGAGACCGCAGTGTTACATCCCCAAATTCCTGGGATCATGGCGTCTAGCATATATAAATGAGGCCTTACGGCGGCTTCACATGGGCGTTAGTGCTCAATGCAGCGCAGCGTATTTGTGCATGAATGAGGCTGCATCGGAGGATTGGCAGGTGTTTCCCATTATCTTCAATGGGAAACCTCGCATCGAACTTGCTTGTACATTGCACACCGTGCAATGTGTTTTACTGTCCAATGGCGGATGCGTTCCGAGGTACGCAAAAAGTTAGAACATGCCACATTTTTTTCCCGTACTGCAATAGAGTGTAGGAAAAATAAATCGCTCATGTATATGACTACATTCAAAAGAATGAGGCTCATCTTTGTGAATCTCGCACTGCAGAAATCTTGCACGATGTTCTCGGCTGTGTGAAAGTAGCCTTAGGCCTCTTTCACACAAGCGTCATTTTGGGGCAGAGTAGGTGCATCAAAAAATTGCATTGAAAAGAGCCTATGATTTTCTATGGGTTCTTTCAGATGAACAATTTTTTGTTGCGCCTAAAAAAATCTGTGTCAAAAGACAGGACATAGGCCCGATTTGTTTTCTTTATGCCAAGATTTCTCTCCGTCAAAAGATAGGAATTGTCCTGTCTTCAGACGGCACAATACCGATGGCTCCATAGACTCCTATTGGAAACTATGCGAGCTGGCCCAGCAAAGGGAGATGAAGGGAGTCCCCTGTCTCGGGGGATTCCCTTCATCCCCGTGGGTACTCCCATAATCTTCGCAGCGGGGGATTCCCTTCATCCCCGCACTACCTTCATCTCGTGGCATCAGATTCTTATAAGCACAATAAACTAATGGGCCACGTTGTCTAGAAATGTGAGTGTACTGCGTAGAACATTTCTGCTTTTAGTGCATCCGCACACTGAAGGTGGAGATGAGTCAGCTCAATGCACCAGGCAGGGGTTTCCCATGCAGAAAGCAAAGGATCTCTCGCCTATGAGGCCATAAACTTAGTCTACGTCTGGGTTCCCTCTGAAGAATAATATTACAAGGCGGCCTGTCAAGTTTCAGTGTTCCTATAGACTTGTTTGGTATATTAATAAATCTCCCCATTTATTCTTCTATTTTGAGTACAAATGCAGAGAATTTAAAATCCTGGAAAACACCTTTAGCGTAAGTTCACACGTTGTGGATTTGCTGCAGAGCCATTGTAGAAATTCTGTAGACAATGGGTACGGATTTCGACACAGATTTCACCTCTATTTTGGCCACTTATGGACAGGTCTGGTCACATGCCCATCAATCTGCAGCCATGTTTCGGATTGCAATGCTGTGTGGCCAGTGCTGAGGGGTGTTTTTTTTTCACAGAGGTACCAGTGCTGCTCTGAAGAAACAAGGTTATTAGTAAGTGCCTCATTACATGTCTGTTCAAGGCGTTCTCCAGGACTTTTGGGATTTTTTTCTATTAATGATTGGCAGGGGTCCACTGTTTGTGATCCCCACCAATCAGCTGATTCCTGGTGCCGCTGTCCAGAAGCGTAACTTGAAGCTCCTGGACCCCAATGCAAAACCTGGGCCCCCAACTATAATGCTTTATGCATAGTACTGGGCTCTCTATATGGAGAAGAGAAGCCTTATTGGCCCCCTAAGTTTCCTGGGCACGGGTGCAGCCGCATCCCCTGCATTCCCTATAGTTATGCTAGTGCTGTTGTCACTAGGGACTGCAGGAAGCAGATTGTGCTGACCATAGCGCAGCAGTCAAGGTTAGGATTGCAGACACAGCTCTCATTGAATGCAATAGGAGCTGTGCCTGCAGTACTAAAACAGGCCACTACGCTATGGTCAGCACAATCTGCTTCCTGCGCTGTCTTTTGTAACAGTGGCATTGGGAATCAGCTGATCGACAGGGATCCTGAGCCGTGGCCCCCCACGAGTCATCAATAGGGAAAATCCAGAAAGTCCCAGACAATCCCCTTCAGTTATAGGGGAACAGGGGAGATACCAAGTAACTGTGTGGCCAGCCTTAGTTTTCTATATGCAGTTCTCAATAGACCAGCAATGCGTTTGGATGAAATAAGCATGTCTGCGGTGCAAACAGTGAGACATCCCAGTTCTCAGGCCCCTGTGTGTCTCATTTACAGGACCTCACTTGTAGGGGGTGAACATCTCTGGACATAAGGCACCTGTCGAGGCTTTGTATACAGGGTCCTGCACAGCTGGGCCCACTTACAGGCTTTCCGCATGTGCATAAAGCCTCATGGAAAGCCGAGATCCTTACTGCATTTGGACATCCCCTTGTGATCATTTTTAGTGACAGCTCCTCATACGTGGTGCCACCATAACAGCTTTTTTTTAATAATATGACCTCCCCGTGGTCACCTAATATATCTGTGGTCGGTGCCCTTTAAGGCTGGGTTTACATGCTGCTATTCTTCATGGCATCAGGCTTCTAATCCCATTATGGTTTGATAGGAGCTCCTTCATTACTATGCGGACAACTGAAAAGGCCTTGTGCTTACATACAGAAATCACTGGAGTTTGTCTTGTCTGCAGCCATTGTCTAACTTGTCAGAATAGTTTCAATTACAACCGGAATGATCTCTACAGCAATTAGCATGTAATCAGAATGCATCATCAAGTGGCAGGATGGACGAATCGAGGCGTGTGAATGCAGCAAGATCTCCATTGCCTATCTTCACCGGCTACATACCTAGTTCAGTAATGCTGAACACAATGCGGATTGTGACTAACGTATGCTCATGAACTGATTGCCATAGAGCTAGACGGGACAACATGCCTCTATCTCGGGGGTGTCAAACTCATTTTCACCGAGGACCTCATCCGCCTTATGGTTGCCTTCAAAGGGCCGATTGTAATTGTAAGACTGTACAGCGAGGGCTCGTTCAGATGAGCGTATGACGTGTGCAATTTTTGCGCCGGGAATATGCAGTGAATAGAACCTTTTGATATCAGTGGGTTCATTCATATGGGTCTGTGAACTTTCACCTCAACGTCTGGGCTGCGTATAGGACGGCGCATGCAGACCCCAAAGGGGGGGGCACGTCAGCGGTCACAGACTGCACTGCCGCCGACGAACCAGAGCTGCAGGTGGGGTGAGCAGAATTCCTGTTAGTCGCGATGCACGGCCGGCGGGCCACATAAAAGGAGGCGGCCGCTCTTGTGTTTGATACATATGCTCTGTCCTGATATTATTATTGGGAGTGCTCTCTATAGGGGTAATAGTAGAAACGAGTGGACCATGGAATGCAGCAAACATTTATGTACACGTCATTGTCCTACGCCGGCTTTTATGTATTATTCCAGTATTTGTAGTTTATGTGTTGCTGAGAAAAAAAAAGTAAATATTTTATTTCATAAATCTGGCTCCGACTCTAGTGAAGATGTTTGCAAACTCTGGGAATGTCTCCAATGTGGAGCTCACAGCTGCTTTTCCTGTTTCTTTGTTCCTCACTCCTCCCCCAGGCTTGTGTTACTCTTTTCATTGACTTACAATTGTGTAAACTGAAACCCAGCACATTTCCTGCTCACTCATGTCCACAGAAACAAGCAGGGAGTTGGCTTTCTGCAAGTCATTTCTGTTACTGCGACCAAACAATCCACACGGATCTCAGAGAAGGGATAAAACTGCACCGTTTCATTAACTTTAATTCTACTCCATTACTCTCCTTTATAAAAGGCAAGCAAACTTGTAGGAACATGTGGAGACGTCTTAAGACTGCCTGGGTTTTATGAAGAGGACGGAATATTCCACAGCAGCGTTGTAGCACATGCCCTCCTGCGGGACATTCAGCCCCAGATTTGGCCCTGCCGGACTGACAACAGCAGAATTCCGCCGGCAAACCTTTTTGTAAAAAATACTGTAACCCCATAACTGTGCCGAGCAGAGTACACTGTCATTACTAAACTCTGTGAAGTCTGGAGAGGTTAGGGCCCTTGTACACAAAAGCATTTGTCGTTCAGTCGCTGCCAGCTTTTACACTGAACGATATTGTTCAGTTTTGCATGATCAAGCAATAAAGTCTACAATGTGTAAATGCTGGCAGCGACTGCACGACCAATAATAATTCACTTATCACTCGCCATTCAGATTATACAAAAATCAAACCATGATTGGCCTATCATGAATGGCTGCCTGTTGACTCTGTGTTAAAGCACAGGAGCGATAATCGACCCGTCATAGGAACAGATTTTTACTGCGGAACCTGCAATCATCACCCACGCAGACGATATGCAGTATTCCGCGCTTATTGAAAAGATAGAACGTTCTCATGTCCGCTCAGATGAGTGGATTAGTAATAGCGACTTCCGTGAGCGGATTTAAAGTCGCAGCATGCTTAATTTTTTTGCGGAATCCGCACAGATGGCCTCTATTGAAAGCAATGGAAGCTGTCCCACCCGCAGCACACATGCAATTGACATTGTGGATAGACTGCGGGTACCTGCGTCATCGCCTAGCGAAGGCGCAGGAAAAAAAATCTGTGTTCTGCATGACCGACAGCAAGCGTCCGCGGTCATCTGCATTACAGGAATGACAGGATTCCCCTGCAGGCTCCAACTCATTCGTGTGCAGCCGGCCTAAACAGTACAGTCTACCGTTCACAATAGTAAGTCATACACGCTTGTTGGCCAAAGAGTATTCCTTCCCACCACTCCTCTCAGTGGGGAGAGGGGAATAAGCCGCTGACAGACACCTATGGTGGCTGCTTATCCTTGAAAACAAGAGCATTGGGTATATTTGAAATCCAACATTCTTCAGGACAGCCCCATACAGGAGACATACAGCCAGCCCTGACGATATTGGAGGGTTCGACCGATGTTCATCCAATGTGTATAGTCCTTTGATATGGGACCCCTATTTTCTCCACAGGTCAAGGTTCAAGAGATGGCGAGACCGCTGTTTAGCAGATAAACTAGCTTGGGTTCCTTTCACACAGAGCGAATAATTCTTGGAATGGGCAAGTGATGACCAAGTCGTTTGCTTTCCAAACATATGTTTACACCTGCAGATAATCCTTTAAACCTTTTCGTCATTTCACTTGTTCAGTGGATCATCGATCTGTCAGGGCAGTGTTTACACTGAATGATTAAAGGGGTTCTGTCATTAGAAAAAAAATAAATCAATCGTTGCCTATTCCTCCCCGGGTAGCCTTCTTACTGCGTCTTCTCCTTCCCGATCTTCTTCTGGCTCCTGCAGTCCCTGGGTCACCTCACCTCCAGACAGCCAGATCATCTTCCTCCTGTTTTGGAGCGTTCTCAGAAGTCTGTTTCTTGCGTCCCTAGTGATGTAATGTTCACTGCCTAGCATGGAATGCCGAGCTATCACCGAGACTGTGTATGCGTGCTGTCTCGCTGTGAGTATTCATGTACTATTGTCGTGAGACAGCGCTCATGCGCAGTCTCGGCAATAGCTCAGCATTACCTACTAGGCAGGGAACACTACGTCACTAGTAACTGAGTACACTGACTTTTCGGAGACTACCGAGAATAGACGCTTTGTCACCCGAAGAAGAAGAATCAGCCGGCTTGCGGTGAGGTGATCCAGGGGGACTGCAGGAGACAGGAGAAAATTGTCGAGGAGAAGATGTGGTAAGAAGACTGATGGGGTAGGAATAGGTAGGTATTGATTTTTGTTTTTTAATGACAGAGCCCCTTTAAAGGGGGTACCTGTCCAGATTCATCTCTGTGCTCCGGATGTGCCGGCTGGCTGACAGGCGCTCTACAGATAATGCTGTGCCGTCGCTAGACGATGATGAGGATCTCAAAGCCCGACTGCAGTGACAGCTGCGAACGGGCTACGGATCGGACAGCTTCCATTGACTTTAATGGAAGTCGTCCGCACAGAATCCAGCTCAAAATAGAGTATGCTGTGATTTTTTTTCCCCGGCGAGCAGAAAATCGCAATCGATTTCCACTCGTGGGTATGAAAACCCACTTTTCCATTGCATGCTTATGGCAGGTATTTACTGCAGAATCCGGAGGCAGGCGCTCACTCTGGATTCCGCAATGCAAATCCGTCCGTGTGCATTGGGCCTTACAGTAAAACTGCCACTGCGGCGACACTTTAAATACAGGACAGAAGTTTACGTCCTGTTGCGCTAAGTACCATTTGCCCATAACGTTAATTTACATCCTGTGGCATTAAAGGGTTAATAAGCAAAGTAAAAATCTGCCTAGATTCAAGAATGTGATAGACAAATTTCTGAAAATGAAAACAAGGTCAAACGACTTCAAACAGATTGTGACCGACGTGTTGAAATCATACAAAAATTTGGGTACATTTCATGCACTCGGACCATGACTACTTCCCGGAGAGCTGCAGTGACCTATCAGATGAGCATGGGGAAAGATTTCACCAGGACATACGTGCAATTGAAAAGCACTATGAAGGAAAGGCGACGCCTGCGATGCCGGCTGATTACTGCTGGAACATTCCAAGGGAGAGCGATGGTGGGCAGGAAAGACATAAGTGACTTCTACAAACATTGCATCTAACTTCCTGTATCTTGTTATATATCTTCCACCTGGTGATTTTATGTCATGTTATAACTGTATCTTACGCCATTCAGGGTTTACTGTTTATAAGTGCATTTAGAAAACAGTGTGATTGTTTCCAGCAAAAGAAACCAAGTAATCTTGTAGATATATCTTTTAATGGCTAACAAAAATACATGATGTTATAGCGAGCTTTCGAACCTCTCAGGGTTCTTCTTCAGGCCTAAGGCCCCCTGTCCGCGGCAGTGTATTCGCCGGCAGTAAACAGCTGGCGAATCACGCCTGCCGACGCTTCCCATAGCATTGCTATGGAAAGCGCCGGCCCCTGTTTACGAGCGGAGAATCATTGCGATTCTCCGCTCGCAGGGGGCAATTCGCAGCATGCTGCGAATTCCCCCGATTCTCCGTGGTCAGCCTATCTATTAGATAGGGCTGACCAGCGGAGATTCGGAGGCAGCTCCTGCTCCCGTCGGCGGCCCCTGTGGTGGAGCTTCGCCACAGGATACCGCATCGACCGTGGACAGCCGGCCTAAATGAAATAGATCTGAAGAGGCATGAATATTTATACACATTTATGACACACATACTTATGACAAGGCACAGACATGCATGTGATTGGTTTACACTTAAAAGGAATTCTGCAACAAAAACACAAACATTTTTAACCAGACACTGATAAGGGAGTTTTATGATCCCTGAATTACTGTTGGGGGTCGCCAGGCCAAGAATACTGCAACAGCAACACAAACATTCGGTACCAAACCTTTGTTTTCATTTAGAAAACATGTAATTGCAATTATACCTATGTTTTTTTTATTCTAGGACGGCTTTAATGGTTTAGTTGTCTTCTGCATCCTCCGCTCAGAGCGCTCGGCTGTATAACAGCCGGATGCTTGGAGCGGGGAACAGCTGGATGCAGAAGACAAGCGGGGACACCTCAGTTGTCTTCTGCATCCTCCGCTGGCAGCTCAAGGTGATCACTCATCTTGCACTGTAAATGACACAACGATTATCGCTCAAAAGTCGCTTGAGTGACATCTTTTGAGCGCTAATCGTTGTGTCTAAATGGGCCTGTAGAAACACAAAGCATTTGTCCAGAAAAAAAATAAAAACCATTTTCTTTGTAAGATTTTAATGGCTCCATGTAAGAGGACTCCTGCTGCTTTCTTTAGCATTTCTCTCTCTTTACATTCCCATTGAGCTGCATATGTTGAGCCTGCATCCTCCTGTCCGCACCTAACAACACACCCTTTTCTTCTAGTGTTCCTCAGCCTCCCACTGTGCATTGTCTCCAAGATAGACTTAAGTTTCCACTCCAGAGACAATAACAGCCAGTATGCACACAACACACAGCATTTACTTAGAGGCATGAAGCCATGTAACCATTGCATGTGTATGGGTGGAGGATACCTTTATGTGATCTGGGCAGGCACGTTTAGTAAGGTAGCAGCTATTCATAGGTCAGCTTTTAAACTTTAAAGGGATTTTACCAGAATAACACGTTTTTCTCTATCCGCAGGATAGTGGGTGACTTGCTGATCGGTGGGGGTCTCACAGCTGAGAATGGGACTTCCAGCTGAGAACAGGACTCCTGTGTACAGTGAAAGCAGTTCCATTAAAATGAATGGAGTGCTGACCACTTTAGGAATAGAACTCCGGAAATATTTAGAAGCTTTAGGCCGCTCTCACACACAGTGCGATTTTGATCGCGGCCTTTTGCAGTGATTTTTACCAGCGCTTTCTAACGCAGCTCATTGTTGTAATGGGTGATGAGGTGCGTTAAAAAGTGCGAAAACATGCCAAAATAGAGCAGACGGTGCTTGAAAATCGTGACGTCAGAAAACGAAAGCAGGTCTGCGAGGCCGCATTGAAATCAATGGGAGCATTATACTGTGAATACCGCGACGTTCAAAATGCTGCAGTAATCGCCGTAAAATGTGAGAGTGGGCTGATAATAATTAGCTTTTCTACACAGATTTGAAAAGTCCCTCTGCTTTGGTGGGATAGTACTGTGTAAGGGCTAATGTCCGCGGCCGGATTTCTGCCACGTTTTACGCGGCGTTGTCCCGCAGCTATTAGGTTCTATTGAACTTCATAGCTGAATGTTCACGCTGCGAAATTCCACCGCGGCATTCCGCAGCATGAAAGAAAACGCGGCATGCTCTATTTGCCGCAGAAATACGCGTGTCCGGCTTCCATTGTAGTCAACGGAAACAGGCCGTCGCGCTATACTTCCACTGTAGCACAGCGGAAGTATTGCATGAATACGCGACCCTGTCCACCGCCGGCCGCGTCATCCCGCACTGCTAGCGCGTCACGCGTACAGAGGATCCGGAGTGGTGAGTATCAGGGGTTTTGGGGGGCGCCGTGGTGGACTCCGCTGCGGTATTCCACTGGCAGAGTCCATCACGGCTGTGGGCATGAGTCCTTAGGCCTCATGTCCACGGGCAAAAGATGAATTTAAATCTGCAGCGGATCACCCGCATGCGGATCCGCATCCCATAGGGATGCGTTGACCATCCGCGGGTAGATAAATACCCGCGGATGGTCAATAAAAGTGAATTTTAAAAAATGGAGCATGAAAAAATCCGGACCATGCTCCATTTTCATGCGGGTCTCCCACGGGGACGGCTCCCGCGGGCTTCTATTGAAGCCTATGGAAGCCGTTCGGATCCGCGGGAGACCTAAAATAAGAATAACTTACCCGCAGCGGACCGGGCAGCTCTTCTCTTCTTCACGGCCGGATCTTTTTTCTTCGGCCCGGCGGATGTGCCCGGCGCATGCGCGCGGCACACTGTCGGCGTGCCGAGCACATCCGCCGGCCGAAGAAAGAAGATCCGGCCATGAAGAAGAGCTGCCCGGTCCGCTGCGGATAAGTTATTCTTATTTTTAGCGCTCATGTCCGCGGGGCAGGAGGGGCCCGCTACGGATTCTCAGTG
This sequence comes from Eleutherodactylus coqui, assembly GCF_035609145.1. NCBI lineage: Eukaryota > Metazoa > Chordata > Amphibia > Anura > Eleutherodactylidae > Eleutherodactylus > Eleutherodactylus coqui. Next base: position 108,749,920 of record NC_089843.1, on the reverse strand, counting down.
GAGAATCCATAGCGGGCCTGATTTTCCCCGTGGACATGAGGCCTTAAGGTTTTAGGCAGGTGTGGAAAAAATGTTGCAAATTAAGAATTTTTTTCAAAATTAAAGGGGTTGTCCCGCGGCAGCAAGTGGGTCTATACACTTCTGTATGGCCATATTAATGCACTTTGTAATATACATTGTGCATTAATTATGAGCCATACAGAAGTTATAAGAAGTTTTTCACTTACCTGCTCCGTTGCTAGCGTCCTCGTTTCCATGGAGCCGACTAATTTTCGCCGTCTAATGGCCAAATTAGCCGCGCTTGCGCAGTCCGGGTCTTCTTCTTTTCTCAATGGGGCTGCTCGTGCAGGATGCCGGCTCCGTGTAGCTCCGCCCCGTCACGTGCCGATTCCAGCCAATCAGGAGGCTGGAATCGGCAATGGACCGCACAGAAGCCCTGCGGTCCACCGAGGGAGAACATCCCGGCGGCCATCTTCAGCAGGTAAGTAAGAAGTCACCGGAGCGCGGGGATTCAGGTAAGCACTCTCCGGTGTTCTTTTTTAACCCCTGCATCGGGGTTGTCTCGCGCCGAACGGGGGGGGGGGGGCGGGGTTGAAAAAAAAAAAAACGTTTCGGCGCGGGACAACCCCTTTAAAATACCTCAGATTGACTCCAAATGTATTCTGCATCAGGACAACGACCCCAAGCATCCAGTCAATGTCATGAACAGTTTAGCATAAGGACTATTTCAGATGACTGTATGCGCAATTATGCATGCTTCAGCACAACATATCTGCACAGTGAATGAGGTTGATGAGGTAGATTTGCACATGTATCGGCACATAGTACTATAATTTTTGCACAAAAAGGGCCTGTTCATATGCGCGTGCAAACCCCCCTGTCCTGATTTAAAGGCGATTTAGCCTAATGAGGTCCAGATGTGTTGTTTTTCACAGAATTGTGCTGCGTATCACGCAGCACGCATTTGTGCACTCCCATAGAATTCTAAGGGGGGTTTGGTGCGCAATATGCAGAAAGAAAGAGCAGGTGCTATCTTTTTACACGCACACCCAGAGCACATGCAAAATATGTTTATGAGAACAAACCCATTGACATCAACAGGTTCTATTCTCTGCACACTGCACATGTATTTTACGCGGACAAATATGTCAGCCTGAAGAAGCCCTAAAGAAGAACAGGGAGTCCTAGAAGTGACAATATGGCTCCACAGAGCCCCGATCTCAACCTAATCCAATCTGTCTGGGATTACAATGAGAGACATAGAAGGATTTGAGCAAGCTTCATCCACAGAAGATCTATAGTTAGTTCTCGAAGATGCTTGAAAAAACTGCCAATCAGAGTTCCTTCAAAAACTGTGTGCAAGTGTACCTACAAGAATTGATGCTGTTTTGAAGACAAAGGGGACACAAATAATAATTGATTTGATTTACATTCAATTTTTCTTCATGCACTTTGCAGTTTCTTACTTGACAAAAACCTATTAACACTTCTTTTTCTGAAAGCATTCTTGGGCCCCATGTCCACGGGCCTATATGGTTTCCCAGTGCAGAATCCTGCAGCGAATTCCACCCAGCCCACAGACATGAGGCCAGAAAATACATTATACTCACCTGTCCGGACGCTGCGGGGCTGTCCTCTGTGCAGGCCAGATCTTCTTTCTTCTTATTATTTTTAACTCCTGCTTTCCCGTGGTCGGTGGCACGGACACAGTGACAGCTGCGTCTGTGCCATGGATCTGGACAGCTTCCATTGGCTTCAATGGAAGCTGTGGGAGCCGTCCGTGCGGGAAAACCACACACAAATGGAGCATGCTGCGGGTATTTTCCCATGCGATCCGCACCCTGGGGGAAAAAGGGTGCCCAATGATTTTCTATGGGCGCGGAGGCCAATAATTTTGGGAATAGGATCACTGACCAACCTATGATGTATATGGTTGGACAAGGTTCTGCAGGCTTTAGTCCATTAATGACAGTAAAGAAGTTCTAAACGTTATTGAAATCTGAATTGGGGGAACAAGTGTATGTGGGTAAGGCTGCTTCTACACGAGCGACGTAATACCGCCGCAAGAAAATCACAGTGACATTGCATCAGTGGTCCGTGCGATATCGCTGCATTTCCACGCGGAAATATCGCGATTTTATGTTGCTGCAAAGTCACACATGGGGCTACAAAGTCGGACAACTTTGTAGCACCATGTGCGAGGATTTTTTGGGGGGCGGTGGGGAGGATTTGAAATATAAGCTCTACTCTGAAAATAAGCCCTAGCTGCATTAAAAAAAACAACACATACAGCACCTAAGAAGCGCTGTCAGCTTCAACGAATCTTCTCACCAATCCCCAGTAGTGGATTTCAAGCATCTCTTTTGGTCAGGGATTGGAAAATCCCCGACTCTGCGCTCACCCAATCAGAAGCAGCGCTTTCTGGAGGAGGGGATTTTCCAATCCCTGACCAGAAGAGATGCTTGAAAACAACTGCCGGGGAGAAGACGTGGCGGAGCTGACAATGCTTCTTAAGGGAGGTATGTGGGGATTTTTATGCAGCTAGGGCTTATTTTAGGGCTTTGACAATAGAAGTTCCTACTGTCAAAGTTGCATCACACCACACGACAACACAAAGTAAGGGCCCATAGGGAAACATGGGCTACAAAATATCACAAATCGCGGCTGTATAGAGCATGTAGTCTCGCAATGTTGCAGGCTACAAAACATCATTTGTGTGGAAGAACCCATAGGAACGCGTGGGCTCTACATACATGCAATTTGTCCCACTGTCGCATTGCGAGAAAAATCGCCTGTGTGGAAGCAGCCGAATGCACACTGTTCTTTCTCAGATGAATCAATATTAACACAGTAATGGCTGGAGAGTACGCTACATGCACACACCATATTTTCACAGCAGATCCATACTAAAATCTGTGTCAAAATCCACATGAAAGATGTGGATTTTGGCGCTGCTTTGACTCCCTAATTTGAAGAAGTGAAGTCTGCAACGAAAACCCACTGCATAAATTCTGAGAAGCATTGTCTTTACACCAGGGGCAATACAGTAAGCCGATGTAGGAAAAACTAACTCATTTGCTTGATTTGGTTCTCTTAATCTACTTTTAGGACTTGTGTGAAAATCTGATGTAATTTTAGGTCAAATATAAACAGGAATATGGAAAATTCTAACAGGCTCACAAATTTTCAAGCACAGCTGTAGTAAAAAAAAAGGGAAACAGCTTTGAATGCAGCGATTGAGTTAGTTTTTCCTACATCGGCTTACTGTATTGCCCCTGGTGTAAAGACAATGCTTCTCAGAATGTAAATTACCAGCAGGAGCGCTGTGAAGATATGAAGCCTGCAAGGAATGCTAGCAGATATTCGCAGAATTGTGAATGCAGCCCTAAAATTTCCGCAGTGAAAAAATGTGTTTTGGCGTGGATCCACTACGGAATAAAACTCCCTCATTAGAAGAGGTGAAATCTGCAGTGAAAATCCACAGCATAAATTGACACCCTGCACACAAGGCAATTTACGCTGCAGATTTTTTTGCATCGTGTGTGGATGAGGCTTCTGGAGATGTCCTCTACACTGCTCCTACTGTAAAATGCTGCGGTCTTTCCACAGCTAGTTTCATTGCAGAAAATCTGCAGCCTTTTTGCTACATATGAGCACACCCTAATACAGGTTGTAACTCAGGATCAGTATAATTACCCCAAAAATAGTCCTCCTATTTTCCCATGCCTAGTGATGCCAAATAAGAGAACACTGTTTAATTTTTTTTATGGCACTATAGCACCAAGAATGAAGACCTCATTCTAGGTTTTAGATTTATTGGCCTCTAAAATGCATTTTTGTCAGGCAGGATGCTTAATACCAGAGCATACTGTATATGTTTGGGAACATCTCGACCTTTGTTGGAGTGAAACTTATTTTCTTTGTTTAACTTATTACCTGATTACCTTATTACTTTCTCATAAGAAGGTGAAACCTCAAAAGGAGGAGGTTCAGCCACAGGTTCAAACGGATGGTCAGAGTGCAACACCCCAGAGGGGTGACCCTGGACACCTGGATAATGTGAAGAGCTGGGTGAGTGAAGTGCTGACGTGTCACGGTGGCACTTACCATGCTCTGGTCCCGAGGGATGACACGCTGCCAAGGCCAGTGTGGATTGCCTGCCGAGCTTCGACACTTCTTTGGCTGGGAGTGCCAATAAAGGGATGAATGGGGTAGTATATATCACATCGTGACGCCAGCGTTCCCACACACCGTTAATCTATGCAGCGGAGTAATAAATACAGAGGCGTGGTAAAACTTTACTTGAATAAACTTGAATAATCAGGTAGTTACAGGTATCATTCACTTGCAGAAATTACAGACAGAAGCTTAGAGGTTGGGAGGAAGCACGCAAGAACAATACGGCCCTATAGCCCACGTTATATATATATATATGTCACCAATCCTAGAAATTAGGTATACTCCAGATGAGGTAAAAGGTAGGGGGTCACTCCACATACACTCTGGCAGACAATTACTGAAGAAAGGCTTAACCTAGGTGCACCCTGCACAACATCCGCGTGGGTGTCACAATTATGTACCTCTGTGTGGTGATCCTAATGGCAAACAGTCACACAGGAAAAATGCCTGTAGTGTGAACGGGTACCTGGTATGGTTAGTCGCTATGTACAGAATTATTTGGGGATTGCTCTCACTCTGTGGAATTTAGTAACTCACTCATTCTCTCATGCGTTTCACATGCGGTAGGGATGTCTCTCCTTCTCCTCCATATTAGACACAAGGAAACCAGAGGTGTCTCCCTGTGCCCCTGCAGTTTCTCCAACGGATCGGGGAAGAGGGAAGATCCTCAGCTCCTGCAAAGGGGGCCTCTCGTTCTTCTCCATTTTCGATACAGGGAAGCTAAAGGTGCTTCCCTGCATCACTGTGGGTCCTCCAACAGCATGGGCAGATTGATGATCATTAACAACCTTTCCCGCTCTCAGACACTCCCATTTATAACCTCCCTTGTACGACATGACACAGTAGGAATAGATACATTCAGCATGCAGCAGAGCTGACAGGCAATGATGTTATGGAAGTTAACCCCTCAGACGCTGCAGCTGTACAACATACATACTCAAAATTGACATGACAGTTATGCACAGTGCATCCACATGAGACAGCACATGTATGACAATTATGGAGGGGACCAGGATGTTGTTCTGGGACACTACAAGTGACAGCTGGGAATTGGGCATCATTGAAGTCAGGTCGAACTTCTTTAGGTGGGTGGACTGAAAAGAAAGACAAGCTCCTAAGGCCTCCCTCACACGTGTTTTTGTACAGCATTTAGTGCTGGGCTAAATGCTATACAACGCTCCAATCAATTTCAATAGGGCTACTCACACAAGCGTTAAAACACAGTGTTTTCTTAACATAGCGCTTTGAACGCGATGTATGTTCTAGTTTGGGCCCTTTTCAGCTGTGCATCACCATTGAAATAAATGGGCAGTGGATTCAGCGCTGCAGAACACACGGCACAACTTGGCACTGCATTTCTGGCAGCGTTAAATGCAGGCTGCTACCCTGATTTTCAGGGGGTGGGGGGAACTCTTAAAATATAAGTGAAAACTCCGAAAGCAACACTACATGAAAAAAAAAAGCAATAGCCACCTAGCAGGCGCCGTCCAGGTCCCTCTCGCTGTTCTCCCAAGCTCCAGGAAGGCTTCCAGACACTTGTCATCGCCGAGCGTTTCTTGATGGTAACAGGGTCTGAAGACCCCGCCTCCAGCAAGAGATTGCTCTGATTGGGTCATGGAGCGCTGGCTCAGCTAATCAGAGACAGCACTTGATGAACCAATCACAGCCATTTAATGAATGGCTGTGATTAGTGCATCGAATGCTGGCTGTGATTGGCTGAGCCCGCAGCTCAGCCAATCAGAGCAATCTCTTGCTGGAAGTGGGGTCTTCAAACTCCGTTACCAACAAAAGATGCTTTGTCGGTGATGACAAGTGCCCTGTAGCCTGCAGGGATGCCAGGGAACAGGGGAAGGGACCCGGATGGTGCCTGCTAGGTGAGTATAAGGCCTCCCTCACAAAGTTCTGGCCTTCTGCTTCAGCTATGCTGAAAACGCAGCAAAAATGCTGATAAAATGCATGCCAGAGCTGCTGAAACCGCAGTAAATGCAGGATTTTTGCAAACGAATGCATGAGGGAGGCCTGAGGTAAAACGGAGGCTCTTTTACTTGCAGAAAATCAAACTGGGGATTGTTGCATTGGGCTGGTGGAGACAGTACCTGCCTAAATTGAGCTCAAGATACTCAACTTGGGCAGCTCTACTTCCAAGAAACCTAAGCCCCTGAGACCTATGCTCTTGGGAGGACCCAGAGTGTATTAATAGACCCGCTCAATTCTAGAAAGTATAAAGAAAGTGTTAGCGTGAAGAGTGTTAGTGGGTGAGTTATAGAGTAATGCAGTAAAAAGCAAGTAGGGTGAGCAGTTAACACAGTAGAAGGAAATCAGAGTTAGGGCGCCTACCAACTGGCGATTTTTTTCCTTTGCGTTTTGCGTTTTTTCTGAAGAGCAATTAGTATAGAATGTGTTCTTGTCCATTTGCGTTTTTTTTCCGGTCCGTTGCAATTTTTCACATAGGAACTGTCAGTTGCATATGTGTCCTTATTTTTCTCTTAATGCACCCATGAATGTCAATGGAAATTAACGGAAAAGGCGCGAAAAAGGCACGAAAAAGGCCACGGAAAACGCGCCAAAAACGCTGCGTTTTTCACGCACGAAAATCGGCAACGCCAGTGGGTAGGCGCCCTTAGAGAGATCAGTTGAGAGTAGGTAACCAAGAAAGTGCAGTATTGAAGGAGAGGGGTAGCATAAGAAGAAAACTAGAAACAAGAACCAGACAGAACAAGGAAAGGATGGAAACAGTGTATTTCCCACAACTCTGATGAAAAGAGGAAAAAGGTGCCAGATACAATGCATACATGTTTTATAGGAGTACTTGGAATGAAAGCAGTATCTCCAGTCATCTAACCTGAATTCTGGATGTAAAGGAAAATTGGACTATATTAGGACATTGTCTTGATTTTGCCAACTTATCTCCTAATAAACATAAGTTCTACTGTTTCTCCATTACCCTCATCTCCTCGAGCTCCTTCCCACTAGGGCCATCTGCACTAAACTACACTACAGCGCCCTACAGAGACTACTAACCCCATCATCTTTGCTTGTAGCATGACCGAGTGAGAGTGCAACCACAAAGCTGACCCTCACTCCGGCCTACTACAAACTGGCGTCACAAACTACAACCACCATCATTTTGAATTATAACATAGCCAGATGGGAGTCAGAGTACATAGCCACCGTAAACACCGACCTGCTCCCAACTCCCGCGTGCTGCACCAGTAGTAACCTCCTTTGGGTAGAACTTTCCTAAAAACATGGTTGGGGGTTCGTGCTCAACCGAACTTTTAGCAAACTTCGACCCGAAAGAGGGTTCTACTGGTTCAGTTCACTGGTTGCCAGTGGCAGACCAATTCTATTGACAGCACTATGTGTAGGAGCTTGCAGTGCCAAAAAACATAGCATGTAAAAAATAGGGCTAATGGTATGGTGATCATTAGAAATGTTAGTTTACTTTGTGCAAACAGGAAAGGGTTAATAAAATTCGCCTTTGTTTTAAAAAAAAAAAAAGATCCAGTTTGGTGCAATTACAGGGAAAAAATATCATTTTGCAATGACATAAAGTAAAACAGCATAAAATATAACTTCTAATATAAGGCTATTTAACTGCTTGCACTGTAGCTAATTCACAATTTACTAAAAGATTGGGGGTCATAATTACAACTCTTTGGGGTGCAGCAGTCATGTGAAAGGGCTTATAGCAACGCTAATAAACCATACCGTGTATGCCGGGAGACTGCATCACAATGCAACTGCTGTCACCGAGGCCCCATCCACACAAGCACATGCGATTTCCCGCTGGCCCCACCGTTTTCAGTCGCTGATTTTTCTTGCAATGTCAAAGGATAGGTCATGACCTATCTTTCGACAAAACACACTGGAGTCTCCCACAGATTCCTACAGGAGCTGAAAAAAAGGAAAGGGGAGGGAGTTTACCTGCGTCCAGCGCCAGGGAAAAGAAGACAGCTGCCTCTATTTTAGCTTTCTAAGCTAATAGTAGCCATTCTGCCGACCGACGGAATTCCATGCTGCAGCGATTTTTTTTCACACTATATGCTTGTGTGAATGGACGAGAAAACGCTAATTGATATCGGGAATAGATCGCTGCTATTCTTCACTATTGTGATTATAGGCTGCAGATCTGCACCATAATCTGTGATAAAATCCGCAACAAATCAGTAGCTGATTTAGTGCGCATTTTGGTGCAGCAGACTTCATCCTTTCAATTGAATTCCAACTGAATTCTGCAGCAAATCAACAGACTCCCAAAGTCCGTAGGCGATTTCCAATCCAAAAAGGTGTGAGATGATGTGTTGCTCTCCGCAGTGGTTCCAGCTGCATTGACTTTAAAGGAGTCCTGTCATTAGAAAAAAAAAATCAATACTTACCTATTCCTCCATTTTCAGGGGACAGTCTAACAGCTGGGGTCTTTACGGCTATATTTCTGGGACTCACAGAAGTCTCTGCAACTGTTCTGCTGCACTTTGGTTCCTGACGGCTATGGAGCCTCCTCCTCGGCCTTCTTTTCCTCATTACTGCCTTTATAGTTCCTTTGAGGGCTTTTTGCTCTTGGCCTCTAGCCGTATTACACTTCTGGTAGCTTGCACATCCTTCTTCAATGATTTGTCTAATCGAGCCAATATGCCAGCTGTTGCATGTGCCAGAACATCTCACCAGCTCTCACATGTGCTGCCCACTTGAGGGCTTCTTCAGCGATTTTCTTTGCCACCTGTCCAGGAATTGTGATTTGGAATATGCCCTTTTCGATACAGGACATTATTCTGGACATGCAACTGGTCCCATTGACTTAGCACCAACAAGACCACTTGACTCAGGTGAACCCTCTCTTGCTTTTCCAGTTTCTTTTGCTGGGTTACCAAGTCTTTCATTCGCACTTATACAAAAATATACAAGTATTAGTAAGTATTTAGGTAAATATGGCCGGTGGCAGGGATATTCTAAGGGAAAGGCAAAGGAACACGTGCCAGGGTGCTTCTTGGTCCCATTGGTGGCTACTACTCTTGCATATGGCTTTAATACTGTTTGATTACATGTAGTTACCTTTATTATCATTCATAAATAGAGATGAGCGAGCGTACTTGGTAAAGCACTACTCGTCCGAGTAATGTGCTTTATCCGAGTACCTCCCCGCTCGTCCTGAAAGATTTGGGGAGCGCCGCGGAGCGGGGAGCTGCAGGGGAGAGCGGGGAGGAACGGAGGGGAGATCTCTCTCTCCTTCTCTCCCGCCCGCTCTCCTCTGCTCCCCCCCGCAACTCACCTGTCAGCAGCGGCGCTCCCCGAATCTTTCAGGACGAGCGGGGAGGTACTCGGATAAAGCACATTACTCGGACGAGTAGTGCCTATCCGAGTACGTTCGCTCATCTCTATTCATAAACACTTTGGTTTTTTGTAGTGTTCTCTTTAACATATGCATGTGATAAAACTAATCACAGTCTCTGGGACTTGCACTGAGTTATGTATACTAGTACCAAGACCTGCTATGCACGTTAATTGGATCCATGGTTTTAATATAGTCTCCTTGTGTTATTTGTGTCATGTGTTATATGTATGTCTAGAATAAAGTGATTATTTGGCTATATACTCATTTTGATTTCTTTTGTTAATACTTATTTTGCAGCATACCAGGTAAACACAGATCGATTATCATAGGGAAGCATACTAAATTACAAAGTTATTGAGGAATGTTTGGGCTTCCTAGCAAGTGAATCACCTTATACAATATTGTATTGAGTAATATATCCATTGTGGGCACAGTCACAAAAGGAGGTCTCCCCACCAACAGCACATGCGGTAACCTTTGTCAAGAGGTATGAGATTGGGGTCACAAATGTAATTTATATAGGGGTCAGTCTTCATTACGATAATACCCATTTGCTGTAGATAGACTACTAAGTGCTCATTTTGTATCTACTGTATATGTGCCTCTCAGGCAACAACGGTTCAAAGGTTTTTTTACTCACAGATTCACACGGAATCCATGAGAAAACACTTTTAGAGGAGAATACATCAACATACGGTGACTCATGGTGTGCCTATGACTACTAGGGAGCTGGAAGGATTCCAAGTAATGCAGCCATCACATTCATCCTTAAAGGGATTCTGTCATTAGAAAACAAAAATTCTATACTTACCTATTCCTCCCCCATCAGTCTGCTTACTGCATCTTCTCCTCACCAATCTTCTCCAGTCTCCTGCAGTCCTCCAGGTCACCTCACCACAAGCCAGCCACTTCTTCGTTTTCCGGTGATGGAGCATCCATTCTCGGCAGTCTCCTTCCTGCAGGGCAATGTACGCTACGTCACTAGAGATGCAGCGTTCATAGCCTAGCAGGGAGTGACGATCTATTGCTGAGACTGCACATGCCCGCTGTCTCTTTGCAATAGTTTATGCAGTCTCGGAAATAGATCGCTATTCCTTCCTAGGCAGTGAACCTGACGTCACTAGTGACGTAATTTACACTTACCTGCAGGAAGAAGAATGCAGAGAAAGAACGCTCCATAACAGGAAGAAGGGGATTCAGCCGGCTGGAGGTGAGGTATCCTGGGGGACTGGAGAAAATCATGGAGGAGAAGATGTAGTAAGAAGACTGCCTAGGGAGGAATAGGTAAGTATTGATTTTTTTTTTTAAATGACAAAACCCCTTTAAAGGAGTTTTCCAAGTTATTAATTGTATATAGTTTGGGGCTCCCCATGCCTAAAACTATATAAAATCAATAAACTCACTATAGCACCACACTGCCTCCCCTGCATCTGATAATTGACGTCACCCGGCCAGAAGACCTGGTCTGGTGACATCCCAGAAACCTGTTACATGGGCTTCTTATGTAGAAGCCCCAATGCAGGTTTAGAGGGCGTCACTTATGCCATCACTGCAGACCCCCTATTGGCCACAGCAGTCATGTGGGTAAACAGCCCACGTGACCGCGGCAGCCTGAGGTAAGCAGAGACCAGACCAGCAACTAGCAGTGGTGGGGAAGCACTGTGCAGCGGGAGGTGAATATTTTTTATTTTTTTTTTTCAAACAATGTGTTCCTCCACTGCCACTAATGTCATTGGTTCCTGGAAGACCTCTTCAAGAACTATTCCATTTTGTCCAGCTACTGCCCTATCTCACTCCTCCAGTTTGCATCAAAACTCCTAGAACAGCACGCCCACCTTGAACTGTCCTCCCACCCCTCATCCAACTCATATTTCTGCCACCGACAATCTGGCTTCTGACCCCATCACTCTACTGAAACCAACCTACAAAGTTGCTAATGATCTCCTGAAACTAAATGACTTTTTTCTTTGCTTCTCCTTGTAGGCCTTTATATTCTCAAACAGAGCAATATAGAAAGGTTTTCTTCCTCTTTTTCGAAAGCAGATCACTTACGGGCATGGAAAGTCAGAAAAGTATCAGAAGCAGCTTACTCACAATGTACAGGTATTCACTGCAGGTGATTTATATGAAGCCTTGGACTAAGTAGACTCTGTAAGCTTTCGGATATGGTCCAACTATGTGGTAACTGCGTGCAGACAAAACCTCGCCAACCAGAGGTGGTCAATGGGCAAAAGATGGTGAATGGGTAACAAGTATTATCGGTAAAATCTGCACCATGGCCACCATGGATGGACATGCGGATCATTGCATTGTTGGACCGTACCCTTATGTTTTCTACTTAGGAGTAATAAATGCATCACTTATATCATGCATGTATGTAAATAATATACTATGTAGAAAGCATAAAAGAATGAAAGTATATTAAAACATGAATTACATGTCATATGCAGTAACATGACATTAGGACAAGGACTTCTAGTGTTAGCTATGCTATAACAGTGGAAGCACAATGAGCTCCCTCTACTGGCCAAAATACGTGTAATGTAAATAAAAAGACCCTAGTTTGTAAAAGAAAAAAGTGCAATACCTAAATTCTAGTATTTACACACATTTTCTAAATTCCATATATGAAATTAGAATAAAAAGAGACATCACTCAACATGAAAAGCATCACATAGTAAATTAAACATGCATACAAATGTATTTAAACTGCCTTATATAAATGTCGACTGGCAGACTGCTTCTCAACGTGACAGCAGATGACGGAAGAAACCCTCTGCAGAAGTGTCTGGCAGCAGCCCGTCTATTTTTCCCCACTGAAATACTGATGAAGGATCTATAGAAGACCCAAAAGCTCGCTGTAACATCATGTACTTTTGTTGGCCATTAAAAGGTATCATATCTACATGATTACTTGGTTTCGCTCACTGAGAACAATTACACCCCACTGAAATAAGCATGCACATGTTCGGGGAGGTTAGGGGACATAAATGTTGGCTGAACGAGCATTTAGCTGACAGCTATCATGTGTGCAGCCAGTAAGAGCTTATTTACACTTATATGAGAATGTATAGTAGATCAAATACAGATGCACAATATGGACCTTTTTTTCTACAATGTGTTACATTTTTGTTCTCACCTTGTATCTGTTTTTGATTCTTACTGTCTTTTGATTTGTTCATCGTTCATCCGTATTTGTTCCATTTTTTGTTAAAGGATAAACTTTCTTTGCAAGTTTGCTGAAATATTGCCAATAAAAAAAACAGAATAAGGCCTTATGCACACAGCTGTGATGGGCTCCACAAGCAGAATACCGCAGAGGAGTCCGTCACTGCGCCCCCCCCCCCAAAGACCCAATACTTACCTCCAGATTTGCTGCGCGAAGTTCCACATGACGCGCCGGCGCACATGCCCAGTACAGCGCTTGGCGCCGACAGTGTCATATGACACGCCGGCGATGTCACATGACCTGCTTTATCGCGCATGCATGATATCTCGCCACTAATGTTTCATGTAGTGTAGTGCAGTCACGCTAAAGTAGACTGCCAAGGATTCGGCATTTCCTGCTAGACAGTGAACACTAAGTCACTAGTGATGTAGCATACATTACCCTGCAGGAAGCAGAATGCCATCAATGTACGCTACATAACAGGAAGAAGAGGATCCGGCCAGCTGGAGGTGAGGTGACCCGGGAGACTGGAGGAGCCAGGAGAAGATGGGGGAGGTGAAGATCTGGTAAGAAGGCTGCCTGGGGAGGAATACGTAAGTATCATTTTTTTATCAATGACAGAACCCCTTTAAGGGTAATTTCATATGTGCCATGTAATTACAGGGACTTCTCTGTAATTTTTGTTGTCAATAACAACAAATCACAGCTCAGCTTTCATTTCTTATACTGTTATGGTAAAATGAAAGCTGCGCTGTGATTGGTTGCTATGGGCAACACAGATTATGTTTTGGACAGCTTACATAACAGTGTGATGCTGGGCTCATTTTTGTGACCCACTTTGTATATTCCAGGACTGTTATTCATAAAATCGCAGTGTCCTACATGGGTATATCAACTAGTACAAAGTATAAAGGCCTATTTACTCCTCTTCCCTCGTTAGTTCTCATCCTAGTTTTAGTGTAAGGGCAGTTTCATACATCACATACCAGTTGCAAAATTTCAGTAGCGGAATCTGCCCAAAATTCAGCAGCTGAGTACAGTATAATGTTGGTGAATGGAGTTCTAACAAACCACATTCGGTACTGGCGCATTATGTCTCCACTGGATGTATGGGTGGAGACATGGGTTAGCCGCTGTTAGTGACAGGGAACTCCCAGGCCACGCAGGTTGGCTGGTGTCACTGACAGTGAAGTTGCAGGGCACGCCCCTCGCACCTCTCGCATCCTCCTGAAATGGCCCTGGCAGCTCACACATGTCCCCAGCGGACTCACTGTGACTTCCCCAATGCAACGCTCATACCCACATGGCTGTGGCAGCTGACATATGTTCCCGGCGGAGTCGCATCTGTACTTGGGTTCCCCCGCCGCTGTGCTCACACCTCTCCTCCGCTCCCATTCCCCCTGTGGCCGCTGCTGCCAGGGCTGCTATCACTCTCCTCCCTGCTGTCACAGTAAATGCCGGTGCTGGCAAACCGCACAGTGTCTGTCCATGTACCCCCGGCGACGCTGTTAGTGTCCTTGCTGTGTCTGCTCATGCACTTCTGCCGGCTCAAAGACCGCTCTCACCCTGCATTGCGCCACTCACCTCACCTTCTCCCCGCCGGCTCACTGAGACTGAAGGATCAAGGGTGTAACCGACCGTGAGGAACGGACATCCTGTGTATGCAACAGCCGGCTATCTCCACAAATGTTCGGCTATGGGGCTGAAGAGGTCCGCTGCTCTGTCCGGCAGAATGCCACATGCGGTGTCACTGAAGTTCCGTCCAGCCACTGATAGTGTAACTGCCGTACTTGAGGGGGCGTAGTCTGGGAGTTCCCTGTCACTAACAGTGGCCAACCCATGTCTCCACCCATACATCCGGTGGAGACATAATGCACCAGTATTACCACATTCATATGCAGTGAAACAAATCTATTGCAGGTTCAAATCATGTTTTTAAGTTCTCAGCATGCTCACTACAGACTTCATTCATCTCAATGAAATGTGCAGCTGAATTCCCAGCAAAATCTGCAACAGCAGAAATTTTATGCTGTGTGTGAAAATAGCTTGAAGTTTAGACATGAGGTGGCCAAAGAGAAAAGTTTTCTAAGCTAGGTTGTTGCAGGGCAGTTTTAATGGGTGTTTTTGGATAAAACAGGAGTAGACACAAAAAAAAAGATAAGTATTTTCTTTAGGCCTCTTTCAGATGGGCTATAGCAATATAAAATCGCTGCGATATAACAGCTGTGTTCCTGCAAGTTTTTCCTGTGAAAAATCGTTCATCGCTTCCCTGCTGCCAACGATAAAATTGCATTATTTTATCGCGAGAAGGTTAAGCCCTACCCCTAAAATAGGCCCTAGCTGCATTCCTTTAAAATAAAAGGGAATAGTTACCTAAAAGGCTTGGTCTAGTCCAGAGCTCCGCTGGGCGTCCTGCAGTCCTTAATAAATCCCGTCTCCAGGAAGCGATGGCTCTGATTGGCTGAGTAGTGCTGGATGAACCAATCAATGCAGCCGCGGGATTGACTGGCCAATTCATAAATCATAAATGTATCACATGACCTGAAAATCGCTAGTTTGCTAGTGAGATGCAATGCGATACACAATGGCGCTCCGTAGGTAAGCATGGCTAAAAAAAACCCGCTAAAATATTGAGCATGCCGCAATTTTTTTCACGCAACATAGAATCAGAGAAAATAATTTGCGAATATAAAGGAACCTATTGGAAACCATGTGCTTCACATACATGCGCTTTGTAGCGCTGTAGCATTGCGAGAAAATCGTGTGATTTTGTCGCTTGTGTGTGCTTACCTTATACACTGCTTGCCTTCATTGTAAGGCCCACTCCGGACTTGGCCAAAAACTACTGGATTAATTTAGGTTGATATTAGTGGCATGGTTTCAGGCATTTACTAAGTTAAAAAGTTGCTAGATATTTGATGCTTATCAGCATTAATACATGAAGTTCTCAAAAAAATTGAGAATTTCCAGATCTCACAAAACAGGATCCAATTCTGTCCTTGGTTCTAATAATGCAGTTCCTGCATGGATCCATATTACTTGTGTGAAAACCCCTCAAACTGGAAGGATGAGACCACCTTTAGGGCTCATACACAGGCATATGTGAGTTGCGCCTGAGATTCTCCGTGTTCTGCCCAATATCCACAGGCTGAGGACATTGCATGTCCAATTCTGGTCCGTCATATGTACCAGAATAGGACATGCTGTGATTTTTTTTTTTCACACGGATCATTGGTCTGTGTGAAAAAACACCCATCTGAATAGTCTAATTGGCTATAATATGTAGTGTTTCCACAAACTGCACATGGAGAGAAAATACACCTTTGTGAATAGGCCCTTTGGTCAGTATTTTGCATCAGTATTTGCAATCCAAAACCAGGTATGAAACTTACATAGAGAAAAAACATAAGGCTGCCTTTACACGTGGTGGAAATTCCACAGCATTTACAGTAGAAGCCATATGGAGGAGATTTCCAAAATATCCTCCACATGGTGCGGACATTTTGTGCAAAAATCCACAGAGTTGTTGAAAAATGCTGTGGATTCTAAATCCGCAGCATGTCTATTTATACTTTGGATTTATGCTGTAAGATTTAAGTCTTGATATACAAGGGTTAAATACCGCAGTAGATCAGCTACGAAAACCGTGGCCAAATCCACAGCATTTATTGAGCTCATTGAGTAAAATTGAAAAAAGAATGTTTCAATTAAGGAGATGAGATTGGAACAATGGGTTTCACAGGTGCTTTACCATTAGATGAAAGCACCCAAGGCCTAGTTACTGACAAATCTTTTCTTATCAAGAATGCCTGGTTAGTGTGACCCATACCACAATGCAAATAAATTTCGTTTGCTAAAGACCTGGGTGTAAATCAATCAACCGTTAGACAAATTATCTACAAATAGAGAAAATTTAAGACTGTTGAGTGAGCATCTTGTTACGATCACTCCTGAAGCAAACCTGAAAGAGGTGCGAAAGAACCAAAGCATAACATAAAAAGACTTACAGAAGACGCTACAAACTGCGAAGCCTCAGTTCATCTACCCACTATTAGAAAAACAGTGAAAAGATTGAGGTTCATAGAAGGACAACATAAAGGAAGCCGCAGCTGTCCAAAAAAAAAAAAATTGAGCCATCTCAGGTTTGCCTTAGACCACTTGGATGTTCCACAATGCTTCTGGGAAAATGCTCTATAGACAGAAAAAACAAAAGTGGAACTTAATTGGCATGAATGCATAATGCTATGTTTGAAGCAAAAAGATCACTGTGCACCAACACCAGATCCTCATCGCAACTGTGAAGCATGATGGAGGCAGCATCATGGTTTGGGGATACTTTGCTTACATTGTAGAGACATTGGGGCAGATTTACCATTAAGTATTCAACAGTTTTCTGTTGCAAATTGCGCCAAATACAGTCTAACATACTTTACACAATGGTGCATTTTAAACACGTTCAGATACATTGTTCGACACATCCAATAAAGAGATGTAGCGTCATAGAAAAAGGCACGTGTACAAAAATGTCACATAGTGCCAAAAAGTGCACCAAAAATTTGTTGCAATTTTTGCCATAAACTACGCCAACTAACAGCTGTTACAGAGTAAGACTAAACAGTGTTAAAATTCAACAGATGTAACATTCAACAGAAACACTGTGATAAATCTGGCACATTTACATGCTGACTAGTCTAACTTTGCACTGTTTAATTATTAGACAGTATTAGTAAATCTGCCCAGTTGTGTGATGCAACAAGGCAGTGAGCCAAAACACACAAGTAAATCAACTAAAGAATGTTGGAAATTGATTCATTTAAAAATGATTTCTGTTCTGGAATGGGCAAGTCAGAGTCTCGACTTTAAAGGGATTCTGTTACCCAGTTCATGAAGTTTGACTTTGAGCTGAGCCAAGTCACGGGGGTGAAGCAGCATGCAGAGTGACAGTTCCCTCTCTATACACAAAAGGGGAGTTAGTTTTCAGTCCGCATAGTCCTGGCGGGGTGAAGCCGGTACGGGCCACCTCTGTGACTCAGAGCTCAGCAACAAGTCAAACTTCATGAACCTGGTGACATAATTCCTTTAACCCCATCTAGATGTTGTGGCATAATCTGCAGAGGACTGTGCATGCAGGGAATTCCAGAATATTGATGAATAGAAGCACATTTACAGGAACAAATGGTCCAAAATGTTCCTTTACAGCTACATGAAACATTTGATAGAACAGTTTGCTGCTAAAGGGGGATCTACAGGTTATTAAAGTAAAAGGGTCACTTACTTTCACTCCATGCACTTAGATGTTTACTCAATGTGCTTAATAAAATACAAGAGTGGTACAACTTTTTGCGTGTTATTAGTTTAGTTAGGTTATGTCTATAATTATGACTTAGATAACAGAATACATTTTACTAGTAATAAATGCAGAAATCTAGGTAATTTGAAAGGTTCACTTACTTTTTCTTGCAACTGAAAGTAACACACTTCTGGCATAACAGACAATTCTGGCATATTAGTTAAATGTCTGGTTGGTGGGGGTCTGCCTGCTTGAACTTTCACTGATCCTTAGAACTATGAAGGTGCATTCACACTATATCCTCTCTAAAGTAATGTCTTGGCCTTCTTCCATGGCATGCATTGTGTAGATTGCAGGCCCTCTGTTTCCTGTCCACCTTTCCTGACTCAGCCAATGCCTTCCTTTGAAGCCATTGAGTCCATTTGTGCAGCGCCACGGTCTTCCCAAGCAGCAAACTGGAAGAGGCCTATTTCCTGCCCAACTGAATAGTTAAAGGGGTTGTCCCGCGCCGAAACGGGTTTTTTTTTTTTTTAAACCCCCCCCCCGTTCGGCGCGAGACAACCCCGATGCAGGGGTTAAAAAAACCACCCGCACAGCGCTTACCTGAATCCCGGCGGTCCGGCGTCTTCATACTCCCCTGCTGAAGATGGCCGCCGGGATCCTCTGTCTTCATGGACCGCAGGGCTTCTGTGCGGTCCATTGCCGATTCCAGCCTCCTGATTGGCTGGAATCGGCACGTGACGGGGCGGAGCTACACGGAGCCCCATTCAGAAAAGAAGAAGACCCGGACTGCGCAAGCGCGGCTAATTTGGCCATCGGAGGGCGAAAATTAGTCGGCACCATGGAGACGAGGACGCCAGCAACGGAGCAGGTAAGTATAAAACTTTTTATAACTTCTGTATGGCTCATAATTAATGCACAATGTACATTACAAAGTGCATTATTATAGCCATGCAGAAGTGTATAGACCCACTTGCTGCCTCGGGACAACCCCTTTAAGACAGGTAAGCAACCAGAGTACTTTATGGCTGTCACTATCTCAGTACTCTATGGCTGAGCGTACCTGAGATTTCAAAATATTTTCAGTAGCAGCCCAGGTCCTCACTGGCCTCTGCTTTGCTGCTCTTACATCCGCATTGAGCTCTATCAATTCAGTTTTCTATGTAGATTTTCCTATTTTCCTGCTGCCTTGCTTATTGCAATTCACGTACAGTTGGTGGGCATGTCCTAAGCCAGCCATTCTGCCAGTACTCTACTGGGTGGGACTTCCGCTCCTACACTCCCAATGCTGCCTAGCAAAGCCCTGCTCCAATCATTTTCAAGTCAGCATCTGAATACCCACCCCTTTGTAGCATGTAGTATCAAGCAGGGTCCCCATGTCGGTTACTTGCCAAATGCCTAACGACAGGCAGTGGATTGCAAAGGTGCTGGAAGAAAGAGCCCCAGTGTCAGGCACTCCAAACTTGATTTTCAGTAGTAAAAATAAAAAGTGTCTAGCTGGAGTATGTTGCAAGTTTAACGATACACACATAGGCTTTTAGATGAGCATAAGTTGGGTGAAAAGTTAGTGTCAATATAATATCACTTTTTTATAGACGCTGTATGACAATATCTGTTGGCACTGTGCATTACAGCTCATTAACATCCATTTTATATACTGCTGAAATAATCTGGTTTTAAAGTGGATGTGTCAGCTTATTATGCTGCCGTGTGCATGCAGGCAACACAATACAGCTACAGGTTCATACTTTCAGTATCCAGAATGGTACAAAAATGTTGTATCGTTTGACTACCAAAAGTGCTGAAAGAATACATGGAACACATAGTTTATGAATTTGGTGTATTAATGAGGAAAGCGCTCCCTTGTTTATATAGCTGTCTGTCAGTCATTGCCCTGAGGAGTGGTGGAGGAGAGCTTTCCTCATAAATGCACATTAGACTAAGGCCTCCTTCACACAGGCGACAAAGTCACGCGATTTTCGAGCAGGGCGATGCAACTTTGACAGTAGGAAATACTACTGTTAAAACCTAATCTAAGCCCTAGCTGCAGGGGAAAAAAAACAAAACACATACATCACTTCAGAAGTGCTCTCCGCTGCCAAAACTTCTCCCTGGGTCCCAGCACTGTCTCTCTGCATCATCTTCTGGCCGGGGATTGAAAAATCCCTGCCTCCTGGAAGTGTTGGCCGTGATTGGCTGATGCTTAGCCAATCACAGCCAGTGCTCGATGAATAGCTGAGATTGAACCAATCACTGGGATAACTGTTGGGCATTTAAAGGGGTATTCCAGGCACAGACTAACATTTTAAAATCTAACGTGCATCATCACAATAAGGGCTTAGTCACATGAACGTATGCTGGCCGCGTTTTCACAGCTGGCCAATATACACAACTATCTGATGCATTGGATTTAAATGCATCAGTTCGGATGGCCGATTTTCCATGCGTATAAACAGCCGGCCCAAAGAGATAGCGCATACTGTGCGCATTCCGAACGGCCATTTTTACACCGGCTGGAAAAGATAGTTCTGGAACTATCTTCCGGCTGGAATATGGCGGCCAGTCCCATAGACTCCTGCCGGAAAAAGGAGGTGGGAAGGAGTTTAGCAGCATCTCTGCTAAACTCCCTCCCCCTTCCCGCCCTTTGCTGGCTGCCAGCAATGGGAAGGGCGGACGCTAGTGTGCTAAAGTCCCACCCCCTCCCTCTTGTCAGCAGCTCCTATAGGCTAGAGCGGAGAGGGGGAGGAACTAGCTCTGCTAAGCTCCCGCCGCCTCCCCTTGTCGTAAGCTAGCAAGGGTCGCAAAGGGGATGGGAGTTTAGCAGAGCTAAAGCTCCCCCTCCACCCGACAGTATCCCGTGGCTGTGGCGTATATGCACCGCAGCCTCGGACATCTGAACGGGTGTTAAAATGACAGCTGCATCTCTTTCATGCTATTTTCAGCCATGCTGTGACTGTGATATGGCAGCCTGAAAAATCACAGTGCCCGTGTAAAGGAGCCCTAAGTCACTTTGCAATAGGTTTACTGTACCTGGTCTAACTACTCTGTCTATGCCATGTGACCCTCCACCTGAAAAATATCTCCACCTTCTCTGACATCTCCTAGTCATTTGTTACTTCCTCCTCTGTCCATAGCCTCCAACATCCTGTGAGCAGTGCATGATGGGAGGACAAGAGCGGAAGCTATTCAGCAGACTTTCTCTGGAACTTCGAATGAGAGGGAGGTTGGTGCTAGTAAGCTGCAGGACCTGTAAGCTGGGGGCGGAGCTACAGTGCTGGGTGGTAAGCAAGCTCTGTATATGCTGGATGTTGCAGGTAACAGTCTGTTGCTGTATTTACTGTGGAAGTGATGCAGATCAGCGACAGATCAGTACATAATGAATACGAGCGACCAGAGCGGTAAATAAAAGGTACAGATTGCCGCTACTTATCTGTACCTCCTAGATTTCAGCATTTTCAGAATTTCCATTTTTTGCCTGGAAACCCCCTTTAAGCGCACTACAATTGTCCAGTGTAAGAAGACCATAAGATTATTTCTAATCACCGGGAGTTACAGCCTGTACTGGAGCTTATTCTCATCCAGAGCTGCATTTACAATTCTACTGCTTGCTGTTTGAAGCAGTCCTCGTTAACAGACACATCCCTTAATGGCTTAGCTGAGCGCTTATAATGCATCAAATGACTGTACAGTGCCTGGTGTAATGACTGCTGTACCAGAATTAAAATGATTTGACCTACCTTTGAGACAGTAGGGATTTCTGGGAAATTTCAGCTCACAAGCAAGTAGAATTGGATACAACTGTAGTTTAAGTAACTCAGGATTCAACAGCGATAAGCAAAACACCAGCGGTTTCTGCATATTTATAGAACGTGTAGTAGACAATGTAACACTTACACTCCTGGTTTTAAAGGTTATGTCTTATCTATTTAAGGGCACGGCTGAATTGTCAGTGATTAATGAATTCTATGTAAAACTATTTGGGAACCTGTGAAAATAAATGAATACAAATTTTCACTATTCCTGGGGACCAGCTTCATACAAAAAATGTAATTCTATCCTTTAATCAGCTGCAAGCTTCAAAAGGTAATCCTCCTAAGTACATAGCGTTTTCCTGCTCAGTACAGATTAATTGGGCTCTGACCTCCAAGCGTCTTACTGGCAATGTAAAGAAACCGTTCAGTTCCTAGCAGCTTCCAAAAGCTTTCAGGAATCACAGAAATAATGTGCTTTCAGAATGATTGTGCAAGTATTTCACTGCAGTGTATTATTACCAGCTAGAGATGCTAGCAATGTGGAAGGATATCATGCATTTATTATGCTAAATCAGGTTATACGCTGCTGCATTGTGTATATTCCACATTTAAACCACCAATACAATGGTAATAGGGCACAAAAGATGTACATCACTCTAATAATACAGGGTGGAGTCAAAATGACTGATCCAGCGCTATATCTTAATGGTGACTCAACTGGTGTCCTATATTGCAGTAACCGTAGCGTAATTGAATAGGAAGGCATGGGTGCTACACGATGGGCGCACTGAAACATGGATTTCAATTTTGTATTGTAGCCCTTGTTAGAGATAGAGAATAAAACCCAACTGCAAAGTTGAAGCATGTCAGAAACAGAAATTCGGTTTCCAAATCTCTCTAAGGCCTTTCTCACGCAACCGTATATAAGCCGCTACTTAGCGATGTAAAAGAAAAAAAAACGCTCAAAAATCGCGACCACCTGAAGCACTAGATTCCAGTGTATTCATTCAGATGAACGATTTTTGGACACGACAATTTTATACACAGTGTCAAAAGATATGTCTTGCCCTATCTTTTGCCAAGGTACGCAGGAAGCTCCCATTGACTTCAATGGAACCGGGATAAAAAGGGAGGGGGAAGGAGTATAGCTGCGCCCAACGCTGGGAAAAAAAGACAGCTGACTATAAGTAAAAAACATGTTATTCAGCACTCATACACGCTTAATATCTGCAAAAAAATGCATAATTTTTTTTTATACCAACCACATAAAAATACAAGGTTCTTAGTGCACGATTTGATCAAATCCATATATGCCTATCTGCCACGTCAAGGCAAACCTTTATGGATGGGTTCCTAGCTCTATAGACACTTGTCTAGGTTAAAAAGTCTTTACATGAATGGGAAATCTGAGTATCTGACTATATACTATCACTAAACCACCTAAGACAGATGGGAAAATGGAGTGCATGACAAAAGTACAGGCGGCAAAAAAATACCTCGTTGTAACGAAAACCATCAAAAATCCTATTGACTTACACCTATGGGGCATAACATTTAAACAGCCTGCGTAATATTGGGTCTCCCTCATAATGCCAAAATAGCTCTGACGTATCAAGACATGGATTCTACAACACCTCTGGATGTATACTGTCGCATCGGGTACTAAGACGTAGCAGTGGATTCCTTAAAGGGGTTGTCCCGCGCCGAAACGGGTTTTTTTTTTTTTTTCAACCCCCCCCCCACCCCCCCCATTCGGCGCGAGACAACCCCGATGCAGGGGTTAAAAAAACAACCCGCACAGCGCTTACCTGAATCCCGGCGGTCCGGCGTCTTCATACTTACCTGCTGAAGATGGCCGCCGGGATCCTCTGTCTCCGTGGACCGCAGGGCTTCTGTGCGGTCCATTGCCGATTCCAGCCTCCTGATTGGCTGGAATCGGCACGTGACGGGGCGGAGCTACACGGAGCCGGCATTCTACACGAGCGGCCCGATAGAAGACTGCAGAAGACCCGGACTGCGCAAGCGCGGCTAATTTGGCCATCGGAGGGCGAAAATTAGTCGGCTCCATGGGAACGAGGACGCCAGCAACGGAGCAGGTAAGTATAAAACTTTTTATAACTTCTGTATGGCTCATAATTAATGCACAATGTACATTACAAAGTGCATTAATATGGCCATACAGAAGTGTATAGACCCACTTGCTGCCGCGGGACAACCCCTTTAAGGCCTATAAGTTGTGAGGTGGAGCCGAAAGGCTTTTAACATGCTGCCTTATATTCCCCACACCTTGACAGGTGCCATTGTTACCAGATTATCAATGTTGTTCTGTTTTAATGTCAAGGCTGATGGATATATATTGGGTCCATCACGCACCCAGTGTTTTACTAGATAGAATACGGCAGCGTGCTATTCTGTCCTTCAAAAGTCATCATAAACCTGGCAGGCAAGAAATAACTGGTGTGAACAGAACAAACCTCCACAGACGGGGCTATATACTGTAAGAGAAAAATAGTCCCGTCTGCACCCTATTACTACATAATAGCATACTGGAACTGTAAGGGCTTAAACCTACGAGCTTATGCTCAAATACACTCATCGCAACGGAACGTATTTGCGCATGAACAAGTTAGAAGTCTTTTTTTTTACTGTTCAAACCCTGGTTACATATTTGCCCTATGAAAGATATTTTTTGTGCACGTATCAGCGTATTTTACTGTACTTTTTGTGCCCACAGGACAGGGTTTTTGACATAGGACACAACCACACCCCGATTTATGGCTATTTAGCCTAATGAGTTCCAAATGTGTTTTTTTTCATTGGAATTGCGCAGCGTATCGCGCATCTCCTTGTGTATTGCACACACATTTGCGCACTCCCCATAGACTTCTATGGGAATCTTTGTTGCGCAAATGCACACAAAAGTAAAGCGTGCTGCATCTTTTTCCGTGCACGAAATCAATAGGTTCCATTCTTTGCGTATTGCGCACACAAATCTTGCACACACGCAAAAACGCGTGCTATTACATACGCAGATAATTGTTTTGCCTGGAAATTGTTTGAGATTGATTGAACGATCGCTTTTTACATGCAACAACTGGGATGTAAAAGGCAAATATGCGACTCCATTACACAAATACGTGGCTTAAATGAGAGCGTAATTGCGCTTCCGCCCATGTGACAACGGCCTAACACTTTTTTTCAGCTGTCTTGTGCTTAGAAATGATCAATTAGCTTACACAACCCTACAGACAGACCGCAAACAGGAACAGGCTGCTTCCTCTCATTGCCAAATGTTCTGTACGTCCCTCCAGCGTGCTCAAACCGTGAGATGCACATTTACAGTCCCCTTGCTGCTGTAGATTTCTCACCGCAGAACTAGACTTTTCTTTGATTCAGTTGTACATATTTCTGAATATGGAGTTATAAAAAGCAGCTGACAAAGAAGAAATTAGTGCATGACTAGAGCCGGCCACATATATACTATATAACCTGCTTCACCTACATTGCTAGTGCAAGAAAAAAAGGGTCACATAAAAGTGGCAATCTAAAAAATACACCAGCCTTGTACGTGGCCTACGAGCCCGTTCACACGGCCAGATTTTCTGCCCGCATTCAGGCTATATTTTTTGCTGACGGTATACACAACCATTGAATGAAATTTGTGCATTCAAAAGCATAAAAAAAATCTGTTGGCGACCAAAGTAGCCCTATAGGTCTATGGGAGTGTAAAAAACGGCAGTGAAAAAGGGTGTTAGGGCTTAATCAGACAAGCATGTTTAATCGCAATTTTGCACACGAGACAATCCGGCCTACAGTACGTGGAGAATGTAACCCATGGATTTTAATGGGTTCATTCTTACTTCTTCTTTTTTTGTGCCTGCTGTTTTCTCGGGCGCAAATAAATAGGACCTGCTCGATCTTGTGAGAGCCCCGTAGAGGTCTATGGATTCTCCTTTGGCCTCCTTTAGCATCAGGAGATTTCCCAGCTTGCAGCTATAGGCACATCAGAGATGTACCCTAAAATGTTTACAGTCCCATTATTTATGCATCATTTATTGCAATATGATAGATTCAACTTCTTAATATACGCTTGATCTGTGGTACAATATCAGATATTCTGGTTTATCAGACAGTCAGATAAAGCTATATAAAACTGACTTATGAGGGCTCCCACCCACTAGCGTTTTTTTACTGCGAAATTCGCAGCGGTTTTTTTTTTCTGCAGGGGTCTTTGGGCTATGGGAGTTGTAAAGCTAAAATCGCGATTGCGCAAAATCGCGATTTCGCGGTAAATCGCGATTTTAGCTTTACAAGTCCCATAGACCCCCTGTAGAAAAAAAAAACGTGCGAATTTCGCAGTGAAAAAAAAACGCTAGTGGGTGGGAGCCCTAAAGCAGCTTTAGGCCGGCTGCACACTGCAGCAAATACCTTCCACAGCATGCTATGGAAAAGCGCTATTTCCTACACACGAGTGGAAATCAATTGCGATTTTCCGCTTGTGGAGGAAAAATCGCAGCATGCTCTATTTTAGTGCGGTTTCTGCACGGATGGCTTTTATTGAAGTCAATGGAAGCCGTCTGACCCGTGGCCCATCCACAATTAACGTTGTGGACAGGTTGTAGACAGGTCACGGATTCCTCGTCCTCTCCTAGCAACGGCATGGGAAAATCTGTACTGCGCATGTCCGAAGGCTTGTCAGCCAGACCATACCCAGTACAGATAAGAAGAAAGGAAGACAGGTACATGGGAATCACCGGCCAGGCACAGGATCGGATTCTGGTGCGGGATCCTGCATCCGGAATCCGACCTGGTCGTGTGCAGCCGGCCTTAAGGCCCTTTTACATGGGTCGAGTGTCAGGCAAACGATGCTTTACATTCGTCTCCACACATACACGCTCTAGTGCTAGTATCGCTGACTCTCCGACAGAGCGGTCAGCAGGAGGTGGGGCGATTGCAGAAGATTTCACTCCTCGCTCTCCCCCACCCCACTCTATTCACTGTAAGCAGCGGCCATACACTACTGAACGGCTGCGGTTTACACTGAACTATCGTCGTTTAGCTCATCATCCATCGTTTATACAGCATGAACGATGGACGATGAGCTGATCGCTCAGTGTAAATAGTAGCCATTCAGTACTGAACTGCCGCTATGTTTAGTCAATGGAGAGGGGCGGGGAAGCATGAGGAGAGAAATCTCCTCCAGCCGCCCCACTGTGAGCCAGTGATAATAGCTCCTGCGCAGCAGCATGGGAGCGAGTACATGCGGGGACGAGTGTCGGGAATCATTTGCCCGACATTCGTACCGTCTATATGGGCCTTATTACAGTTCTTCCCTGATAGCACATGTCAAAGGGACATAAGAATTGGGAGTGTTGAATTTAAACATGGCCAATCCTTTGTTCCCAAGAGATAAGTCACTGCCAAAGTTTGGCAGTGACATACTCTCTTTTATTCAATGAAAGCATACGTACACTGAACAAACTGAGCATGCATAATGTGTGCTTGTTCAGCCAATAGTTATCTAAAGGGATCTTTACATGAGACGACTATCAGCCAAATATGCACTCAAAAGAGCAAATTGAAACGATAGATGTTCAATGTAAATATGGCCACTAACACGGTGACCAGTGATAGGTCACTAGTAGAGATGAGCGAACCTACTCGGTCACGCCCCTTTTTCGCCTGAGCACCGCGATTTTTGAGTACTTCCGTACTCGAGCGAAAAGATTCGGGGGGCGCCGTGGGTGAGTGGGGGGTTGCAGCGGGGAGTGGGGGGGAGAGGGAGAGAGAGAGGGCTCCCCCCTGTTCCCCGCTGCTACCCCCCGCTCTGCCACGCCTCCCCCCGCCCCCCCCCAGCGCCCCCCGAATCTTTTCACCCGAGTACGGAAGTACTTGAAAATCGCGGTGCTCAATCAAGTAATTACTCGAAACGAGTATATTCGCCTATCTCTAGTCACTAGACATTTTGTATGAGCTTACCAAAAAATAGTCGCTGATTGATCAAAAGTCGTCTGGTGTAAAGTCATAGTCATTCGTATTTGAACGACTAACACGTGGATTTGCATGGAGATCCCTTCTATAAATGATATCTCGGCAAACAACTAACGACCAATCATCGCTCTGTGTAAAAGCAAACAAACGGCTACCATTCGTAAACTTCAACAGCTTTTCTGAGCAATAGTTAGTCTGTGTAAAGGTACCTTTCTATAGGTGGGTACTGCCACCTATAGAAAGCTTTCTCAATAAATGTCTCCAATCCTCCACAGTCAAGGAAAGGGAATGTATAGACCTGAGTGCTTCTGTAACATTTACATGTTAAGCTGTGTTCTGTACAGATGGAGGGGAGGAGGACAGAATTTGTAGAATATGTATTGGGAAAGCCATCTTACTCTTCATGATTAAGAGGGATAGACAGAAATTTTAAACAGCCTAGAATAATTGATAAATAATTAAGTCTGCTTCTATAATTCCTTTTTTAATTAGAGATATTCCCTTATAGGAGCTTAGCTAGGTGCCAGGCTTTCTTTTTCCTGGGGCAATGATTCAGTTCACTGTTCTAGCTCGGTGCATAAATGCCTTATCCAAGACATGGCTTGTTGAAATCCCCTTCACATCTGCACACACACCTAAAGTACCCCAGCGACACTCAGGAGGGTTAAACTAACCAGCACTAGGTCAGTTTTCTGGAGGTGACATATGTGAGGGCTGCTATTAGTATGTAACGCGCATCTTGATCTCTATTCTAAATACATAGTTTAATTCATAAAAAATAAGTTGTCCCGTTATAAACTATTTAAGGCCTATTCTACAACCCCAACTGATCGGCTGTTCACCCGGCTGCTGCACTTATGCAATGAGTGGATTTCTGCTGGAAGCAGACAGCTCCGCTCTTACTGCAGTGGCTGGTTTTAGTATTGCAGGACTGAAGTGAAGGGGAATTTGGCCTACAATACCAAGCCTAGCCACTTTAGTAAGAACGGAGCTGTCTGCTTCTGCAGAAATCAGCTCAGTGCACCAGTGCAGTAGTCTGGCGAACAGAAGATTAGCGGAGCTCCTCGGCGATGGACTCCTGTCAATCTACTATTGATGACCAGTCCTGAGGATAGGCCATGAAAAGTTTACGGACAGACAACTTCTATAAGTAGGAAAGCTGTCCTTAATAAAAGCTATGTTTTAATAATTACTGTAAAACTGTCTAACATTACATTCTGGCAGTTTATTTCATTAAACATACAAACATTATGTAGAATGTTGAAGGATTTTTCCTTAGGATAGGTCATCAATATCAGATCAGTGGGGGTCTGCTGCTCAAGAACCCTACCGATCAGCTGTTTTGAGGAGGCTGTAGTGCTTGCTTGAATGCTGCAGCCTCCTCTCAGGTATGTGATGTAATATTCATTGGACACATGGCCTAAGACCAGCTCAGTTCCATTTAAGTGAATGGGATTGAGCTGCTATAACAAGTACAGCCACTATACAATGCACGGCGCCATGCCTGGTATGCAGTGAAGAGGCTCTGTTGCTCACCTGAGTGCTGTGGCTTCTTCAAATACCGTGCTTCCCCGATAATAAGACTTACCCAAAAATAAGCCCTAGCTAGACTACATGGAAAAAAAAATACTCACCAATAGACATCGTTCAGGTCCCTCGCGCTGGGCTGCAGCACTACTGCAGGCTGCCATGTGCTCCTGAATGCTGACAGAGCATTTCTTCCTGGTAGCAGGGCTTGAATACTCTGCCTCACGCAACCTAATGCTCTGATTGGTTAATCAAGCGCCACGTCAGCCAATCCGAGCCATTCATTGAATTAAATCATTGAATGGCTGTGTGTTAAGGCTGCGCATCTGGGACTTGTGGTTCTACAGGTTTTCTTTGTGCACACCTTCACAGGTAGGGGTTAATTGAGCTGGCTGGGTGTGGTATTCCCCATCAGCCTATCCCCCTTGTCTGTTGCAGATAAATACCAGCAACCCTTGTAAGAGATTGCTGGTCATTTTAGTGCTGTACTGTTACTCCTACTCAGAGCTGGTGTTTGCATGCTTGTCTGTAGTGTCTCTCTCCTCCCCCAAAGATGGTCTGGGCACCTGCTGCTCCTTCTTTCCTTGCGTTCTGGGGTGCGTACATTGTGTAGTGTGTGTTACAGTGACCACACATGTGCAGGCACCCGCAGGTTTCTCCCTATTCCTGGGCAGGTGCGGCCCCCAGATGTCTGATGTCTTGTGTGTGTCAGATGGGTGATGCCTGACACTGTTCCCTGTATGTCAGCACGGTGGCTGACTTTCTATTCCCCTGGTGTGAGCACACTTGGACTGGCTATGGTTTACCATCAGTATGCATGTAAGCTCTGGGTGCGGTTCCCCGTTATATGTTGTTTTCACAACTATGTATGTTGGTGTGAACAGTGACGTGTGTTATGTCTGTGCAAGTGGCCAGACGTGCTCTATGTGCAGTCCTGTTCTATGTTCAGTGTGTATGAACAGTGTCGTGTCCTACGTGTGTTTTGTGCACTTCTCTAGGTTCCTGATCAGGGATAGCTAAGTCTTAGATGAAGATAGTGGAGCCGACCTTATCAGGACGATTCCCCCGCTTTTAGGCAGGGGTGCTCCACTTTCCCTGATTAGTAAGGGACAGGGGTCCTTCCATCATTGCCTGGAGAGGTGCAATTGGTCCTTGCAATACTATGTGTGTGATTGCGGTTTTAAATGAACACGCGTGCGTCCGTTCTGACCAGTGGCGCCTTAGTGCGCCGAGCGGACGTAACATTGTGATTGGTTATTCAAGTGCCGCGTCAGCCAATCAGAGCTAGTGCTCGATTAACCAATCAGAGCATTAGCTTGCTGGAGGCGGGGTATTCAACCCTGCTACCAGGAAGAAATGCTCTGTCTGCGTTCAGGAGGCCATGGCAGCCTGCAGCAGTGACGGAGACCAATGCGAGGGCCCGACCACCGGCTACTAGGTGAGTATTATAAAACAGTCCTCTGAAATAAGACACTGTGCCTCTTTTGGGCAAAAATTAATATAAAACAGTGTCTTATTTTCGGGAAAACACAGTAGCTGATTGCGGAGTTCCACGTGGCAGACCCCCCACCTATCAGATAATAATGGCCTATCCTCAGGAGGATCAGTCATCAATATTAGTCACAGAAAACCCCTTTAAGATGTAGTGCCAGTGATCTGCATGCCATGAACATACGCTGTTCTCTAGTGGACTCTATAGTAGGAATTATCTGGGTCAGTCATCTCTCTCATATAGGAAAAGGGCACCATTATGCAGAATGAGGAATGTAATATCCATGACAGGAGGACACTTACCATTACAAACACAAATGCTATGTCCAACAATATTTGGGCTCCCTCACATGGGCGACTTTGTGTGCGGTTTTACTCGCGTAAAATTTACAATGACCATACGCAGATAGAACCCAATAATGTCAGTGGGATTATACAGATTTTACAATTTTGCACGCGCAAAAAAATATATATAACATGCTCTATCTACATATTTGTGCACCAAAGGTCCCCAAAGAAATCTAAACTGGGTTGTGTTCGTCTGCCGCGCGCAAATGGACATGCATGTATTGTACTTTTTGCGCACGCAGGGCACCGACACACGTGCAAAAAAGAAACGGGTTATAGCGCAAATACGTTGCACTGAGACGCGCACAAGAGCGCATACACCCGTGTGAAGCCGTCCTTTGAGAGACTGCTAGATCTGACTATCATATTCGTAGTTGTCTACAGCTGGGTTTACAAATAAAGGCTCTGGTCTGAGAACCACACCAAAAAATAAGAACTCGCACCTTTGACGTGTGGTTTGTGGTGTGGTTTTGAGGGAGGTTTATCTGTGAGAAATGTTCCTAGAACTAGACCTTCAGAACATGCATCGATGTTACTTGCATTGTCGGAGGTCGCGTCTCATCAACCTGAGGACGTCCTACTGCAGTATAATAGGTAAACTGTACTGGTAGGCTCATACATGACTTCTGTAATTCTGTAATTGAAATGTTGAATGTTGAAATGTAGCTGCTTTTAGTGCCCATGCTACTACCTCTTCACCGGCAATAAAAGCCATGTGTGCCCTGAAATACATAAGACAACGTACAATAGAGAAGTAGAAATTAGTATGAAGAAGATCCACTGGTTCAGGATATCAGTTAGGGTCTAAGATCTTGGATGTCTATTATCATGCAGAGAGGAAGCAGTTAGCTCCAACCTCTGTGTAGTGGCCATTGCTGGCAATTGCAGGTGCAACTGACATTGATTTTAATGAGAGCGGTGCTTGAATTACCAACACCGGCCACTACACAGGGGTCAGAGCTAACTGCTTCCACTCCACATCCCTGTGTGTGTTAGGGCGCTGACAGAGGGTGCTCAATCAGCTGATCAGCCAGGATCAGAGTGGTGGATCCCAAACGATCAACTATTGATGACCTACCCTGTCCTATCCCATCCTCCAAGCACTATCATTACTACAGTGCATATGACATCAGTACTGATGAGCCATGGCCACACTGTTGTGCTCTTCGTAGCCTCTTTGTCCTCTGGCTAATAAATGAGTCCTGAATGGGAGGGCTCCCCTATATTAAGGGGTTTGCCCAAACCCACTAAGTTTTGTACAAGCAGTCATGCTCACCTTACCAATCACCTACGACTCCTGGCATGACACTTCCCAGGGCCCCCCAGATGGTCTCTGTTCACTAGTTGTAGTGCTGATGTTTTGACACAACCAAAGTCAACCTGCAGCCACTGGTTGTAGTCACATGTCGTGTTGACTTATCATCACTGAAGTTGGGTGAACAAAGACTGGCGGGAGAAACAGCACTCATTGGCATGGAAGTAACAGAGATTTGGTAAGATTAATATTCCTCCATGTGTTACTTTGTAGCATTGCAAGCTGTTTGTTAAAAAAAAAAACAAATCATGGGGCTGGAAAAAAAACCGTAACTCAGAATTCCCCAGCAATAGATTTGAAAATGGGTTTTCTTAACCAGATGACCCCCTTAAAGCAACCCCAGTTCTGTACACATTATACAAATTGTTCATGCCTACTAATGTACTAGGACATATCAGTCGATGCAATAATGGCAGTTTTCTGGTGTTATTGCCTTGAAAATAATGGCATTTATGCTGAACACACCTATCAACGCCTTCCCTGCTGCCACGTTTTCCTATATCTGCATTATCTTTGCATTGGGTGCACCTGATTTTCATACATTTTCTACCAGCTCTGTGCAGAAAAATAGCAATGAACTGCAGCAGCCATAACTTGGTGTTGTCGGGTAGGTGCACAATATTCCTCAGTTGGCATGTGTCATTTGAGAAATGCGGTGCATACTGATACCTTATATATGCACCATATGGCACACACAAATTAATTATCACCCTTGTTTACCATCTGCCATGCACTACAATACTGTAATGTGAAAGGTGACTACTCTGGTGTGTAGAAGAATGTGGAGGTACAGTGTGGTCCAATCTAAGGGTAGAGCCCATTGCTAGTAATGTTCCGGCCACTTCACAGAGGTCAGAGCAAAGACTTCCGCTCTGACCCCTGTGTAATTTCGGCACTGTCAGCGGGCGCACAATTAGCTGATCAGTCGGGTCCTGGGCGACAGACCCCAGCCAATCAACTATTGATGACCTGTCCTGAGGCTAGGTCATCAGTAATATTGCCCAGCAAACCCCTTTAAAGTCACTAGTTTCAATGGGCTTTTTTGGCCGATAGTTGGCCTGTTTAAAAATACCCTAAACAGGCAGAAGTTAATTTATGAATGAGTGCCTGTTCATAGTGAATGAAGGCAGGCGGTGGAAAGAGATCTCCGGCACACTTCACCTCCATTCACTGGACAGCTATTGCCCATGTGACAGTCGTTGGGATGACCATTGTCCTCCCTAAAAGTACTCAGTTGGCAGTGCTGCTGTATTGGGAGAAAGCTGAAGGGGGCGCTGCACTTTCCTAGCACCATGGCTCTTTCTTTTTCAGGATTGGTGAGGGTGCCAGTGGTTGCACCCACACTGATCACTCAGTCATGCAGTCACTGTTATTGGTGAGAAGAACAAGCCCTTTAAATGAAACCTCCTTCTTCTCCCTGTCATGGCAGCTGACAAGGAAGCGCTGCTGTGCCAGCTTCTCCAGTTCTGCTCAGCATCCCCCGAGGCAGCAGGAAGAAAATACCTGCATGGTGTACCCAGAGTCTGCCAGTCCTAAGACATGTGTACAAGAAGAACAGCAGCAGTGAGGTGCCAGTGTCTGCCTACTTGTGCAGCTGCCATCTCTGTGCCACACATAACTCCAGTGCCCGCAGTAGTGGCAGCTGAAGTTTGTTATTCAGAGCGTGCTGTGTTGCAGTTGGTAAGGAGTGCGGGTGGGCGTGGCCTGGGGACAGTGGGCGTGGCCTATGTAACCTTGCAATGAATGTAATGCACTGAAGCCCAGACACTATAAACACATGCTGCCAGGTACTCAGTGATCTGCCGCAGATCCCGGCCATCAGCCGGACCGCCGCAGTCTACACAAAGACACCATGAACGGCTTCCCCTCCGAGGACTTACACCGGGATAGTGGGGGAGAGGTCACCTCCCCTACCGCTGCGGCCGCCCCACCAGTCCCCTCGGTGGCCCTGGGGCCCCTGAACGGGCAGCTGTGCTGTCTGCGGGATGAGGGAGAGAGGTGCAGCCGGCCTGCGGGCAATGCCAGCTTCAGCAAGAGGATCCAGAAGAGCATTTCTCAGAAGAAAGTCAAGATCGACCTGGACAAAACAGTAAGTGCTCAGCATGGCACGGGCTGCCCATTGTGTGCGGTGCCCACCTTACTGCTGCTGCCCGTTGTGTGCGGTGCCCACCTTACTGCTGCTGGGCATTGTGTGCGGTGCCCACCTTACTGCTGCTGGGCATTGTGTGCTCGGAGTTTGGGATTAGCTTTCATTTCCCTGCCAGCAGCATCGGGGACGGGAGGCCGGCGGAGGGAGGAACTACTGTACTAACTAGTCCGCCGCAGTGCAAGAGGGATGGAGTCCTCATACTACAGGGACACTGGAAACACTGGGACTCACTGTACAGGGGGCACTGGAAACACTGGGACTCACTGTACAGGGACACTAGAAACACTGGGACTCACTGTACAGGAACGCACTGGAAACACTGGGACCCACTGTACAGGAACGCACTGGGACACTAAATACTGGGACTCACTGTACAGGGACACTGTAAACACTGGGACTCACTGTACAGGGACACTGTAAACACTGGGACTCACTGTACAGGGACACTAGAAACACTGGGACTTACTGTACAGGGACACACTAAACACTAAGACACTGTTAACACTGGAACTCACTGTACAGGGACACTGGAAACACTGGGACTCACTGTACAGGGACACTGGAAACACTGGGACACACTGCAGGTACACTGGAAACACTAGGGCTCACTGTACAGGGACAGACGTAACACAGAGACACACTGTACAAGGTGTATGGACTTACTGCACAGGGACGCACTGTAAACACAGGGACACAGTATTGGGACACACTGTACAGGGACTGGCACTGTATATATACACAAGGAGACACACTGTACATGTGTACAGACAGACAAGCAGGTATATACACAGAGTACATATACACATATGGAGCCGCACATGATACATGTACACACAACACCCCATGTCACCCAGCTGCTTCCTGTCACTGGGACCTCCATGTGTGCGACCGTGTCATACAGGTAATTGCCGGCTATTGTTCCCTGTGTGCAGCCACCGCTGTACGTGTCACCTCTCTTACTGCTTATGGATCTCACCCAGCAGGCTTAACCCCACCGCACAGCATCCTGTGATTTGTAGTCCGCAGTTCAGTGTGTGAGAAGTTAGCTGTGAAAGCTGTAAGTTGTAGGTCGCAGCTCTCCCTGCCTGCAGG
The DNA here is from genome assembly GCF_035609145.1 of Eleutherodactylus coqui. Lineage (NCBI taxonomy): Eukaryota > Metazoa > Chordata > Amphibia > Anura > Eleutherodactylidae > Eleutherodactylus > Eleutherodactylus coqui. The sequence continues at coordinate 108,714,285 of NC_089843.1, read as the reverse complement.
AGCAGCACAGCCTATGACTGCGGGGGAGGCTGCAGTGTGGCCTTCTGTCACTTATATGTCCGGGGCAATACTACACATCTCCAGTATGGTAACCCCTGGGACTGCTGCCTGTCAGCAGGTCCAGCGAGGTGCCACACTGCCTGACAAGAAGGCCCCATTCACACCCGCTTGTTTTATGGCCTTCATGTTTAACTGGCAGAATACGGACAGCACGCGGACCCATTAGAGTAAATTGCTGTAGTCAAATGTGTGTTTTTATGGAAACTGATGTTGTGTGTAAAAAATTTTAAAAACACAGCACGTCCTATTTTGGTTCGTATTCAAGGAAATCACCTGTGAAAACCAAGTGGGAGCGTTAAAAGAATACAATGGAAGCCGTCCGATCTGCGGCCCGCCCGCAATTGACATTGCGGACAGGCCACAGATTCGCGGAAAAGCAGGGGTTTGAAAAAAAAACAAAAAAACCCTCTACTGTGCATGTGCTATGGCGCACCGGCCTGCGCTTCCGCACACATCCGCAGTACAGAAAAAAGAAGCTGCAGCTCCAACCCGGCCGTGAATGCTGCAGAGTTTCCATAGTGGATTTTGTTGGTGAAAGTCTGCAGTAGTTACAGCCCAAGCCGTACGTGCGGAGGGGCTTCACAAAGATCCTTCAAGTCTGGTGAAAAGTTTCTGCAACAAATTTGTAGCATTGTTGAAAAACACTGGATTCTAAATCTTGTAATGCAGGGGTTAAAAGCCACACTAACATGCATGGCAAATCCACATGGGTGGTTTCACACGGGCGAGAAAATCGCACGATTTTCGCCTGATGCGAGAATCAGTAAGAAAGCAGATTATGAAACCAATGACTTACAACAATTTCCTTCCCATCTGCGATGTTTTCATTGATGCCATGTTGAGAGAACAAAAAATCGCAGCATGTTCTATCTGCAATTGCGTTTTTTAAAAAAATTTTATTTCCAGTGTTTCCCTATGGAGCCTGCTTTATGTTGCGGCATTGTGATTTTAATTAGAAAGTCCTATTGACTGTCACGTAAAAAAAACACAGGATTTTTCTCGCGTGATTTTAACACGGGTGGCAGTGATGTAATGCAAGATTATTCTAAAAAACAGCATCGCTGACACTCAAAAATCACAGGAACAATCCTATGCAGGCGGGCATGGGCGGAAATTCTGCGGGAAATCCAGTGTGTAGGGTGCCTTATTGTGGACGTACCCTAAAGCGTATAGCAGACATCTTATTTTTAATGGGCAGACCTGACCAATTCCTTGGGATCTGCCAACTGCTTGTGTCTAGGGGTCTCCAGGCCATTTGTGGAGGGCTGCAGTACTTATCACATCCATTGGTTCCCATGTCAATAAGCATCCACAGAGGAAAAGTGAGGATCAATGTAATAATTGTCTAAATGTCAATAGTATGAACTACAATGTATTCACAATACAACCCGGCGCTTCCATCCTGAGGTCTAGATTATCACTTTTGAGGGCTCTTTGCAGGTTTCACATGAGGGCAGTTTCAAGTTCTGCTTCTGGTAGGCCAGAATTTCTTAATTTACTGTATATCAGAGACTCATTATATATTTATAATGTCCTATTTCTGTAGGAAGGCCTGAACGTTTTCACAGTTAGAGGATTCTAATAAACACTGCACATTCTACCTGCTAATTGTAGCGATTGCACTGTATTTATTTGCTTCCTATTTCGCTACATTGACAAGCAGTATAATAATTCCTGCACACGATGAGTTGGGAGTTCAGGCTTTTGTTTATTAAGATTCTGGGTTTTCACTGCAAACAATATACTATGTAGCCAAATCCAGCTGACACCTGGCATGATGTGTGCTAAGCCTGGCTTCATTATATTTACACTTAGGGTGCGGGCAGACGAGCGTAGGCGTATTTACGTTCGCACGAGCGCAACGTATAATCGCCCGAGCGATCGTTTTTCACCGATCACGACCAGACCTAGAAAGCGTATTTTCGTTTGTTCCTACTTTGCAAACGGTCTTTTCGGTGATCGAATATGCGTTGGCGCGTATTTCGGTCGCATATGTTCTGTTTTTTTTTTCGAATTGCCGTTTTTACGCGCCGTAAAATCGCCCATGTGAACGAATACATTCGAAACCATTGCCTCAGATGGTCACGTATATACGTTTGGTCGCAAAAACGCGCCGTTTATGCGCTCGTCTGCCCGCACCCTTATAGTGTAAGTGGAAAAGGCAGAAGATCTTCTACGAGTCCTTATAATAATGGTTTAGAATTGAGTGGTCGTGATTGGTAAAATATAGTTTTTATTGGAAAATGGTTAGTAAAATCCTGCCAATCTGGTCTGTTGAAAAATCACAGCCATAGGCCCCCTGCACACGAGCGTAAATTCCGCGGCGGGATTTCCGCCGCTCAAAGCCTGCATAGGATTGCGTTAACAAACGCAATCCTATGCAGACGGCCGCGGTTTGGCCACGCAAAATCTCGCGCGGCAAACAAACCGCGGCATGGCCTGTTTCTGTACGGGGCTTGCAGAAATGTCACCCACCCGGCCGCCGGCTCCAGTCTGCGCATGCACCGCCTGCCTGGCAGCCGGCACAGGAAAGAGCCAGGGCCGCCAGGCGTGGGTGAGTACGCGCTCGTCCCTGCACAGGAGCAAGTATCGCTGGCTCACAGCGGGGTGGCAGGAGGAGATTTCTCTCCTCGCTCTCCCTCACCCCTCTCCATTGACATAGCATAGCGGCCATTCAGTACTGAACGGCTGCTATTTACATTGAGTGATCAGCGATCTGCTCATCGTCCATCGTTTATGCTGCATAAACGATGGACGATGATCTGAATGATGATCATTCAGTGTAAATAGCAGACGTTCAGTACTGAACGGGCGCTTTGTTATATCAATGGAGAGGGGCGGGGAGAGAAATCTCCTGCAGCCTCCCCGCCCCCTGCTGGCCGCTCCGTGAGCGAGCCAGCGCTTGTAACTTCCGTGCAACAGCATGGGAGCGAGGACAAACAGGGACAAGTGTCAGGCATCGTTTGCCCCACATTTGTCCCGTGTAAATGGGCCTATACTTGCTGGTATACTTATACAAAATAGGACAGGTAGTATCAGCACATCCCTCAGCATGCAGATGGGCAGATTGCTATATGGATGAGCATTAGACAGTTGATGATCAGACATTACATACTTACTATATATTGAGGGGAAGTGGCTGCTTGGTATTATACTTGTACATCAATAAAGCATACGATTCAGCCTATCAGGTTGCTTGGATCTCAAAAGGGAACCACACTGGCCTGCTCACATCAGCCTCAGAGGTTTCGTTTGGAACTTTCATTGCTGAATTCCTTTAAAAAAACAGGACAAAATATTACTTCATGCATGCTTGTAAAATAACGGACAGCCGTTTGGAAACCCAATGGGTCCTATTATAGTCAATGGGGTCCATTCAGCACCATTTGTTTCCATTGTATGAGAGTTCCATTCAGCCACTTGGTGCTCTTTTCCAGCTTCCATAACAGAGTAGGAAAACAGAACCCATTATGCTAATGTGAATTAGCCCTAAATATGGCTAGAAACACAGCATATGTAGATTGCACTTTTAGTTGGGTATCACAATGCAGTTAACCTGGTCACACATTAGGGGTTTCAGACAGCCTGTCATTCTTGGTTGATCTGTAAGCAATGACATTTTGGATGACAAAGTCATAACTTAACTGGCTTATCTGACAGTATAAAACAGGAAGGGAATGAGTTAAAATTTAAAATAAAAAAGTCATACTCTTTGCTCAGAGGTCCCTGCAGGAGCCCCAGGCCCCACCTGTCCTGGAAAAAGCTGCAGCAGTCCCATGTTGATCATTGTATAAGTGACTAATCAGGCAATCACAGGTTTCAACAGTCATGTGCTGTTCTTAGTAGTATCCTCATTGAAGCTAGTGATTAGTGAAGTGGTCACAGGGCTCCTGTGCTTGGTCAAGTGGAGTATATATATATTTTTTATATTTATTTTAACCCATTCCTTGCCTGTACAATATTTTTGTTTAACTGTCAGAAAACCTCCTTTAAAAAAACAAGTCACAGATTGATCTCTCTCTTGTTTGGGTTTCAATTGGATGGAGATCTGCCTTTTGATATCAACAACTTTTCAAGAACAGCACACAACAATAACTGAAAAAAATCCAACACCGCAGATCCACTTTTCTACGGAACTTTGCTTTTGGTCTGCAGCAGTTAAGGCCCATTTACACAAAGCGATGATCGCTCAAAAATCGCTAAAAAGCGATCGTTTGAGCGATAATCATTGCATCTAAAAATGCGGCCATCGTGCACTGCTAGCTGATCGATAAATTCAGGTCAACCTAAAAATCGTCGTGCGGTCTTATTAGGAAATGTTTCTCAGTGGGTAGTGCCAATAGCAATGTTTCTCGTCAGAGAACAAAGGAGCAGAATGGAGACAGGAGGGCAGCTAAAGGCTTCATTTGAGTAGCTACTTAATACTTTCTGCAAAATGATTGTTCAAAGCTGTTGTTTGAGCGATCATCGGTCTATGTAAATGGAACTTTAGATTTGTGTGTTAGAAAAATTGGCCTTTTTGGTTTTCCGAAATCTCGGGTGTTTATACCATGGAACACAGTGAAAACGGTCATCAAGAAGTGGATCATATTTGGCACAACAGTGACATTACTAAGAACTGGATGTCCCTCAAAAATTGATGAAAAGAGAAAAAAAATTGGTCCAGGGAACTGCCAAGAGACCTAAAACAACATTAAAAGAACTGCAGGAATTTCTAGGAAGCACTGGTTGTGTAGTGCATGTGACAGCCATCTCCCGTATTCTTCATGTGTCTGGGCTGTGGGAGAGGGTGGCAAGACGGAAGCTTTTTCTAGCAAAGAAAAACATATAAGCCAAAACCTACATCAAGTCTGCCAAAAGTATGTGGGAGAACATGTTATGGTCTGATGAGATCAAGGTTGAACTTTTTGGCCATAAGTCCTAAAGATATGTTTGGCGCAAAGCCAACACTGCGCATCACCAAAAGAACACCAGACCTACAGTGAAACATGGTGGATGTAGCATTATGCTTTGTGGTTATTTTCTGCTGCTCAAACAGGGGCTTTAGTCAAGGCCTCTTCTAAAAAGCAGAAGAGGAATTTCACCTTTCAGCACAGCAACGTCACTACACATTTTTTAAGCTATGTACTGATCTTTGCTCCCCTGCGGTGCCATCATCTAGATGGGCGTTCCCACTATGAACGCCACCACGCCCCCTGTTACTAATTGGCATTTGTTGTAATATAAAAGTACTTTATCCCCATACATGTATATGCTTGAGAAAGGGGTCCAGAGCAGTCCTGAAACGCGCTTCACCTGTATCCTAAGGCTTTATCCTTTTTACTGTTTGTGAAAATTTTGGAGAAATAAACCTTTTAACGGAACCATCTGGACATAGAACATTCCTTCTTTTGACCTGAAGTCGTTCCTAGGAGGTATCCCCTGGAAAGAGACCTCCTCCATTACTTCGGCTGGGTTCACACAGGGCGGAAATCCTACGGAAGACTTGCGGAATGTCTGCAGCTGGGCTGCACGGAAATTCCATGAGATTTCCACAGCTGAAGTTCTGAGACATTTGGCGTGGGTTTTGAAAGCGGCTTATTCCGCTGCGACCATCTCTCCCCATAGAGAGAAGAGAGCCCACAGTGGTAACAGTGATACAACTGACATGCCGCAGCTTTGATTTCTGCGCGGCATGTCAGTTTCAGCGCAGCTTGGCCGCAGTGGACTGTCCACAGTGTGTGGACGAGATTTTTGCAAATCTTGTCCACTTTGTGCTTAGTTTCTGAAGATTGCAGGCAGAATTTCCGTCTAGACCACTACCTGAGCAAATAGACTGGAACAGAGGCCGGGAAAGTTTCAGGAAACAAGAGCGCACAAGCCACATAAGCCGCTACTTGAGAACTTGGAGTAGAACTGTTTGCAAAATACTGTTCTCCTGAGGAGACCAGAGATAGGTGAAATGCGTTGGTTTGTTATTAACCAGGAAATGAGCCGTTGCAGTGGAACAGGCTCTGACAATGCAGGGTTTAATGTAGCCCTGCGTAAACAAGCTGTATAGGGAGGAAGTGGCCCATCTGGTTTGTTCAGTTCAGCTGAAACGTGTCGTGTCATTGAGTTTGGTGGAGTTTGTTGTATTTTTAAAGCAAAACCAATAAAAGTTACATTTTAATCTCTTCTTATGGGCATATTTCATTGAGACCACAGTAATTACACACCCAAAAACATAGAGCACATCACAGCTCTTGCCTGTCAGATCTGACTAGACATGGCAATGTGATCCGCCAGTCAGCACATAGTTTATTATAGAGGAATACCTAAAATATAGACAGTGTTGGAAATGCCGCTCTTGTCTGTACTGGAAGGTGAGCAATGTAGAGGTGTTTAATTAGCATATGCATGTTGGAGGGAAATAGCTGATGGCTGTTATGGGCAAAGCTGTGGATTTAAATCACAAAACCCCTTTTAAGGGTGGGCAGGTCATCTGATGAACTTCTATAGACGTCTGCTGTACGAGCAGGTTATGTGAACTCTTATGGAAACAAATAATGGCCTCCTCCATTGTTTCCCAAGAGCATCAGAATGGACTATAGTCTTGGTTTTCTTGCTCATATTACTAGAAATCATCAGATCCTTCTGCTCAAGCATTTGTATTGTTATGAACCAATGTCAGAAGGAGGGCCCACTTCACTTCGTACACCTCGCATCATATGAATTGTGTCTGCATTTCATACACTTTATCATAAGAAATGCATTTGCTATAAGAGCACTGATACATCCAAATGGTTCTTCCTTCTATTCACAGACAGTCGCTTTGGCTCATAAGTCGGTAACAGAGTGCAGGCTGCCACTGTCAGCTAATAAAAAAGTAGTTTGCAATCTGTAGCTCAGCAGAACTTGAAATGGCTCAGAAAAGCCTTCGTTTCACATCTTCCATGCGGTATGCTAACTGCTGGGTGCTGCGTAGATGGAAGCTACCAAATGTCTGTGGGATATATTACCGAAGGTATTTTTGGGGAATGATTTGATAAAAGGAGTTCACCGTGTATGTACAGATTTGGAGGGTACACAGGTGCAGGACTCTGGACAGGGGTAATTATATTATTGGACCTCATTGCTGACATGGTGCAGGGGCTATGGAATATTTGACATGGGGGTCTATACAGCGCTGAGCCAATCAAAGGCAGGTCTCACTCACACCCCCTTCACACCCACTGCAGGCCGGCCACGCTGAACTCCGTCTGCCGGGACAAGGTAAGTATATATTTTTTTTTTATTTTAACACATTTCTGGATGAATTGCAGGGAAGGGCTTATATATTTAAGCCCTTCCCGACAATTCATCCCGCGCTCGCCCGCAGCGCATTGCTTTCAATGGAGCCGGCTGTATTGCCGGCTCCATTGAATTCAATGCGCTGGACAGCTCCGGCCCGTTTCTAATGAAACGCGGCTAGGAGCAGATTTTTCGGGCGATTTTTTTTTTCGGCCCCGGTCACGCGATTTGCGGATGCGCATCCGTCATGCGATCCGCAAATCGCGCGAAAAAACGCCCGTGTGACTAAGGCCTTAGAGACCCTGCCAAGACCTATATTTATAGCGGCATCGTGAGCATGCACACACGGGCCAGTAGCGCTGTTACATCAGCACGTCGCTGCTGCCATTAAATGTCAGTCAGCTTTAGGAAATGCTCACTGCAAAAGAAGGAAGTGAGCAAACAGTGACCTGTGAAGAAGACCTCTACAGGTGAGATGTGACTACCCCTTTAAGGCTATGCATACGCCAAGCATATCCATTGTTAAAATAAATGTGGTTGGTGTATACCGGCATACGTTTTGTTTTTGCAATCGAAAGGCATAGTCAACTACACCTTTCAGTGCAAAGGGATCTGGCAAAGAATATCTTCCTCTTGGTATGCAGTTCTTGTTTCACTATGGGAGCCACTAAGCAACGTGTGTACCTGTAAGGTATATAGTTTGCATATGTCAGGAGATACGAACACTACTAGTATGAGTTACGCTTTTATGGCAGATTTTACTCTGTGAATGGATTCCTGTAAAGGCAGAATAATAATAATCTTCACAGAGAAGCTTTATCCTTCTGAGGTTGCTTCCCATTAAAAGCTTAGAGGGGTTTTCCCAATACATAAAAAAATAAACCCAGTACTCACCCCCTGCCGCCACCATGTGCCGCGCTCTTCTTGTCCTTTGGTCGACAAGCGCTGCAGCAGTCATGTGTGTTTTTGCACATGATCACTGCCGCCAATAGAAGGGGACTTCACTGATGATGTCCTGTAGACCTCCCTGCCACATGACAGGTTTACAGGATGTCACTAGGCCTTCTGGCAGGTTACACCCGTTTCAGCGGTCTGGCGCTGTGGTGAGTATATTTATTTTATATACTTTTGGGCTTGGGAGGCCAAAGTTATCTAAAATAAATTGGAAAACCCCTTTAATGTGAATCTAGTCTAGTAAAAAAAAAACATTAGGTCATCTCTCAAGCAAAACACATATGATGCATTTTACTGAATGATGACGATTTTCATTTTATTGTATTTTCTATTACATGTTTTCTGTTTTCTTTACTTAGGCAAGACACCTTTATATTTGTGACTTCCACAAAAACTTGATTCAGAGTGTGAGAAACAGGCGGAAAAGAAAAGGTAGTGATGATGATGATGCGGACTCTCCGGTTCATGACACCGATACCCCAGAGGTATATATTCTGATAAAGGTGTTTTTATTAAAGTACCAGATGCAGTTACTCTTTATTAGCTTCCAGTCCTTTCATTGTTACCCGAAAGTTGCCAATGAAAGTGTAGTGTCCCTTCTCTTTAACTGTGTGTAGAGCAAGATTTAATGACACTGCCCCATGGCCTTAATTTCTTTGGCTGTGAAGAATAGGCTTTGTCTGCAAGTACTTAAAGACTCTGGGACTGAAATGAAAATGTCTTTCTTGTAGGGAATGGCTTATGAAGACAGTATTTGATAGTGTGACTTCTGAGACACTGGCTGTGCAAAAAAAGAGTCCAGAGAAGACACTTTAACTATAAAAATATATAGTGTTAGGAAGTCATCAGCTGGCTGGAGTCCTACCAGTAATGGAAGCAGAATGCACCGATCTGGCAACAAAACTATCTTCTCTGATTATTGGAAATCTATGCCATATTTTAACAATGTGTTGGATACAGTGGATATGTGATTCTCTTGTATCTACACTGGATGGCAGGCCGCTCTTATGACCTTACTTTTTTCTGCATCTACAAAGATTGTTTTAGGACAGTGTCATTTATACCTGTATGTGTGTGGAAATGAATGATGAGTAAAGGATATTTTCTGAATATGGGAAATGCTTCTGTTTATTTACCCAGATTTACACGTACCCAGAACTGTAAGCATATTGATGGGAATTCAACGAGTTTAGTCTAAAGCTGGTCATACTCGTTAGATAGATGTCTGACGAATACTTATTCAGCCAATATCTCCCCCTCCCGACCTCCCCATACACATGAATGTTTGGCCAATGATGCTTTGTGTTCATAGTGGAGAGAGAGGACTATCTACTATGAGAACTAAAGGGTCAGGCATGTTGAAATCCATCTACCCAACTCTTCTCTCCACCAACATTCGCTGTCGGGGAGAAACGGGAGGTTCACTCATACACATTATATGGTCAATTGATCAAAATCGGGTTTGGCTGACATTAATGTAATGTGTACAACTAGTTTTACACACTAACTTAAGTTTATGTAACTTGAGGTGCATTTACACAGAACGATTATAGTTCAAGGAATGGCTGGATTGTTCGAATTTGAAGGATAATTTTTCAGTGTAAACATGGCCAACGATTGAACAATGAACGATAATTTGTTTGCGTTCATCATTCATTTTATGCAGGAATAAAAATTGTTGGCTTGTTCGCTTATCGTTGAGTTTAAATACCGATTGTTCAATCGTTTCCTTTCTGAATATGAAAGACTGGACATTTTAAGGCCTATTTACATGGGGCGATGATCGCTCAAACGACCGTTTGAGTGACAGCTGTGAGCGATCATTTTGCATAAACTATTTAAGTAGCTACTCAGCTACTTAATAGCTTATTAGCATGCAAATAAAGCCTTTAGCTGAAAGCAGTTAATAGCCTGAGGGCTCTTATCTGCATTCAGCTCCTTTGTTCTCCAACGGGAAACAGTGCTATCAGTACTACTCGTGGAGAACTCAGCGTGCAGTCCTGATAAGACCGCACAATGATTTTTAGGTTGACCTGAATTTAACGATCAGCTAGCTGTGCACGAAAAGTGCACAATGCCCGCACGTTTAGACGCAACGATTATCGCTCAAACGCTCGCTTTTTAGAGATCATCGCTCCGTGTAAATGGGCCTTTAGTGAGCGGAGGATTTATTTGCCTGTATAAACTAGGTGCAACTAGTGAACTCTGACATCATTATATGTAAAAACCCATCACAGTTATAGACACCTTAGAACCAAAATGTATTGATCCTCCTAAAATCAAGGGCTGACAAGACCAGACTATAACAACAAGGAAACAACAAAAACACACATACCTTAGTATGTATAATTCTTCACTCTCATAACTGACTAGTATCTAAAGACTTGTGGGGAAGATGGTAATTTGACAGTACTTCATTGGAGTCACCAAGAAGACGACTATGATGAGTCGAACTGAGCAATAATTGATCACATAATCCCTTATGTGCAGTTGTAGCCTAAACGATCGGAAGATATATATGAGATAAATATATGTCAACTCATACTAGTGTGACAGTCTATCAGGTGCAGAGTGACAGAAAGAGATAGCAGAGGGGGTAAAAATAAATTAAAAAAAATAAAAATATTTTTTTTCTCCAAATTTTAAGGGGTCTAGTATCAGTGATTTAGAACTATCAGCCAAATACTATCAGCGTCAGTTGAACTCATAAAGCATAAAGAGTAAAGCAGTCAACCAGTTTACATTATATGCTTTGCTTGTATTATTTTCCCTAAAACTAAAGACGCTTTCACTTTACCGAGAAACTCGCGCAAGATTTGTGCGTTGCGAGACTCACAAATCTCACATGAATATGAACTCCATTCTTTTGAATAGTCATAGACAATCGCTGCATGTACTAACTTTGCTCGTTCCTCAGAACCCATCTTCCATTGTTTTCGATGTGCAAAGTTTGTCATCCTCCGACGCCACTTTACTGAAGTGATACGAGACATTTTTGCCATAAAAACGCCTCGCATCGCCGTGAAAACGAATGTTGGCGAGCACGATGTCGGCCTGAGTTTCTCAGCCCGATATTCCACTTTCCCATGTATAGGTACTCTAAGGTGGCTTTTCGATGAGATGATTCTCGTTTGAATGAGCGAGTAACGTCACCGCGAGCTCGTTCTCTCTCATGCTGCCTGTTTAGACATTAGACATGGCCCATTCAAACGAGTGTCGCTTAGTATCATGCAGTCTTTCACATTCACTGTATAAGTGAATGTTAAAGACTAAATGAGCGCAGTTTAAACTGAACGATAAGTGAAGAATCAATTCTCGTTCGTCATGCGGTCATTGGCTCGACTTTATGCCAAACAATTAGCGTTCACTTTTAAGTTTGAAGGATTTTTTGAACGATAATCATTTTGTCTAAAAGCCTCTTAAGTTTGGTTGAAGGATTCTTATTGGCTGCAAAAATGTCCACTTTTACCAAACAATTAATGACCCATTTACCCGGGACGATTATCGCTCAAAATTAGTTCAAACAACCAAATTTGAGCGATAATCGTGCAGTGTAAATGCAAAAAAATCGCTCACTTTTCGTTCGCAAGTCGTTATCGGTGACTTTCAGTCAGTATAAAAACTAGCGCTGGATCGGTGCCTTCTCGTTCTGTTTAAATGCTCAACGCTCTATATAGAAGGAGAAGCCAACAATTTAGCAGTAAAGTTTGTCTAAACACTCTGCACGGGCGCTAACGACCTTAGCGGGGACGTCAGCGCTTGTGCAGTCATTTAACCGACTGTCTTATAAAGGGCCATAACCTGTAAATGATAAAGCTGAATGAATACGGACCATGGATGAGGTTAGTTTCTTGATAACTTTATGTCTATGGATGGAACAAATGTTAACCTTGAAAGTGATCACATGGTGCAGAGAGTTATCTTATCCCATTAAAAAGCTATTGTTCCCCTAGCTTAACAGAACAAAATCCATTGTAAAGTAATTCAAAGGGTAAATAAACCCCCCTCATAGCCTGCAGCACTGTGATATCCTGTAGTGCTAAGAAGTCCAGCTAATGAATAACCCCATCTGTAAGCTGAAGCTTGGGCAGGGAATAGCTCCACATCCATGGTGCGGACTGCACATTGTTTGTAGACCCAGCTACATTGGAAGGATACATAAGTAATGTAGCCCAGCCTGGGGCATTGACTTTACATTCTAGGGGCAAAAACATTACCATGGGCGGAAATACGCTCAGCAGTACAGTGCGTCGCTGCGCCTGAACGAGGGAGATATCTTCTCTCTCGCCGGCAGTTCAAATTCCGCGGCAGAGTGCAGGAGTTTGAAAAAGAGGCGGGAAGAAAAGTCATGCCCAATCTTCCCCGCAAGATTTATTCACTAAGTGCGGGGAAGATAGGGCAGGTCATATATTTTCCTGGCCGTAGTATTCACAACCGAGAAATCCCAGCAGTGAAAATGAAACCCCATAACTTCTATTGAGATCAGTGATTTTGTTTGGTCCCGTTATACGGCTGTCATTATCAAGGCTGTATAAGCGGACAAATTCACGCTCGTGTTTTTGCCCAAAAAGTTGTAATAATCAACTTAAAAGGTGAGATGTATGTCAAGTTAGTTATGTATAGGCATTAAAGGAGAATGCGCTGGCTCACAGAAAGCTAGTCCTTCAGAAATAAGACTTGTGTTGTCTATGTCATTTTGCATGTTAAGATTGACCTAAAAAACAACATTTCAATGTTTGCAAGCTACTACAGGATACTATGGGGGCATTCAATACATTGCATTGTGTCACATAGCAGCATTTAGACCATACTTTACAACAGGAACGTATAAAGAGGTTTTTCCATCTTGACTAATCATGGCTGACATGGGGATACACCTCTATAATGTAGCTTGCTGTACTATGCTGTTACTTTAACTCCCAATGCACTTGGGAGTTATGGAAGCAGCATAGGACAGCCTACTAGTCTGTTTCTGTACTCCCTGCATTGCTCATAGGTATCAGTGCATGTCTTGCAAAATACATTGGAACGCCTTCTATTGGAGATACCTCTTCATACTACTCCCAGGTTAATCTGACAATGTATCCTTTGGACCAGAGAAAGTTGTGCACAAGTGCACTGTTGAGATCCGGTGATCACCTAAAATCATCAAGACGAGTTGTCGGTCAGGCCTTGTTTGAAGCATCAGTAATGCACAGACAGACCGACTCTTTTGTAGAAGTTCTCTTTTGCTTATAAAAGCTGGTGCTAGACAGGACCTAAACCAGAAGGGGTTGTCTTAAAGCCTATGGCTACAGGAAGTGGAAGCAGCCATTGTGTGAATTTAAAGGAAATCTGTCACCTTACTTATAATGTAACATAAACTTGTGACAGAGTTCAGCGCTTCTTTACTTTTTTAGGGCCGCACTTTTCATAAAATTGGAGTTTACCTGCTGCAGTGAGAGCACAATAAGTAGTCCTCTCAGTACTGTGATCGCACTGTGTAGTCCAGTCTTGAGCTCCAATTGTCAGTCATTCACGGTAGGATGAGCTCAGAGCCCATGAATATTCCAGACTGCATTCTGCAGCAGATAATTTTTGATTTTATGAATACAACAGCAAAAAATGTAAGTGACCTCTGTTACTACGTGTATATTGCCCTTCAGACTAATGTTCTTTTTACAAGCAAAGATTTAGTGATCTATTTGCACACATTCTTAATGGCCATTAACACTTTATCATCTTCATTTGCATGTAAAAGGACCTCCAGGAGTTGTTTGCAGAGCACAGCTTGTGTTTAAATACACGTCCAGTTGTGTAAACAGCTGCCCTCACATTTCTTTGTTCTCCTCTTGGCTAGTGTAATGATGCCGCGGGGAGAACATACTGCAGTCTTTTGAAAGATAAACGAAATACATTCAAATGGAATGTATTTGCTCCGTCTTTCAGCAGCTGAACGATGGATTTTAAGTTGAACTAAAATTCATTGTGCAAACAAAAAGTGCACGATGCCCGCGTTTACATGTAATGATTATTGCTCATTTTCATCCATTTCGACGAATTTTGAGCGATAGTCATTGCATGTAAAAGGGCCTTTACTCATGACAATTCATTCTTTGAGACGTAGCTCAGAAGAAGAATAAAAAGATGATGAACAGTGTTGTCTATGTGCTCTACCCTCATAAGTTTCCAAGCATACCAAGTTAATGAAACTAGAGAAGCTTCTCGCTGTATTTCAGATACATACTATGAAAAAAAAAATATTGAGTTGAATGAATAATAAATCAAACAGCTTTGTACAAATGTCTTGAGTAAAGGAAACAAATTTCCTGTGTGTTGTTTTGAAGGCCACTTCTAGTGTTAACTTCCAAGATAACATCATAAGCGATAAAAACAATCCTTGCAATAACCTTGCTTTTCTTTTTTGAGTAAGCTGATGCTTTTCTGACTTTTCCCCTGTTTTTCTAGGTCGACCTCTTCCAGTTACAAGTAAACACATTAAGACGATATAAGAGGCATTTCAAACTTCAAGCAAGGCCTGGCCTGAACAAAGCACAGCTTGTAGAAGTAAGTAGTCTGATTGCGGAAACCATAGAATTATTATTTTAGATTTATGATTATTCTGAACGTTTCTGAGCATTTCTAGAGGTGTTCTGTAGCCTTATATCCACAAAGCGTGCATTATACTCCGTGTTCTAATTCCTCACTAAGTTCAAAGTTCTATTTCTTGTCATTTAATGGAATGAGGTCAAGGGGTGTACAATTTCTCCTTGTGGAGACCACCAACAGGGTGTGAGGAGACTTATAGGCCATGCAATGCTTTCTGGGAAATTTGGTATGCAAATTGGAGATGGTACATCTGGAGAAAACAATGGCTTTGGCCCAATGCACACGGCCAGATTTGCATTGCGGAATCTGGAGCGGGCATTCGTCTCCGGATTCTGCAGGAAATACCTGCCATAGCATGCAATGTAAAAGCGTGTTTCCATGCCCACAAACAGAAATCAAATGTGATTTTCCGCTTGCGGGGGAAAAATCGCAGCATGTTCTATTTTGAGACGGATTCCGTGAGGACGGTTTCCATTAAAGTCAATGGAAGCCGTCCGTCCTGTGACCCTTCTTCAATCATCATTGCAGAAAGGTCGTGGGTTCCTCTTCACCCCCTAGCGATGGCGCGGTCACACCTGTACTGCGCATGCGTGATGGGCGACACATCCACAGTGCAGAAGAAAAAGCATCCGGACAGATATGTCGAGGGTCACCAGCCTGCCACCCAGTTGGATTCTACTGCGGGGTCCCACTTGCGTAATCCAACCTGGACCTGTGCATTCGGCCTTTGACTTCTATTCATGTTACAAGTCTGTTGGAAGGTCGGACATTGACTTATAGGGAAGCTACCTTCCAATAGGTGTTGCAGAGGTATTGTACCATCTCTCATTTGCATACTTAATATACTGCAATTATTCACTGTTTGCAGTCAATGGTTGTGAAACTGGTGCAAACATAGTCTTGTTAGCAGAGCTGGGATTGTAAAAATGTGTCCATGGACAGTAAAGAGAACCAACTGTCTGCTTAGCTTAGCTTACAGTTCATTGAGTGCAAAGTCATAGCCTTCAAGCAGTAATAAGACCTTAATTATAGAAAGAAGAGCTAGGCACCTCTATAGATATGAGCTTGAGAAGACTGTATTCATGTATGCCAACAATATATATATATATATATATATATATATGGACACTAAGGTTCAGGCTTCTTATCTCTCTGTTCTGTTTTTGAAGCAGAGATGGGATTAAACGGATCCTTGTTTTCCTGGTTGATTTCCATGGCAGAGAGTGTCTTGGGTGAAAGTGATGTAGTCGCTAACAGTAACCTGCTGAGGCCGGCGTCACACGACAGAGAAAATTGTACGAGATTTGTGCGCTGCCAGACGCACAAGTCTTGTGCAAATATGAACCTTATTCTTCAGAATGGAGTCCTATACACAAGCAATGTTTTTCCGAACCACATCGCAGTGCGGGAAAAAAATCAAGGCATGATTTCAATTTTCGCGTTTCTCGTAACTCATCACCATTCATTTCAATGGCAGCTTTAATGTCTTGCATGCCGTGTGATGTGCATGGAAGGTTTCCCATTAAAATCAATGGAAAACACTTCCGATCCTCTATCGTTCGTGAAACTCGTGCAAGAGGATTGTGATTTCCTACAAGAGAAGTTCTTTTCCTACAAGAGAGACAGAGGCATGTGACATAAATGTTGCTCAATACGATGAAATGGAAAGAAGCAAAGTGGTGATAATGCTGCAGTTCTTGCTGGGTTTCCAAGTGGGGATGGAAGTTAACCTGGAAATGCCTGGAAGGTGTGTGGGATGAAGTTTTGGAAGCCAACCTGACTAGGCATGCGGCTGCTGAGAGATGTGCAGCTGAATTAAGCTTCCATATTGAACAAAGTGCGAGTGTTGAGAATGGTGCTAAGTCAGCTGACTTGGCATGTGCACCATTTTCAACAACGGTAGTTCTGGGTTGTTGCCTAAATAAAATTTCTTAGGAGAGACATATCCGAGATGTAGTGTCCTTTATTAATGCGGCAATTAAATGTAATGAGGTTACTGTGGTTACTGGCTAACCAAAAAGTGGTGTCGCCAGTCCAGCTTCTTGTGAAGTTGAGGTTGTTGCTAATAGCAACCAAGCATTTACTATGGGGAAGTGTAACAAATGTGGGTTAATGAAAAGGTATGACATACCGGAATATTTTCAGAATGTTAATTTTCACAGTCCTGCTGTGATATATTTAATACAAGGGATAGTGAGTGGGCTGATAAGGGGATGGCGCTCTTGTGGGTACAGGTAGCAGATAGAGAAGTGTGGTGTCCCTGGACTCTGTTGTAGCTCTAGAATGGCAGGTTGAGGGGAATAAAGCAGTTCATGATAAATGGGAAACAGTGACATTTAGGCTTTAGGAGGAGTTAGAAAGTGTTAGGGACGAGCTGAATAGTTCATGTCAGGTTAGTTCCAGCCTGAAAGAAGAGCTGCCAAGATGGAGGAAACTAACTGAAGAAACGGCTTTCTACAAACTGGTTTGAACAACAGCTAATGCAGCTGAAAACACGAGTAAACGAGGTTGAGCCACAGCGCACCGTTCTGGTAGAGGAGTGTAAACTCCTTAAAAATGAAGTTGCTGAGGTAAAACAGGAAAGACAAGAGTTCAAGAAAGAGCTGATAAAACTGTATGCCGAGAGAGAAGTTCTGCTGAAGGCCAAGGATAGGGCGGAAGAGCTGTCCTTCACTACTGAGAAAGAGTACAAGCGGAGGGTGCTCAATGAAGAGCACTCAACCTTCTTAGATTGAGTGCTCGTGGAGAAGGGGCTCTGAGACAAAGGTCCATGACTGAGGAAGAAGCCACAAGACAGAAGGCTGAGTCAAGAAGGTACCTGTCTGAGAACCTAGCTGCCATTACTGTATAACATGTTTGAAGATGGAGGCTGAGGTTGCTCTAAAACAGAAGATAGCTGAGAATGAACCCCTCAGAAGATTGGCTAAAGGGGAAGCTGAGATTGTGAAGAGAATGTCCTGCTGTTGAAGCAAACCTCTTAGAGAAAGAAGAAACTGGCCCATGAATTAGAAGGTCTCATTAAGCAGTTGCGCACTGTGGAAATAAACTGTGACGTTATAATATTAGGCCACGTTCATGTCAAGTGAGTGATTAGACGACTGGGATTCATGTTTGTGTGTACCGCCATCATGTACAGTACGGATACTGTGAAACAGTTTCTCAGTGCGATAAAGCTGGCAGCCACCAGGTTGTGAAGACGTCCAATGTAAAGTTAAGTTATTGAGTGGCACCAACAATCTTGGGTGAAGAATATGGCAATCCTATAATTAAGGATTAATTCTCTAATGTCACATGATGTAATACTACTTAGTGGGCCTCCATTGGCCCTAATAACATCGGATACACTCCTTGGCATAGTTTCTACTAATGTCTGATACACTTCATTTGGTATTTCCCTCCAACTGGCAAGATCCCATAAAGAAGATGCATCGGCCCATCTACAATAGTGCAAGGAGCTTTGTCATTGGACATTTAGGCCTCCTGTCCACGGTTGAATTTTCACTGCGTTCTCTGCGGCGATAATCTGCAGCCTCTCTGTCCACGAGTGGAGAATCATAGCGATTCTCCACTAGCGGGATTTAAATCGCAGCATGCTGCGAATTGCCGCAATTCTCCACAGTGTGCTGTCAGCTCTCACCTGCTCCCGGCCGGCGGCTCCCGCAGAGGAGATCTGCCACGGGACATCACTACACCCGTTGACAGGTGCCCTATGCAAGAGCGTTCTGAAGGGTGACAAATCACGCTACTCTGTCTTCAAATCAGATGGCTGTACCTCGGTGTGGAGGATGCCTGGGGAACACCTTTTGCCTGAGTGTGTTGTTTAGTAAGGTAGAGATTCTGTTATGGTCTGAGGATGTTTTACATGAAATGGTCTTGGTCTGTTGGTTGTAGTGACAAGAACCATGAACACGGTGGTGTACCTTGACATTCTAAAAAAATAAGGTGCCACTGACAATGTGGCAATACTCTGGGAATGGTCAGCAATACTTCCAACAAGAAAATGCGCCTTGTCACAGATTCATTGGTTTCAGAATATAGATGTTCCACAATTGGACTGGCCTGCACAGTATCCCAACCTAAACCCTATTGAACAACTTTGCGGCGAACTGGAATTTTGGGTCACGAAATATGAGCAGCATCCATCTTCTCTATGGGAACTCACCAGACATTTGTAGGATGCATGGAGGGAAATACCAGCTGAAGTGTATCAGACTTTTATAAAAAGTGTGCCACGGACATTATCCGATGCCATTAGGGCCAAAGGAGCCCCACTATCTATTACCATATGAAAATAAATACTACTTTTGATTCTTGCTTAGGTGTCCAATTTTTTGGAAGGATAGTGTATGTCTATACAATGGCATATGTCAGAGCCTTACACCTGTTTATGTGTGGTAACACTCCAACGTATACGTGTGACGAAAGGATCTGATGAGATGCGAACAGAGCCTTAGCTGTGTGCAGTCTTTTATTTTAAGGTAATAACTTGAAATAAGAGATTGCAGTGCATCGATAAGTGTATGTTACAACATGCGCCGTAAAAAGTATCTTGGTAACAAGATGGGAACAATAACGTGGAAACAAACCATAAAAGCTTCTTATGTTATTGAGTTAAATGTATGTAGCTGTCACATATTCCTGCAGCATAAAGTCTTGAGCCGTAATATAAATGATTGACTGTCTTATTCTCCTTAGATCATTGGTGGTCACTTCAGAACACTCCCAGTGAATGAAAAGGACACACTTACATATTTCATCTGTTCAATCAAGAATGAAAAAAACAAATTGGATCACAAGTCTGACGGAGGTCTCCATTAGGGAAAAGGCCTTCGTGATCTATAGACATTGGCAGTTGGTGGGAGATCTATACAAACTTTGGAAGAGAAGGACACTTGTAAATAAATCTAAATGTTATTTTAGTGATTTCTGTGGAGACGGTATTTGGTGTAACATCGGCTTTCTAAACCTAATCTATAGGGATTTATACTTTGTGCATGACATTTGTTAGTAGGGTCTGACAAATAATCATCTGGCGCAGCAATAATTTAGACTCCTTGTTACATTTTGCTCTCATTCTTGTCTGATTTTATATTTGTGAAATGAAATCTAGTAAATTAGGGACATTGCTGCTTGACATATTTTTAAAGGGGTTCTATAGTTTTATATAAATATGGCTTAAATATAATAGATCATGTCGTTCCTAATGTACTCTGTGTTGTAATCTGATGCCAAAGATTGATATAGGAGGCCCACAGACGAGGATTATGTATTTCCTTAATAACAATTTTAGGAGATGCTCTTTTTCCTCCTCTCATATGGACAAGACTCCTATAAATGGTTAGTGCCCCCATATCCTTCCTGCCTTCATGCTCATTGTCTGCACTCAACAAACATAGAGTTTATTGGACCTATAGTACTCAATTCGCTTTGTTTGGTAAGCAAAAGTGCCATCTTCACACCCATTTCTAATTGTCCTAACGCATAGAAAATAAAAAAATGAAGCAACATTGCAAATAGTCTTCATAAAAAATTAAGCTCCTGTTCAAACTTATGTATCTCCATGGTAAACAAACTGTAAACAAAGCCTCTGTAGTCCAATCCTTCAATCATACTCCCATCTGTAGGGAACAGGTAGAAGGATATATGACTGCAGGTAGTTTCTCCATGGGCTTTTTCTGTAGTCTGGAGGCACATAGCTCCAAATAGGGGCTGTAGACAGAAAATAATAGATTTTGAATATTGACTGCCAAGGTGGACACCAGCTTTAACTCATTTGTATAGAATCCCTTTACATTTAAACAGGTTTTCCAGGACTGGGACTTCTTTGTTTTAAGGGCTTCTCCAGTCTGTATAATTAAAGCTTTTGTATGTTTACTCATTGTAATTCATTCTATCCTCAGGATACGTCATCAATAGTTGATCAGCAGGGGTCTACCCCTCGGGCTCAGCTTATTGTACCTTGGGTGAGTGCTATGGCTGCTTCAGTCCATTCCAGGAAGGCTACCATACATTGTATTGCGGCTGGTCCTGGAATAGCAGCTCAATCCTCATCACTCACATGGGGCTGAGCTGCTCTTAGGCCTTGTGAACAATGAATGTGACGTCACATGCCTGAGAAGAGGTGTCATGGCTTCTCAGTCAGCTGATCGACAGGGATCTTGAGCAGTGGACCTCCACCCATCAACTATTGATCACCTATCCTGAGGTTATGTCATCAGTCGTTTAGCTCTGGAAAACCCATTTAAAGTTAGTTAATATAAAACACCCAGGGGACACTTATTGAAATGAGGGCTGTGATTCTGATGTTGCCCAATGTAATCAAATGTCTGTTTTTTGCCTAATCTGCACTACAAACAATAGCTAAAACCTGATTGTTGTGGACAGTGTCTAAGACCATGTTTGTTCTATATTTCATAGTTTTCTCCTAATGTGGTGCTGTGCATTCCACTTTGTTTTAAGGGCTTCTCCAGTCTGTATAAGTAAAGCTTGCACATGCTCACCTATTGCAACTCATTCTACACTGCTCAAAATAAATTATGGGAACACTTAAATCACAGACCAGATCTCAGTGAATGAAAGACCTGCTCTCCTCAGTGAAGAGATTGGGGACAGGTCCCACTAGAGGACGTCACCCCCATGGCTTCTGTTTCTGGCAGCTTTGTCAGAAAACGCAGACCAGTAGCCCGCTGGAGATAATTTTTAGGGCTCTGGCAGTGCTCCTCCTGTTCCACCTTGCACAAAGGATCAGATACCAGTCCTGATACTGGTTGATCCTTTCTACTGACCTCATGTAATGGCCCGTGTCCGGATATGTGCCCCATACTCCTTAGACTGTGCTGGGAGACAAAGCAAACTTTCTTGCAACGGAAACCTATGGATGTGCCATCCTGGAGGAGGACTTCTTGTACAACCTGATTGGGCTACAGGTACTGCCTCATGTTAAAAACCCAGCAGTGACAAGGACACTAGCAAAACTAGCGAAGAATCAATCAGGAAGGATAAGAAAGCAGTAATTGTCTGTGGCCACCACCATTTCTTCTTGTTGGTTGTCTTGCTGCTGCCTCTCCACCTGTTGTCACTTTCATTTGGACCAAAGCAGGTAAAATTGATTCACATCACTTAATTCTTTCTACCTGGACAGAGTGATATCCCTGAAGTAACTTGGGGTTATACTGTGATGTTAACCCCTTCCCACCCAATGACGTAAGGGTACGTCATGGCAGGCTGGTACTTCGCCGCAAAATGACGTACCCTTACGTCATCGAGATAGCGCGAGATCATGACTGACCTCGCGCTATCCCGCAGCGGGAGCCGGCTGTCAGTCACGGCCGGCATCCCGCTGCAACAGCGGGGGGGCATCGGAGATGTGCCCCCCCCCCCCCCGCTGTTAACCCCTTCCCTGTCGCGATCTAAGTAGATTGCGGCAGGGAAAGAGTTCACAGAGGGAGCGCGAGCCCGGCTTGTCGCCATGGCAACAGGACAGACACTGGCGTCCTGTAGTGCCAATGCCTATGATCGCTGTATAAGCGATAAGGCATGGCAGGGCAGTAGCTCTGCATGCCTTATAACAGTGATCATAAGTGCAGTGATGTAAGTCCCTCAGAGGGACTCAAATAGTGTAAAAAAAAGAAAAGAAAAATGTAAAAAAACCCTTTTTTTATGCTTTTTCTAATATTAGCATAAAAAAAGGTAAAAAAAAATTAAAACCCCACATATTGGGTATTGACGCGTCCGTAACGACATATACAAAAAGTTGAACATGCTTTTTATTTTGTACGGCAAAAAGCATTAAAAAAAAGCCAAAAAATGCAATAAAAGTGATCAAAAAAGCCGTGCATTCCCCAAAATGGTACCAATAAAAACTACAGCTCGTCTCGCAAAAAAAAGCCCTTATAGAGCTCCGTACATAGAAAAATAAAAAGGTTACAGGACTTTGAGTGCAGTTATAGAGAAAAAAAAAAGATTTCCAAAAAAGGGCTTTTTATTGCAAAAAGGTGTAAAAACCTAAAAAAAAATAAGAATTTTGGTATCATTGTAACCATACCGACCCGCAGAAAAAATTTAGTGTGTCATTTATGCTGCATGATTAACGCTGTAAAAAAAAATCTATGGCAGATTTGATGCGTTATCTCTCCCTGTTATCATTAAAAATAATAAAAGTTTAACGATATAGTCTATGTACCCAAAAGTGGCACCGATAAAAACTACAGTTCGCCACGCAAAAAACAAGCCCTCATATGGCCGCGTCGACGGAAAAATAAAAAAGTTATGGCTTTTGAAAAATGGAGATGGAAAAATACCAAAAATCGCTTGGTCCTCAACGCCAAAATAGGCCATGTCATTAAGGGGTTAAACCTTTCCAATCCATTGTCGGACCTTGTCCAACATTGAGTTTTCCCTGCTTAGCTTCCTTGTCGGGCAAGGTCCGGCACATGTTTCTAACACTATACAGAAGAGGGGTCCGTCATCTGAGTTCTCTTCTGCATAGATATATTACATTATGCAGGAGAGAGGTCCGACATCCAACCTGCCTTCTGCATATGTATATTACAGTATGCATAAGAGATCTCCGATGTCAGACCTCGCTCCTGCATACTGTACTATATATATATATATGTGTGTGTGTGTAATATACCCATTGACTCGTGTCATTTTCAAAAAATTGCTAATGAAATCATTATAACCGTTCATTTTTATGTGTTTCTGTTGAGTAATTCCAAAGAACCCACAATGCCCCTTCGCACCCAAAACAAATCAGAGCTGGAGGAGTGTGCGGTTGGCAGGGAAGTTGCATCGGAAAGGGTTAAAGTGCTCCCTTATATTTCTTGAGCAGTATATGTGGTAAATTAGTGCATTACTAGGTGTGAGCTTATGTCCCTAAATGTTATCGTCTTGGAGAATCCAACTAAAGAGAAGCCTAAAATGAATAATGATGTGACAAATGATGACTGGTGCTGCGCACAGAAAACGGACAAAATATTGTATACCATACTAATATGGCGGACAGAATGCTAGATAAAAATCAAGCACAACCTCTGCTGCTGCTTTATTACATAATGTAGCTGCACATTTAGGTGCAAAGATTCTTCAAATGTATTTCTGTAAATCTGAATTCTATACATTAAATTATTTATATAGGAGGAAGCGGTGGCGGAAGTATCTGTGTTATTGCACACCTACTACTGAGGAAGCCTATCCCATTAAGACTGTTGCTACCTTTCTCCATGTAGAGTAGATCGATTTATTGACGGCATCCCATGACTCATTGCAACAAGTCATGATTGATGAAATCCGCTTTCCATAGTTTAGTTATTGCATAGCATGTATTAATGCTATAGCTTGCACAGAGCCCTCCTATCATGGTATAGGCTAGTCTTTAGAAGTTGCACTTTCCTTTACTGGGAATTTCAGTCCTTTAAATGTTCTTGGCATGTCCTGGTTAATGTTAAGTGACTAAAGTTTCTGGATCAATGAATGTATAATATTGTGACGGCTTTAATAAATAATATAAGTAAAGTGCTGCTGACTGGATATTTCCTTTCACTTGTTGAAGGTCTTTACACTTTTTTCATATTTCCCACATATTTTCATTTTCGCCTTCATATAACTACAGGATGTATTTTAGACTTTTATATATTTTTGGTAATATTTAGGGATGAGTGAGTATACTCGCTAAGGCAGTACTCGCTCGAGTAATGTGCCTTAGCCGAGTATCTCCCCGCTCGTGCATAAAGATTCGGGAGCCGCCGCGGCTGACAGGTGAGTTGCGGCGGGAAGCGGGGCAGAGCGGGCGGGAGAGAGAGATCTCCCCTCCGTTCCTCCCTGCTCTCCCCCGCAGCTCCCCGCCCTGCGGCGGCACCCAAATCTTTCGGGATGAGCAGGGAGATACTCGGCTAAGGCACATTACTCGAGCGAGTAGTGCCTTAGCGAGTATACTCGCTCATCCCTAGTAATATTTATTTTACATCAATGTTAATGAATGTTTTTATCACTATAATTATGCGCAATATATTCATTTTGTCATTATGTTATGGGTAGTACCTGCAGGGATAGAAACCAGTTATACTGGAATGTAGTCACTTCTATCAATAACATTGTGCTCATTACCATTTTGTCTGTTTTAAATATATCAGTAATAATACTCAATATTGCATAAGCACATTGGGCCTCATTGATCAATCGATCACAGCGCAGCTTTTATTTGAGGGCTTAACCTTTTCCAATCCACTGTCTGACGTCTGAAGACATTCTGAAGGAAGGTTGTACAGCTACGATGTTGGAAGACGCCCCACAGGGTATTCTTACTGTATATTACTGGCCGCTCTGTTGTCGGGGGCCTCTCCAGCATGTCCAATACCACAGTACTAGCTCTATCCAGCAGATGGTGCCATTGTATAATGGCAGAAAGAGAAAGCGCCCTAGGAAACCCTGAATCCAAAATTGGATTGCAAAGGGTTAACCCTTTCCAATCCAATTTTGGATTCAGGGTTTTCTAAAAGGCTTTCTCTTTTTGCTGTTATACAACGGTGCCATCTGCTGGCTAAAGCCAATGTGTGTGCGCTAGAGAGACTCAGACAGTCGAGTGGCTGGTAATAGATGGTAATAGTACCCTGTCGGACGTCTTCTGACAGTGGAGCTGTATCAGAATGTAGGAAGACATCAGACAGTGGATTGGAAAGGGTTGAACAGATGGGCATGGTTTAGGCCCATTACATAATGGGAAGAAACAAAACCATTGCTTTCAATGGTTTCTTTTTCACTATCGGGATTTTCGCCTGTTAATACTGTACTACGCACAAGAAAAGATAGGACTTGCATGTAGTTAATACTATGTGCGAGAAAGATAGGTCCTACCCTATCTCCCTGCTTTTTAAAAAAATTCATGCGCAATAGTGCGAAGTTTGAATAGTCCGAGAAAAAAAACAAACACCCGATTCATGCGCTGATACGCTCTATAGCAGCGAGCGTATTAGCACATGGACCCGTGTGTTTTTGCCCATATGGTTTTCTTCCAGTAGTGGCCCCAGTAGTAATAATGATCCCCATTGTGGCTTCAGTACTTACAGTGTCCCCTACATTGTTCCCGGTAGCCACTGTAGTCCCAGTAGTTATAGAAACCCCCATATTGGCCTCTGTCCGGGCAATATTCCGACAGGCTTTCCACTCCCCCAGCCTACAGCTCCAGTCCGGCGGCAGTCACTGCTGGGTCTCACCCCGCTGCTAACCTCTCACCCTGCTGTTTGCGCTGCGTACAGGATGGTGCACGCAGCCGCCGGGGTGAGAAGTCAGCGATCTCAGATTCTGCACTGCCGCCGGTGGATCAGAGCTGCAGGAGGGTCAGTAGAATTCATGTTGGGTAGGATGCACGGCCGCAGACCATAACTAATACTATAAATTATTATCATACACTTTAATAGTTAATTTTTTAAAATAATGTAACAGAGAAGTGGTGTGTTCATCCTAAACGCCATATAGTAAGAAGTGTGCTCTTATAGGGATTACAGGCATGCCTACTAGTGCCGATGCTGTAGATTATAAAAGGAGGAATCTAAAATTGTATGACTACTTAACATTCCTTGCTTTGAGATTGGTCTGTGGTTCAATGCCAGCAAATTGGACCTTTGGAAGTAACCATTATAGCAATTTGATTGAACCTTCTTCTAGAATAATAGAAAAAACTAGATACAGCAGAAAAGCCTTTCAAACCTGGAGTGAAATTTTCCTGGAAGTCAGGTAGAAAGTGAGAACATTTTCCCTTTACTTTACAACTGAATGAAGGTAGTGCTGTGACCCGCCTGGGGGGAATAGATCAGTGTTAAAGCAAATCAAGACATTTGTTTTCTCCTAGAACATCAGGCTATATGATCACTTTTTTGTTTATCATTGCAATAAACTGTACATATAGAGTTAAAAAGTTGCAGATATATTGATAAAAAAATGACAGGCAGCAATCGCACAGAGTGTCGGAGGAGTGGATAACAAAAACTGATTACCTGTACTACGCAGTACACACAGCCTGGTTCATAATAGTCCAGGTTTTTAGCCAAGAAAATGTTTTTTTTTCCAAACCAAACTACCACATTCAATGGGTTGTCAAAGATTAGAAAGAAGGGCAACATGCTGATCTACTACGTGCAAAGAGGATGGGGCAAGTCCTAACGTTTCTCGCGTCTAGTATTAACGCACAGAAATCCTGCTAGTCAAAATGCAACCATTGAAATCAATGGTTATGTTTCATCCCGTCTTATGGTTGTGATTTTCACTGCCGCAAAATGAGTCAGAAGCACGCCCATGTGTTTAAGCCCTCAGATATATGTTTTCAGAGGGGGTATAGCTGAGTAGTAGAACATTTGACTGCAGATCAATAGGTCCCTGGTTCAAATCCAGATGCCCCTTTGGTGGTGTGTGTTAATTAAAGGGAAGGTGTTATTAATAAATGACATTATATTAATCACATTTTTTTGTTAAACATATTTTTAAAGAATTTTTGGTTATTTTTTTTTTTTATTTCTGGTCACAATTTGTATATAGAAGACCCCCCCCCCCCTAAAATCCTGCATTTTTTAACCCTAGGGGGCTTACTCTTGTTCTTCTGTTATACAACAGCGCTATATGCTGGCTAAAGCCAGTACTGCATGAGGTAACACGTTGGATAGGCTTCAACAGCAGAGAGGCTGGCAATATACAGTAAGAGAACCCCGACGGACATCTTCCAACGTCGAAGCTGTACAGCCTTAAATCATAATGTCTTCAGAGGTCAGACAGTGGATTGGAAAGGGTTAACACTGAGCAGTAAGGCCCTATGTCCACGGGCAGAATTGAATTGCAAGACACCTGCGTGGACAATCCGCAGTTCAAGCCACCCATAGACAATCATGGGGACCACAACTGAATTTGCACATGCAGATTTGATTTATACAGCTTTTGGTTTGGAAAACAAATTACAGCATGCTCCATTTTGCTGCAGGTCCCCATGGACGGCTTCCATTGAAGTCAATGGAAGCTGTCCTATCCCCCCCTCCCCCTGCACCTGACACTGTGGACAGGAAAGCAGGAGATTTTTAAAAAAACTTGTCCGCCCACATCCGCAGTGGAGCACAGCAACGCAGAGGATCTGGACAGGCAAGTGATGTCCTCTTGCCGTGGGCAGAGTGGGATTCCACTGTGGGGTCCTGCCAGCCCGTGGACATGAGGCCTAAGCCTTATAATAGTCTGTCACTTCCTGTTCTGTAGAGAAAGCTTTGCACCAGTGATCACACCAACATCACAGGCAGGATTACACTAAAAGGTAACACCTATATGTAGATAACACAGGATCCACCATTCACAATAGGCAATGAGCTGTCACTATCTACTGCCCCTCCCTGCAAAATGACCTATACACATGTCACAGAACATGTCTAGAACAGTCTCCATATAAGTCAGTTGGTCCCTCCTGTCCACTGTGTGATTGGCCCATGAGGCTGTCGTAACACCTATATCTAAATGCTATTAAATGTAGCTCAGGAAAGATGGCCGCCCCATAGTCCTGTACAGACAACAGAAAAAAAAATCAACCGGAAAATAAAAACATTACAAAAATGGATATGTTTCTCTATCTGGTTTTAATAAATATAAAATATTTTGGTGATATAGTCAGTAGGTCCCTGGTTTACAACCAAATGCCCCTTTGGTGGTGTGTGTTAATTAATGTAATTTTTATCTTTATGATTTAGCACAGTGGTCCCAACCCGTGGCTCAGGAATCACATTTGGCTCGCAACCCACCTCTGTGTGGCTTGCCATTAAAGCCCTGAGTTATGACCATATATATTCACTTGCTATAATATGATATTCACTAACAATATTATAGACATATCCTATCCCCAGTTTAGGTGGTGTAATACCAGTGTACCAAATTTCAAATTGACATTAGCAAATTGGAATTTCATGATTTGGGGTTCTTCCAAGTTTATTATTTGAATGTAGCTCCCAGCAAAGTTGATTGTGGCTCACTAAGTATATAAGAGTGGGGTCATTCGATTTAGCATAGTATCATTCAACATCACTAACAAAGCAGAAGCATTAACTTGTTAAAAAGTACGATGCTACTCCGGGCCCCATTGAAAACAATAGGAGATGCGATGCGAGAGCATGCCCAAAGATAGGACAATGCACAATTTTTTTCCCGCATCACTCATGTGTATGACCCCATTTAAAAGAATGGGGTTCATATTCGTGCAAGATTTCCGTTTCTCACAACACACAAATCGCACGCGGTTTTCTCACCTGTGTGAAGGCCTAGCACATTCGTTTTTTTTGAGCAGACACAAAAAGGTAATAGATGACTATGGGAGAAAAATGCTAGAAATTGATTGCAAAACCGCCAAACCTACAGAACGCTGCATGTGGAAAAGTATACCAGAAAGCTGAAAAATGTAAGAGATTGGGTGGGTCTTCCAGCACAGCGCAGAAGCTACAGATCTGCACTGCTTGTGGCCTTGTTGGCTGGCTTCAAGTTACAGAGGCGGGAAAGACCATTGTATGTTGAAAATGTTGTATCCTGAGGCCATTGTAACTTGAGGTGCCATTGTGTCTGTTCTTCTATACAGTTTAACCTTTAGAATTCTTTCCTGCATTCTGGCTTTTGCTCATAGCCTTTTTTAATGTTTGCAAAATGCTACATCTTCAACCCAAAATCCG
The DNA here is from genome assembly GCF_035609145.1 of Eleutherodactylus coqui. Lineage (NCBI taxonomy): Eukaryota > Metazoa > Chordata > Amphibia > Anura > Eleutherodactylidae > Eleutherodactylus > Eleutherodactylus coqui. The sequence continues at coordinate 108,684,751 of NC_089843.1, read as the reverse complement.
GTGTATTACAATCCCTCATATCTGCTGGCACCATTTTCTAGATCTCTGAACACAGGATAGCATTGTAAACAATTCTTGTTTCCAATCTTATTATCACAGCCTCGTCTGGAACATGGAGAAAATATAGTGAGCGATGCACTGAATATGCAAAGAAATGCCCGCATTTTCATGTACCGAGTGCATCCCAGCTCCTCCGTGCAGCTTGTCAGAAGTGTACGCCAGGTCCGACCTCATGAACAATTTTGTATAATTTATGCCATTTTTTGCCGTAAATTAAGCACAAATCTGTTGATCGGAGGTGACTACACCCCACCCAAAAGCCACTTTTCAAACAGTGGCAGGACTGACACAAAAATAAGAAAATGTGCACATTTTTGCAACTCCTTTACGCCAGGAACTTGTGTAAACAGTCTCCTAATGCCCCTATGTGTCATATAGTATTTCTGTATGTTAGTATTTTCAGTATACACCAGATGATAGATCACATCCTGAACTTAGCTGTGGAAATAAGGATAAAAACATTCAATTAGACTCATATTTCAAAATGTAATTTTTATTTATCACCTATAGGACTGCAATGCAGATAAACAATATTCCTGCCTTTATAATGACCATCTTTCCAATAATGGGCGAAAATACTACTAACTTAACAACAGGGTGGCTTGTCAGTGAGGGGACACAAGCTGTGTGCAAGGTCTGCATTCGGATGGTTTGTGTATGGAGTACTGCTGGACCTACAAGTGGGCAGTTGGACTCTGCTGTGGTGTAGCAGTGTTGCCAGTCGCACAGGTGCCCAAACTCATCAGTGTGAGCCAACTCATCAGCGTGCCCTAACTCATCAGCATGCCCTAACTCATCAGCATGCCCTAACTCATCAGCATGCCCCAACTCATCAGCGTGCCCTAACTCATCAGTGTGGCCCAACTCATCAGCATGGCCCAACTCATCAGCATGGCCCAACTCATCAGCGTGGCCCAACTCATCAGCGTGGCCCAACTCATCAGCGTGGCCCAACTCATCAGTGTGAGCCAACTCATCAGTGTGCCCTAACTCATCAGCGTTCCCTAACTCATCAGCGTAGCCCTAACACATCAGCGTGCCCTAACTCATCAGCGTGCCCTAACTCATCAATGTGGCCCAACTCATTAGTGTGGCCCTAACCTATCAGTGTGGCCCTAACCCATCAGTGTGGCCCTAACTCATCAGTGTGGCCCTAACTCATCAGTGTGGCCCAACTCATCAGCGTACCCTAACTCATCAGCATGCTGCCAACTGTATAATGTTCTGTTAAATAACGTGTCTCATGCCACACGTTTTGCCACATTGCACTCCTATGTGTACTCATTAGGTTTTGTATCTTGGAGGGTTTGTTGTGCCACATTATGGTTTACCTTACTAACTTTACCAGAGGAACACGCTAATCACATGTATCAATTGTACATGCACACATTGCTTGCTTTTACAACAAGCTCTTTATGTACTGCATGTAATATCCCATCTTCCTGTGTGCAAACCAAAAATTCAACGAGGAACCAAAAAGTAATGTGTAAATGCATTTTGCCAGCAGAGGTCATCAGTAGCTAAGTAGTGGACAGAACCTTAACCTTTAACTTGCCCCGCTGTGTAAAAGTTAATCTGCTCTACTGCTTATAAACACGAGTCCTGCTATATATGCTATAACACGGTTTATTAGACATAAATAAAGGTGACACATAAAGTACATCTTTGATTAATAAAAAAAATAAATAAGGGCTGAAGCAAGCAATGGTGGCTGTGTGCTACAAATATTAGTCTTTGGTATTTCCAAGCAAGCGGTCATAGTTTTACATAAGAATTTAACCACATGGGGGCAGTGTTTTATTGTTGCAATGAAAGAAGCTACATGATAGCAATATATTCCCCGCAGTGCAGCGTGTCTGGTATTCTATTGCTAAAAATGAGGGCAAAAGTAGCAGAGCGTTTAAAGAGGACCTGACACATCCGCCCATGGTGAAACTGCCTGCATACCTTTCTGGCCGACTCCTCACTGATTCCAGTGCTGTTATTCTCTCTTCTAGCCCCTTTTTTGTCTACAACCCCTCCTGTTAGTTTCGGAGACTGATACTTATTAATTATCATGTGTGAGATATCCACTGACCAATCTGAATTAAACTTCACCTCAGCTGTAGACCGCCCTAACGACAATTTACTAATATCTGGCTCCAAAACTAAAGGGAACGCCTGTTAGTGAACAGGTAGGGTAGGAGAAAAAAAGAAGAGTTGGAATCTGTGAGGGGGTGGCTGTACAGGTGGTTTCACTTGTGCAAGGACATGACAGGTCCTCTATAAATGGGTTGTCCCATTATAAAATCAATTTTAAAGAGCTGACAATGATCATAAAAACCCAATATTGGCTTCTCTTATCCCACGGTAAGCAGGGAGATGACTCCCGTGGCTATTCTGGTTTGTATTTACAGCAAAAGTCAGGTGATCGCTGCAGCAATTTAGAGGCTGCAGGATCACCATCCCGAACTCCTGGTATCATGGCACCAAAGTTGTAACCGTTAAATAATGTATGTGAAACAACGCCTTATCGATGTAAAGCGTTCACGTCTTCCAAGGAACCAATTCAAATTCTTTCCATGCAAGCCCAAAAGATAGAGAGTGAAGACAGCACTTCTACAATAATTTTCCTCTTTAATTCACCAGTGTCTCTACTCTCTATGTTTCAGGATATAAGTGCTGATGCCAAGGGCACGGATGGTGACACTGCAGCCTCTGATTGGCCGCAGCCACACCTGACCTCCGCCATAAACACAGACCGGGAGAGCCATGGAAGCCAACATACTACTTACTAGGGAAGAGTATTAATTTTTGTTTTTTTAGTAGGGGGGGGGGGGAGGGTGGTTTGATCATGGCCAGCTGTATACAAAAAAAATATTATAGTTGGAAAGCCCCAATAAAGGGATTGTCCAGTTGTAAGCTATTGATTGCCTATCCTCAGGATAGGTCAGCAATAGTAGATTAACTGGGGTCCGTTGCCAAGGATCCCTGCGAATCAGCTGTTCGCTGGGCCAGTGTGCTTGTGCACTGAGCTGATTTTTGCAGGACACAGACAGCTCTGTTCCCATTGCAGTGGCCAGGATTGATATTGCAGGTCCAGCTTGTATTGAAGTAAATGGGAACTTGGCCTGCAATACCAAGCTTGGCCACTGCAGTAAGAATAGAGCTGTCTGCTTCCTGCAGCAAATCGGCTCATTGTCTGAGCACACAGACCAAGCAAGCGATCTTTTATTGATGACCTGGCCTGCTTTTAGGTTATCAATAGTTTACAACTGGACAACTCCTGTAAGCGTCGTATAGACATAAAATGTAAGTCTTAAGAAAAGATATTTCAGCTGCCCATTAGCAAAACTCCTCCATGCACTGCAGGCACTCCCAGACTCCCTCATGTCAGGAATAAGCAGGGATGCACCTGGAGAATCCGGACTGGAAAACCTAGAAGATATGCGTATCTTTATTAGTATTATATTCTCGCTTATAACACAAACAAGACTTTATTTTGGGTTTTCTTCATGACCAAATCCTCAATTCTAGCAGGTCTAAACATTTTAAAGTGCAAGTCCAGTTATACAGAAGTAGGTAATGTGTGATGCTCTTAGGCTGCGTGCCATAGATGAGTGCAGAATAATTTAAGAAAATCTCATTGTTTGCCAAACTGCATCTAGGGAGAGTCTCTTTGGAACGTTGGCAGAGGAAGGAGGTGACACAAAGCAGGAAGACGGATTTCACTCGGAAATCTTCCCACTTTCTGTATCAGTCATTGTCCTTTTCTGGCACAATGTGGCTTTGTTTATCAGTGGGTCTTACAAGGAATCACAAAGGAAATCTTCGGCCCGAAGAAAATGTCTCTAAAAAACAAAAAGAAGCAGAAGGAGTTAACACACCACAAATGTTTTATGGAAGTGGGTAATATTGCTGGATGTGATTTATTATTGGAAAGCTGTTGAAGTTGATGCTTGTGAAGGCAACATTCTGGCACTTCAGGACACAGTAGACGGCAAGCTAATACAAGCTGGCTGCTCTCTGGGCATGTTCACGAGCTGATGCTTTAGGGGAAAGGAACAGAGGCATCATTGTGAGAACATAATAGCACTTCAGTTGTGCTCTCACAGCCAAATAGCCTCACTGTAACTGCTGCTATATGGGAAAGACGGTGCCTCTACTAAGCCTCTGTGCCAGCTTCACGAGAAGATACAGTTCTGAAAA